>NW_017306652.1:150742-159485 GCF_000935625.1 Nanorana parkeri | reverse complement strand
TGCCAGTTTGATTTGTACTCTGTTGTGATGCCATGATAAAGCTGAAGTGGCTCACTACATGCAGAATGCTTGTACAATATATAGTGAACAGAGGATGTGATTGTTAAGTGGAAAAAAAACATTCAATGGATGGTTGGATAATTTGCCAGCAAATAACTCAAACTCATGTGTATGGCAAGCTTTACGACCATTTCACTAACAATAACTATGAAACCACGTTACATGTTATAAACCATTTTAACATTTTGATGTGTCCATGATATGCAAATATAACCGAGTTTACGAGTATTGTTAGCAGTAACTTGCCTTCTTGAAGGATTCTTTCTAGGGAATTGTAAAAACCTACAAGATATATAGCCATATTTGAAGTTTACCTAGCAACTCAGCAACACATACAGCACACCGTAGTCAAAGAAGTTTGTCATTTTAATGACAGTGCAAAATATCATTAGTCATGTAACCAGCAGAAACAAATGTAAGTGCAATTGTAGCAGAGCTTAGTTTAGTACATAAGATTTCACAGGGGTGTCCAGACAGATGACTGATAAAATGGAAGACAGCCTGCCCTCAGTTTCTAAAACTGAGAACACAACTCAAAGGATGAGAAAAAATCTCAAGGCAACCTGTGATGCTCTAGCTGTCATTGAACTGCAAGTCCTAGCACGTCCTGCTAGCCAGTGGCAGGCTGGGATATGTATTTCCGCTGGAGAGCTTAAGTTTGCCTACCTCTAAAGAGATCTGGTTTAGTCAATTGAAAGCACAATTTTGTGATGAAGTCACTTTCTGTAAAGTAAAATTTTTTAACTTACTGAATTGTATCTTGTCAGCTGTTGTGCTGGCAATGCTATTTTATTGTTTTGCTTATATTGCAATCCCTTTGTATTTAAGGCATTTTTGGGGCAGAGCCTCAGGTGGTATTAACAGTTACCATTTAGACTTGTGCTATATATAACGATGAAGATAAACAAGGCAACATTCTTTTATTAAACTGAAAATAAGCACAGTGGCAATTGAATTTTGATTTTAAACCCATCATTTACGCTTTCACACTTTGAAATGAATCTTTCAAAGGTGACACCCAAGAGTATACAAGACTTACAAAACAATGCAAAGATCTACTGTCATAAATTAACTGTAAACTGTACATTGGAGGTATAAAGCATAATCTTCCTCTTACAAAGAAAAATCTCTCAGATAACTGTATGTGTTTTGTTTGCCTTTTATTTCCCTCCTCTAACATAAATTTAACAATACTGATGTGTGTTGTTCTTCCCATGTGTTCCTTTCAGGAACTTAAATTATATGTATTATTTCTGCGGTTTTTTTATTAATAAGCCACTTGTACATGAATAAAGGCTGTTGCCTAAACACCGAGTACTTCATTTGTTCTGAGTGTGCCATTTGCTGTGACATCATCAACTTCACAGTATTTTTTTTTTATTACTCTGAATGGTTTTGATAGAAAACTCCATAGAACATTTGTGTCTGTGACAGTATTGGACACTAGCTGTGCAGCTGAGACATTATCAATGGGGGTAATTTACTAAAATATTTGGGGCCAAATAAGTGGGAAATAATTGGATATTTATATAGTTTAAGCACTGGAATGTTTGGGGGGATCTTTTCTCTAGCAGTTAGTATAAATGCCCCGTGCCACCAGCGTTTAATTAATTTTTGTATTCAGTATGAGTAGGCATCCATTATTGAAACAACAACACTTTTTTTTAAGCCTTCCCAAATGTGCATATATCATGGACAGGTGTCCAGACAGTCTACACCACTCTTAAAAATGTACCACTGACTTCTTGAGTCAACTCAGGGGCAGTAATAACACTAATAGCGTGCACAGTAACTACATTCACAGCTACTATCTCAGTAAGATGGACCCTATGGCTTGGAATGAGCATTAACCAAAATACATACTGCTGAACTACAATCAGGTAGACTGTTTTAGTTTCTAAAATATTGAAAATTTAAATCTGATTGGATGTCAGCAATAACAGGACATTGATGTACTTGGCTGCTTAAAGAGACACTGTTGATTTGTCTATGCAGGACAAAGTGAGATTGGGGTTGATATGCTAAAGACAAACAGGTTGTTCGCTTTGCAGGGGAACTTTTAGTCATCATCCAATTTTTTTTATTTTCCTTGCATGTGATTGGATTTTCTTTGCAAAGTAAATGTTCACCACATTCACTAAGCTAAAGGAAATTTGCAAAGTGAACAGCCTATTTGCTTTAGTAAATCAACCCCTGTCTTCAAAGGGCATCCTCCAACCCCCATAGGCTCACCTGACCTATGCTTCCTCACAGTTCTGTCGAAGCTGAAATCAGAAGGGTTGGTGACCTTGGGGAGTGGTGACATCACACCCTCACTGTGTGACAGTGCTCACCCATGTGACAGTGCTTGGGCCTAGCAATTGGGTTGCTTGGTATTTGGCACTGTCACAGGGGACAGGGCACGTGTTCCCTCATACCTGGAGGTTTTGGGTATGGCGAAGCAAAGACAACATTTACAGGGTTATTCACAAAAGGGTTAAGGGTTTAAAGAAGGCAGGAGAAGGGAACAGTCTAGGCCAAAATAGCTGATTTGGAAAAATTCTCTAATCCAACTCACTTTACAGTTCAGCTATGCTGTCCTAGATTGTTCACTTCTTCTGTCTTCTCCAAACTCTTCATCTTTTTGTGAATAGCCCTGGGAGTTCCCAAATTAGTTACTGACTGAATATAGTTCATGAGCTCTTCAGAAAATCCCTGATCGATAGCATTTTAGAAGGCATAGAAGGCACATTTACCCATTTGTAGTTTTTAACCAGCTATACAGTGACACCATTTGACAACCAATTTACATCCTATTTGCCCTTATTTGGCTCCAGAAATCATCCCCATTTTAACCAAAGATATTAAGCAATCTGAGACTTCTGGAAGAATGCGATACTGGAATTTAACACTTAATAAAACACCCATTGTCTTTTAAACATTAGAGTTATCCATTCCTGCTTTGAATTTTTACGCATTTGTGCTAGTCAGAATAATATTGTTCTAGCTTGGATTGCTTCAGTTGGTTTTATGTATCATTTTAGTTTTATTTTGTAGTTTTATTTCTATTAGTATTTTTAATGGAAAGTTTGTAAAAGAGGGAGATCAAACGTTGCTTTCTGCCCAATAATAACACAGGCTCACAGCAACATAAGCTGGACTTTGTTGCCCCTAGATGACAAGATGTTATAAAAGTTAACCACATCTGTATATCTTAAGGGACCTTATTCAGCTGTCTGTAGTGAACATATATGAATAAAGAAAAATTGAAGGTGTTTCTCCTGCTGGTATCAAGGTAAAATTTGTATTTTGTGGATAAATAAGTAAAATGACTGTCTTTCATAGTGAACTTTTGTCTCTAGTACATTTTTTTATGGATATCATTATGAATGTATTTGCTTTAAAATATCTACGGACATATTTGTGCATATCATACAATGCACGTATCAAAGATTTAAATCATTAAAGGCAATCTGTCACAAAAAAGAGCATTTCATTGATTAAATAAAGTGACACATTGCTCTTTCTAGATGTTAGAGTGTTACACAAATTCATCCTGGCTGCTGCCATATCTACAGTCACAGAGCAGCACCAAGCACTTCTGAGCAATGTTTTTCTATAGAGTTGGAGATCTAAGCAAAAGGTTTTGATTCAATGTAAATTCAAAACAAAAAACAGTGATTTATGCATTGCTTCAATCTGCTCTTCCACTCTGAGTCTCTGCTTTAAATGCTTATTTAATACAATATAAAGAGCAGTAATATGCATTTCCCCATAGCAACCAATCAGAGTTCAGCATCATACTTTGCAGATTGCTTATGGTCTTCCTAAATTAGGACCATCGCAGTTTGATAGCTAGTAGATGCACAATCAGCCCTATTAAAGCTGAAATCCAGGAAAAGCAAATATTGTCTAAATACAAGAGGCCTGTACATTCTTATTTGAATGGTGACCTTTGTGTACTTTTTACAGATCTGTACAATATTCCAGTGTGAAACAGTGCCTCAATACAGGAGCTTCATGTAATACAGACCAATCATTGCAGCTTTCTTATTTTTGTGCAGGGTGACTAGTCTTGTATCCGCCCACCTTCGGTAGTTTTCTGCAGGCAGTCTTTAGTGGGTGGGGTCTGCTGGGCCCCGCCCACAGGTCTTCTCTCCGCACAGGCTGTCAGTGCAGCACAGTAATGATGTCACTGCAATTTGTAACTGGGTTTGCAAAGGCAATTAATATGCACAAAGTAGATTTACTCTGACTATTGGGGAAAATAGTTAAATTAAAGTGTTGTGCCTGGAGTTCAGCTTAAAAAATATTCTTAGGCTAATGTCACACAAGGACACAGGGAGGTGAAACAATCACCTGCTTGCATGTGTCATATCCTCGCCAGCTGGATTAATGAGATGTCTTGTTTTGTTGTTGATTTATATTCTGCAGCATGTTTGGCAGCCAAGGAGCATTGCCTCACCGATCCATCTGGTGGGATAGCAACACATACAAAGCTGAGTGTTCTCCCTGCACATTATAGCGATCCTGTTGATGGTGAGTTCTCACCAGCAACATGATTTCAGGTGTGACATGGGCCTAGAGGTGTTAGTCTATAATGGCAAATGCTAAACAGATGCTAATTCTTATTCTTAACCAAATATACGGTTATTTTTTAATTAAGGAATCACACCGTCTGAATTATTGGAATGCAGTAATACAGTGGAAAGCTCACTTCTGACAATGTAATTGGCAAAACAAACTGCTTTTTTAATTTACTTTTACTGATCCGTTAATTTTCTATAATTTTCTCTCTTTAGTTCTATTTTAAGTATTAATACTTAAGGCAGAAATATAGACAAAACATTGCTAGGGAAGGAGTTTTTTTGCATGCCTCTCCGGCCAAAATGTTCTGTCTGGAGAGGCCTCTTTTTGTGTAGCAATGTTTTGTTGTGTGTACACTACCTGCTGTGCATGTGCTGTGCAATGTACACTCTCAACATGTGTAAGTTGGTTGTTGGGGAATATTAAACCGGCTAACATGCGCAGGAGCTACCTAATTATTAGCAACCATACAATGGCTGAAGAGAGAAGGCATCTTAAACAGAAGAAGCAGCAAAAAAGGTATCCAGTGTTGTGATGGAGCAGCGACAGGAAGTGTGGAGTTATCAGTGCAGGAGGACAAACCTAGAAGTAAGTAGGTTGCCATAATGTGCAAGAATACTGTGCTTACTTGCACATTATGATAAAAGCTGCCATTGTTCTCTGTGCTATACTTCCCTTTCCAAGTACATGTAAACAACTGATTTTTTTAATAAAATACTTCTCCATCTCTTTTTTTTGTTGTTGCATCTCAGTGCTGTTTAACTCCTGCTACCTCTTAGCAACCACTTTCTGCCTATATGCATGTATTCAATGGATGGCTGCATGGCATTTCTCAGGGTGGGTTCCATGACAGTGACAACACTGGACCATGCTTACCTATTGTGTTGTCACTTGTAGTCTCCATCAACTGCTTGTGTAACAGGGAGACAATGTAGGAAACAGTTGAGAGAGAGGGACAGAACGTTGTCACCCTGTAACAAGAAGTGTGTGAACAAGGATTTCCATGGCAGGATCACCAGGAGAAAGCTGCAGATTTAAAAACACTGAAAATGATTTTTGAAAAAGAAAAGAATCTATAGTGAAGCTTAAATAAGGTTTTAGTGATTGGGGTTACATCCAGTTTATTGCAAATTCTGTTTGTAATTCAGGTTGGTGTGAATGTAAAAAAAAAGGGACACACTATTTGGTGCAATGCACTAATTAATTTTATTTATCAATTTAAGGGAAACATTTTCTTGTGCGAAAAGTAGAACTGAGAAGAGATCTAAATAATGTATAATATAATTAAGATCGCAATAAAATAGCATTATATAGTTAATAAACACAACACTATATAATAGTTCTTCTAACATGAACCCACTATTACAGAAATATATGACTTTCTCTGCAACCTCCAAGAGCACAATTATTTATGATGCAGAATTTCCTTGGTCCAGTGTATGCATGAGCGGGACCTGAAGAGCTGCAGCCCATATTCAATTGATAGATATCTAGTAAATTCTGTAGAAAGTTAAGGAGAGGAATCTTTTGTTTTCAGACAGCCGAACGGGGTGCAGTGTACATCAATCTTGACAGGGTGCAAGCCCAAAGTACCCTATACTCCTCACCTACAATAATGACACTACACTGTATCATAGGAATAATCATAATAATAAAAATACACAAGCATTAAAGTTAACAAGTTTATATAAAATTGGAAGTGAATGGCCACAGCAATGTACAATTATAATAACAATAACATTATTATTGAACAAATACAAGAAAAAAAACAAATGCAAAATTATGGCACTGTAAGGGACCTGCCCCTTCTGTAATGACTTGAAAAAGAAAAATGGCATTAGTCAATAGAAATGCATAGTTTAAATACTGGACCAGCCCCTCCTGTAATGACTTGAAAAAGCCGACCGTCGGCTCTACAAGTTTAAACGGAGTCCCGGCGGCAAAAGTCGCCGGGAGTCTGTTTAAACAGCCCCGATGCTGGCGACGTACACTGTACGTTGTCAGTCACGAAGGGGTTAATTTATTCTTAGTTACAGGTGAAAAATATATCATAACAGATGAAAAATATTGGTGATTGTGATTAAATAGATAATAAACTAACCTTTCACCATTACTTGTTTAGCCATAAAGAGAGAGGGCAGAGAGCATTATACTGTCTGAGATGCCACTCAATTACGGCCCCGTACCTTTTCTCTTCCCCTGTTTATTCATAAAAAAACCCTATCATACCCACTCCTTCATCCATTCCCCCCCCCCCTCTCCTCCTCCCCTAGATCCAAACTCGTTCCCTCCCCTAAAAAAGAGAAGAAAAAAAAAAATTGCACAAGAAAGGGAAAAGAGAAAAGATGCTATTCCTCATTTTTTTTTCCTTTTCTTTCATTTCCTTCCTTCCCTCTTTCTTTTTATAAATATTGTTGCATCTCTATTGAGCCAATAAAAGCCCTCCATAGTCTCCATTTTTCTACAAATATCTCATGTCTATTATATGCACGAGCTGTCAGTTCTTCCATTCGCATTATATGGTTCAGTTCCAATACCCAATCCCGGATCTCAGGGGTGATCGCTTGCCTCCAATATCTTGGAATTATCGCCCTTGCTGCTTCCAATATGGGGCATGCCAGTCCCCCCTTTATGCTTTTTACTGAGCCCGGAAGCATTGATAGTAGTGCCACTTCTGGGGTTTCAAATAATTTTGTACCCATAATTCTGCCTGCCAGCTCAAATATAGTTTTCCAGTAGGGCTTTATTCCATGGCAAGTCCACCATATGTGCATCATTGTGCCCTCTTCCATTCCACACCTCCAACATTGAAGGGGTCCTGGTGCCGAAGCTAGCCGAAGGATCGGCCGAAGCTACGGCCAGATCCTTCGGCAGCTTTGTGAATAGACCCCACAGTCTGTCAGAGTACATTGGGGTTGATTTACTGGGCTGTTTCCTATGCAAGGGACTTTTCCCTAATCTTTGCATAGAATGCCCAATCACATGCAAGGGAAATTTTAAAAAAACAGTCTGCACCCTGTCACTGACTGTGCTGACAGAAGTATATTTATATAATTTCTGTTTAGCAGATACACAATTTAATACACTGCACTATGCGTAATCTAAAGAGACCTTTTGATGGAGCCCTCTAAAAAGTGGGAAGCCACTGCTCTGATGAATCATCTGCTTGTGTGTACATTTCGGCTTGAGCTGGTTTATAGCCTGACACAAAGCCCTAAGCTCTCCCTGCTGGCTCAGAAGGAAAATGCTAAATATTAACAAGCAATATTTCATATTTAAAATAAAAATTGTAAACAGAAATGAAAATCATATCAATTTATACCTATTGAAAGTATGGTGCTCACGGGTAGGAAAGTTTACAGAACAAAGCAATAGAAAAAAAATGTCTCCGGCATATTTACCAACTAGTCCACACAAAAACATAGGGGTCTATTCACTAAGACGGCTCCGTGTCAGATCTTCGACTCGACTGAGCCGCTCAGCCAAGTTCAGGAGCTGTACAGGCTATAGTGAATAGCCCATGTAGCAGCCCTTCGGTTCTACTGAACCGAAGGGGTCCTGGGGCCGAAGCTAGCCAAAGGATCGGCTGAAGCTACGGCTAGATCCTTCGGCTGCTTTGTGAATATACCCCATAGTCTAACATGTTTCAACAATTTGTGTTAAAATCAGAGGTTTGACTGGATATGCTGCAGATGTTTGACTTGATATGTTGTCCTGTCAACGATTGTTATATATCCTCCTGTTGTTGGGAGCTCTGTAATGGTTTTCTCATCTTTACCCGAATGTAATTGGTTTTGGCTACATACGTTTGCAAAGATATGTCAAGGCACACTGTCCCACCAAGGCCCCAACACAAAGTGTGGTCCCTAACTCTAACTTTATTCTACAGCTGAAGTTTAGATAAAAATATTTTTGTTATACAGCAGCAGGGACATAACATACATCTAATGAAGTGTGTCCCACATTCTGCTGGGTGATGGTTCCTGTATAAATCTCCTCCCTTCAAGAATGCTGG
Organism: Nanorana parkeri; assembly: GCF_000935625.1. Lineage (NCBI taxonomy): Eukaryota > Metazoa > Chordata > Amphibia > Anura > Dicroglossidae > Nanorana > Nanorana parkeri. Next base: position 150,844 of record NW_017306652.1, on the reverse strand, counting down.
ATCGTTATTACAGCATTAGACATCAAGCCTTATATGAGTTAACTGCGTCTACTCTTAGTAAAAGAATCAGGTGCCTCCCTTTCTTCCCTTACACCCCCCCCC
>NW_017306652.1:122190-150702 GCF_000935625.1 Nanorana parkeri | reverse complement strand
CCCCCTTTTTCTCCCTTCCCCCCCCCCCCCCCTCCCCATTCCCTGCTCATTGACAGAATTCCTTGCATTCTTTTCACAGAATGTAACGCTTTCTGTGAATGGAGGAAAAACAGATGAATGACAGGATCACCCTCCTCCAGTTACAGAACACTTTACTTTCTGTGAAAAGAGTGGGAGGAATTGGGTTAGTAAGGCTTGCCAGTTTTCTGCGTCTCCCCTCCCATGGCAGTCTCCAGTGCAAATCCCCCCTTCCCCTGTTGTTGGTTTCCAGAATGCTTTTTTGTATGGGGGATTATTAAAATATGTATATGAGTAGGTAGTGGGAGTGAGGCACTGTTCTCCCTTGTTGCAGCTTCACAGGGGACCGAACTTATCATCTTACACACAGGCCGACTGCATTCAGAATACACCCTTACTGCAGCCCAATGAATGATTGGAACACATTTCCAGGACTGTCAGATCCCTGTTCCTGGAAATGTTGGATTCAGAAGATTCGATGGTGGTCCCTCTTCATTACAGTGGAGATATGGTGGCCTGTCAAGAGAAGCCAATCAAAGTGATCATTCAATGTAACGTTATACATTCATGTGGCCTTCAGATTGGCACAACAACAGTGCGTAGAGAGCTTCATGAAATGGGTTTCCATGGCCCAGCAGCTGCATCCAAGCCTTACATCACCAAGTGCAATGCAAAGCATCAGATGCAGTGGTATAAAGCAGCTGCCACTGGACTCTAGAGAAGTGGAGACGTGTTCTCTGGAGTGATGAATCACGCTTCTCTGTCTGGCAATCCCATGGTTGTGTCTGGGTTTGGTGGTTGCCAGGAGAATGGTACTTGCCTGACTGCATTGTTCCAAGTGTAAAGTTTGGTGGAGGGGGGATTATGGTGTGGGGTTGTTTTTCAGGGGTTGGGCTTGGCCCCTTAGTTCCAGTGAAGGGAACTCTTGAGGCATCAGCATACCAAGACATTTTGGACAATTGCATGCTCCCAACTTTGTGGGAACAGTTTGGGGATGGCCTCTTCCTGTTCCAACATCACTGCGCACCAGTACACAAAGCAAGGTCCATAAAGACATGGATGAGCGAGTTTGGGGTGGAGGAACTTGACTGACCTGTACAGAGTCCTGACCTCAACCCAATAGAACACCTTTGGGATGAATTAGAGCGGAGACTACGAGCCAGGCCTTCTCGTCCAACATCAGTACCTGACCTCACAAATGCGCTACTGGAAGAATGGTCATACATTCCCATAGACTCACTCCTAAACCTTGTGGACGCCTTCCCAGAAGAGTTGAAGCTGTTATAGCAGCAAAAGGTGGGCCAACTCAATATTGAACCCTACGGTCTAAGACACCATTAAAGTTAATGTGCGTGTAAAGGCAGGTGTCGTCCCAATACGTTTGGCAACATATATATATATATATGTGTATATTTATATAATTTTTTTTCTTTTTTTCCCAATAACAAATATTTCCTAATGCTAGAGCCTAGCATGCAAATGATTCTTATATATATTTTTTTTCAGTATTGTGTTGAAGAAAATATATGAAATACAAAAACAATAACTTTCATTGTTTATAAATAATGTCAGCAAATGTTGTACCAGCTAAATTGTTATAGCATTGCTGTAAGCAGGACAAATAAGAAGCACATACAATTTAGAATGTTTATTATCTGTGTTTTGAAGCTGCAAGTGGTCAAAACTAACAATTTTTTAAAATTGTATTTGTTTTTGTCATCACTAGCTATTGACAAAGTTATTGCCAAATCACTATGCACAAAGTTGTAATCTCTTTACCCCATAAAGGGTGTACAACCTCTAGGCCTGAAACTGTTAAAGACTGAGTACATATTTCAGTATGTTTTTTTTCCCATGTAATGCACTATATATTAATAAGCCCTCATGAGGGCAACCAAACTAATTAGGGGTATGGAGGACCAGAGCTACGAGACAAGGCTACTAAATTTAAACATGTTCACATTGGAGGTGAGGAGATTAAGGGGGGATATGATTTCCATGTACAAAATGTTCAATGGTGGTAGCAACATTAGCGATAAACTGTTTAAAATTAACTCCGTTACAAAAACTAGAGGCCATCACCTAAAATTGGTGGAAAAAAAATTCCAGCACAAGGGGCGAAGGGGGTTCTTCACAGTAAGATCAGTTAGGGTCTGGAACTCACTGCCACAGGTGGTGATTTCAGCAAATAATGTGGAATTGTTCAAGAAAGGTTTGGACGATTTCTTAAGGGACCGTAATATACAGGGGTACAGGTAATATACAGGGGTACAGGTACTCCTAGAATGAGATCCTAATAGGTTGGACTTGATGGACTAATGTCTTTATTCAACCTCAAATACTATGTAACTATGTAACTATGTAATATGCCCATAGGGCTCATATCAGACCTTCCTATCAAATTACAGTTAGCAATAATGTTTATAAAAATGTTACTGCAAGCCTAGCCGAAGAGTGAAGAGTATAGCTAGAAGTTGAAACAGAAATGACATTGGTTGTGTCTCTCCACCCAGGCACTGGACACCCAGTTCATTTTTGGCATACATTATTCTGCATTTTTACCTTCCAAGCCAGTTGGCTGACAAGTTCCAGGTTAGAAATGCTAAAACATTAAAAACTACATAAAATATACTAACAATTTCACAGATTCTCTGAGGAAAGAAAAATGTGTAGCCATCTTGGACCTTTTAATTCCAATTAGAAAATAACCAACATGACTAAGATATATGTGAACAAAAATATTAAATGATTTTATAAATTATTCCCTGTTGTAACACATAAGGATATATTATTATTATTATTATTATTATTTTTACTACACAGAATTGATATAGCGCTAACAGTTTGCGCAGCACTTTACAATATAAGGAAGACAGTTACAATACAAATCAAGACAAGAGGGTAAGGATGGCCCTGCCCATGAGAGCTTACAATCTAAAAGGATATAGAATGGTTATGACTAGGGATGCACCAATACCGATACTAGTAACGGTATCAGTGCCAATACCGACGCCTATCCCTATACCGGAACTTCTGGAAAAGCCAGCTCCATGTTCCCTCATCACGTGGTGATGAGGGAGCATGGAGACGGCTTCCTGGCCAATCAGGAAGCCGGGCAACGTGCAATGACTCGCTGCCCAGTTTCCTGATTGGCCAAAAAGCCGGCTCCATGCTTCCTCATTACCTGGTGACTAAGGAGCATAGAGATGGCTTCCCGGCTAATCGGGAAGCCGGGCGGCGAGTCATTAAACTACGTTTGGCTTCCTTAATGGAACTTCCAGTATCAGTATTCACCATCGCCGAGTTCACGGAAACAAAATATCTGTAATCGTACTGGATACCGAAAAAACGGTATCGGTGCATCCCTAATTATGATCGTAAAAAGTCACAAAGCCAAAAATAATTTGTTATTTATAAAAGTGTCTTCTAAACTCTTCAAATATAAATAAATGGTTTACTCAATTCAAAATTATGAAAATTCAGAACACACACATCATAATGGTATACTGGCTGATAATACAGATTCAAATATGAAAACACAATCATTATTAAAAGCAGACATCAAGAAGAAAAAATTAAACATGCATGTGAGAATAATTAGAAATCAAAAACCGAAAGTGTGAGGCATTAACATACAACTTGTTATAGCAGTTGCTAAGCAACGGCATCTCATTAGGTAAGCATGTTGCGGAATGCAATCTGCCAGCAGCATTCCACCAATTTGAAACCATATTAGAAATAACTCAGCAATATTTAAGGTCAAGAGGACACCTTGGCTGAATTCCAAAACAAGAAGACAATTGTGACAAGCAAATAATGCATTTATTAACTTTATCACTGAAAGAACAGAAAATCTATCTGGCTAAATATTAAGTTGTTTCTTAAAAATAAAACTATGCACTTCTTCTCTATTAACATGCAATAATGGATACAGTTGTTTTATATCTTACTCAGCAATAATACAAATATTTTACATAATTTTCTGTTCATATGGTCGATTTTATTGTAATAAGGTAAAATTCAGATGAAATTAGTAGTTAACAGTAATAATACTAAATAATGTACCATACTAATAGAAAGATACATATATGTCCCTGCTGTAAAATTTATTCTAGAAGTGAAATTGGGTTGCTAAGCAACATAACAAAAATCTGTCAGTGCAGTTGTCAGTCACCTATATTTATGGGTGTATTGTACAAGTAAATGTCTTGGGGCTAATAGAATAGCTATTTTTCATGTAATTATGTCCTTAGGTCCATTTAGCATTGTTCTTTGTGCTCATCTTTATGCTCTGAACTCTCTCAAAATATACATTGTGAAGGATTGCTACCATATTCATGACAAAAAGTAAGGACCGTGGAACAGTAAAATTTTGACCCTTAATGGCTCCCAGCTATGGATGATGTTCAGATTTACCACACAGTAAGTTCACAGCAAAACCGGGAGGTTCAAGGTTAGAGGGACTGGTAAATTTATGTTGAAAATTCGCTGGTACCTCATTTTAAAGGGCCCATCATGCCCTGCCTGTCCCTTCAACTGTGGTCAGGAGGATTAGAGAGGGCAGATATGGGGACTTTGGTATATGCTAACCCCCTCACTTTAAAGAGGGTGAGGTTTATTTTATTTTATTTTGCTAGGACTAGGAGGGTTTGTGGCTGCTTTAAACTTGCAATGTTATACTATTTACACACACGATAAAATCAGAATTTTTGGCTAGAAAACAGCTTCAGGCCCCCAAACATATACATAATTTCTGAAAGCAGAGGCACTGTAGAATAAAAAAATGCTAGTTGCAATTTTTTTTATGTTGCCCGGTATTTGCGCACATTTTTATTAAACCAGTATTTTTAGGATAGAATACACTAAAATTAGATTTGGTGCACAGAAACAGAATATAATACCCAATTTTTTGGTAAAATATAAGAGACAGGGTCATGCCGGGTAAAGAGATACCAAACATGTCAAGCCTTAAAATTGCATGAGTCTGTGAAACCGCAAAAAAATTTAATACCCAAAGTTTTCCATAGGGGACATTCTAAAAGCTTTTACTGCTCTTCAGTTTAGTGTTACCAGTGATTGATGGCCCTAGAATTATTGCTCTCTCTCCAACATTTGCGACAATATGTAACGTGTGGCACAATTTATGTTTTTGCACGTAGGCGCACCTGATGCGTGTTTGCATTGTATGTGAGTGCATTGTATTATTGCTATAACATAAGGGGCTAAGAACCTCTCTATGTAATAGCAAATATAACGTGACATGTCCTCTTTATGGAGACATCAGGGGTCTTTCAGACCCCTAATGTCACCTAGGGACCCACAGCGCCGCACTGTACCACCGATCCAACGGCAGTACAGCCGTCTGAGTGCTTGTATTTAAACAGCAATCACCTGCTGTTAAAAATCGTTCAATATATATTTATTAATTTTTCCAAACATTAATCCAAGTTTATCACATTTTACACGGCTGACAAAACAAACAACAATAAAAACAAAACAAGGCAATACATTATTCCCAGCTATCCCTTATATAATACCTGATATCCAAAAAAAAATTAGTTTATAATCGGGGGTAATCTCCCAGTTATACCAGTTAAAAATGAGTAATTAAATAATTGTTGTGGATTGCCTTTAATGTTGACTATGATTTGATATCGTTAATGTTCCCCATTTCATGCTTTGTGACAATATATATCTTCATATTAAAGGAGAACTATGGGGTTAAGTCTTTTCCCCATAGTTCTCCTTAGGGTAACGGGAGGACGCAAACTAGGCTCAGTATACCGCGAGCTGCTGCTCGCGGTATACTGAGACGACGCAGCTGAAGCGGATCCCGACAATTGTGCCAGGATCCGCCCAGCTGCGTGACTGACAGCTGGCTCGGCCTATCTAGAGGCAGCGCCAGCTGTACCTGCCCCCTCCCCCGTCCGATCCACCAATCAGCGCTGGCGGATTGGAGCGGGGAGGGGGGAATACAGCCCCTCCCCTGTCATGGCAGAGAGCCGTGACAGGATCGAGAGGTGAGCGAACGCCGGTATGTGTTCGCTCACCTCCTGATCTACTGAGCCGACCTGTGACAGTCTCATTGTCACAGGTCGGCTAGAACTATGAGGTGAGTGAAAAGCACTCACCTCATAGTTCTGCTTTAATATAAATGACCAGAAATGGCCTGAAATTACTAATCAGTGCATACAAAATATCTACACTATTGTGTGAGAAAAAGAAAATACACATGATCCATAAAAAAAAGGATAAAAATCTATCCATATGTATACATATCTACACACACACACATGCCTACATACCCACATGCGCATATATACATATACATACACACACACCTACATACAAATATATATACAAACATAAAAACATTTATAAGAAAAAGGAGGGGAAAAAACCCCTGTGTAAGAAAAAAAAAATTCAGAAATTAGTGTATATATCATACAGTTGTATAAATCTGTAACCATTAATAATATTCAAGTAGTGCTTTTCACAGTGATCTCTGGTGTAACCAGCTAGAACCCTTATATAACTTAGCTTTAAATCTTACGCATGAAACACTAATCAGGATAAATAAAGGGATTGTTATATCAAAACTTCCTAAACAGACAAAAAACAAACAAAAAAACCCCTGCTGTTAAAAATAATACCAAGAGCAGAACATTTGTTTACGGTGGGCGGTCCTGAAGCTGTTAAAGTGACATTAAACCCTCAGATATTTTAACATAAAACAATACTGTAATGTGTGCCTTAATGTAATTCATGGTTGTTTCCCTTCTCTTTGCTGCTCTTCCTTTTAAATCTGTATCTCTTCTCATGCTGGGCAGAACTTCTGTTTTGCAACAGACTGCCTTGTCTCTGAAATGGATACATGATGTCTGTGTGTAGGTTTGCAACCTGAGCCAGCACTACAGGAAGAGGTACTCAGCTGCAAAGGGAAGTTCTCCCCCAGCATGAGAAGACATGAGGATTTAAAAGGAAGAGCAGCAAAGAGAAGGGAAACAATTATGGATTACAGTAAGGCACAGATTACAGTATTGGTTTATGTTAAAAAATCTGAGGGTTTAATGTCACTTTAAGTGTTCATATTTAGCCATGGATTACCTAGCACAAATGCCACACAATATCAGTTGCCTGCCAGCTCTCTCACCTGTGATACTCCCATGATGAAAGCCAATCTTGGCCCTCCTGTAGAGGCTTCACTAGCAGCAGTGTGTCATCATTGAATAGTTGTGTGATTATGGTATGAGGAAAGGCTCTGGTGATCTGTGTTCACATTAGTGATGTGTGCAGTGTTTTGGTGCCTTTTGAATAAGAAACCAAAATGGTGGGCAGCAACAAGGTTTAGAGTAGTGATACAATCCCTCTCATTTTTCTCTTGGAGCACACACTGTGTGGCCTGATTGACCAGGAACTGGAGGCACAGCAACAGGAGGTAGAAGGGAGCCTCCTCTGTGAGGCAGAGGCAGCAGGAGGCCAAGGATGAATATGAAGAGTGGGTTTGGGTGCTGGGGGCAAGGAGCAGTAGGGAATGGGGTTTCATACCTCTATGTAAAATGTTATATGTGGATAGGATGAGGATGAAATTATTGAGGACAGCATTTGCCTCAATGACACTGAGGGTCCTCTGCTGCAGGCAGTTTTTGGCAAATGGGGTCTTTTATGTTCAAATGCCTGTGCAAGGATTCAGGTCATTGAAGAGAGATGCCACCATTGAGTGGCCTCCATATTAAATTCCCCATAAAAGGGTACAATTGCTGATCTTTTGCCACCATACTAGAGGGAGACCAAAATGTGGCAGTATAAGGTGGTGCTGCTTAAGATGGTGGCACCTCTGATGACCAACGTGCCTCCAATCCTCTAATTCCTGAAAGGAGGAGCAGTGGTGACAGTGGCTATCTCAGCACACAATGTTTATACAGCTTGACTTCAGCTGAAAAATGAGTAATGTGTGCTACAAGCTAAATCTTTCAGTACATCTTAGAGTTTGGGACCTATTATGGTGCTCTGGCACTGTGAAGGTGCCACACAATGTTTCACAGCATGACCACAACTTCCAAATTTGTTATGTTTTCTGCAGGGCAAATCTTAATTGTGCCACAGCGTTTGTCGCCTATTTCAGCCTACTTGTGTGCTCTGACAATCAAAAACATTTGTGGCAAATATTTCTCAGATAACAAACTCAATTTTTATTTCAAGATAAAAACTTGCCTTGTCACTCCCTGTATAATTGTGGCTTAACCAAGCTGCTTACATACTGTCCAGTGACTGTGCAATATTTGTGGCTGTTGTCTCTCAGATATTACACTCTAATATTTATTCCAAGGATAAACCTGCCTCATCCCTCTCTCTTATAATGAGACCTAACCAAGCTGCTTACATACTGTCCAGCAACTGTACAATATTTGTGGCTGTTGAATCTCAGATAATACACTCTAATGTTCATTCTAGGATAAAACCTACCTCTCATCTCTCTCTGTTTGCTGCCTATTCAAGTACTCATGTACTGGCCTAACGATGGCTAATTTCTATCAAACACATAACTTAAGTGAAAATCGTACCATTCTATATAACACAATATACAGCTTAAAGACATCTCCAAAGCATGTAATTTAAAGGATTGGGATTTTAACAGGCTGCCCTCAAAGCCACAATAAAATAACCCTCTATCTGGTATTTATTTATTTGCTATGTTAAATTACCCCTATGACAGTGCTCAGCTACTCAAGTCATTTTTTGCAATCAGTTGTTTATTAGCTAAGAAAATGGCCAGAATTTAACAGCAGGATTTGCCCTTCCTTCACCCATAGACATCATGGGATTCGCAAAGTTTGGGTATGAAATTCTGGGCAGATTCACCTATACCTACTCCCAGCTCTGTAGCTTATATTTTGCTCAATGAACAGGTGAGAACGGGAGAGCAGAGGAGGTAAGCCAAACTCATGCAATAAATGCTATATGTAGAGGATTACAATAATGTATTGGGCTCCTAGACTGGTATCTCACTTTCTTGATGACTTCTTTACCTGGCTACTCTACTTTCTCTCCTTTGAAATGACCACTATCATTTTTGGTGACTTCAACATTGCTACTAACATTAACACCCCGGCTACCACTCATTTTCTCAATCTTACCTCTCTTTTGACCTAATACAATGGACACACACTCCTACTCACTCTGATGGCAACATTCTAAGTCTTGAGTGCTCTCACCTATGCACTCCTTGCCACCTCTCCAACTCCCCTTATCCCCTCTCAGACCAGAATCTTGTCAGTTTCACACTCACCCTGTCCTCAACCCTGAATCCACCTAATTAGCACACTATTACCTGGAGAAACCTTCGTCACTTCAACCCTTCTCTTCTCTACTGTACTATTGACTACCTCTATGACAAAATTTCACCCCTGTTCTGCCCTGACCTGGCTACTTCTGTCTTCAACAGCTTATTCTCATCCACCCTAGACACCTTGGCTCCTCTCACCACATACAGACATAGGTTGCATCCACTACAACCGTGGCAAACAGAAGATACCAGAAATCTTAAAAGACCTAGCCGCCCTCTTGAGTGAATATAGCGTAAAACTGCAAGACGTCACACTGTATAAAGCTGCCCTACTAAAATACAATTCCTCCCTCCACGCTGCCAAACAGACTTATTTTGTTACTTTCGTTAAAACATGCTCTCATCCAGACCTCGTCAACTCTTTTCTACTTTTAACTCTCTACTATGTCCCCTACTGCCATTGCCATTCATTTCAAAAACAAAATAGATGCAATTCCGAATGAGATCTCCACTGTCCAGTCATCTTCCCCTATTAATGTACCAGACCCACCATCACACTTGTTCCTTTCCTCTCTTGACCCTGTCACTACAGAGGAGGTTACAAAACTTTTCTATGGCACCCGCCTCACTACTTGCCCACTGGACTCTGTTCCCTCACCACTACTTCGGTCACCTTCTTTCTTTATCCTATCCACTCTTTTACTCACATTTTCAATCTTTCCCTCTCCACTGGCATCCTTCCCTCCCTTCTAAAGCATGTCCTGGTCACCCCAATACCCAAAAAACCCTCAAAGGACCCCACCAACCATAACAATATTAGACCAATCTCCTTACTCCCATTCACCTACAAACTCCTAGAACACCTAGTCTAAAACCATACCTAGTCTACAACCCCTTACAGTCCAGCTTTCACACCAACACTCCACTGAAACCACCCTCCTCAAACTCACTAATGACTTACTAACTGCTTAAAGCAATGGCCACTACTCATTACTAAGCTTACTTGCTATTAGACCTGTGTGCTGCTTTTGACACAGTTGACCACCCACTGCTCCTCCAAAACTGCTGGTTGGCCTACAAGACTCTGCTCTCTCATGGTTCTCCTCCTACCTATCTAAGCACTCCTTTAGTGTCACCTACAAATCTAACTCCTCCCCTCCTCTTCCTCTCTCTTTATGAGTCCCCCAAGGCTCTGTTCTTGTACCCCTTCTCTTCTCTATCTACACCTCCATCTCTATGCCGATGGCACCCAAATATATCTCTCCACTGAACAACTCACTCCATCAGTGTACTTGCGTGTCACTAATTTACTAACTAATTAACAGACATAACAGTCTGGATGTCACAAAACTTCTTAAAACTCAATCTTTCAAAAACTGAGCTCATGATATTTCCTCCCCCAAACGCTTATCTTGAGATTGATAACACAACTATCCCTCCCCCCCATGCTAAGGTACTAGGTGTCACCCTTGACTATGACCTCACGTTTCTGCCCCACATCCAATCACTATTCAAATCCTGCCACCTTCACTTTCATAACATCTCCAAAATACGCCCCTTCCTCACCAACCACAAAGTTACTTATCAACTCACTTGTTATCTCCCGCCTTGACTATTGCAACGCCTTCCTGATTGTCCTACCTCTACACAGGCTATCCTCCCTTCAGTCTATAATGAATGCTGCTATTAGACTCATCCACCTAACCAACTGTTCAGTGTCTGCTACCCCCCTCTGCCAATCGCTCCACTGGCTTCCAATCGCCCAAAGGATCAAATTCAAAATATTAACAACCACTTACAAAGCTATCCACGACTCTGGCCCCGGCTATATCTCCAGCCTTGTCTCAAAGTATCACTCTAACTGTCCCCTCCGCTCTTCCAAAGACCTCCTGCTCTCTAGCTCCCTCATCAATTCCTCCCATACTCGCCTCCAGGACTTCTGAACTACCACTAAATGAACTACCACTGAACTAACTGAACTACCACTGAACTATAACTTTCTCAAACAATTCATCCCCACACAGCTACCTCCTCATGTATCAATTACCCCTCCATTTTAGATTGTATGCTCTCAGGGGCAGGGCCCTCCTTACCATCTTGTCTTGAATTGTATTGTAATTGTAATGTATTTGTGATATTGTAAAGTGCTGTGCAAACTGTTGGCGCTATATAAATCGTGTATAATAATAATAATGTAGTCCACCTAATATCAAGAAGTTATTTTCTTTAATTGCAAAAACAAAAACATATGGAGATAATTTTTCACCTGTTTGAGTTTATCTCAATGTTTTGCATGTTGAATGTAAATTAATATCAATGCTTCCTTTTCCCTGGTTTGTAAACATAGTAACCTTTTCAGTTGAATCTTAACTTAAAAACTTCCTTACTTAATCTTGTTCAGTGTATTTCACAATAATTGCTATGTAGCTAATAGAAGAGGTTTCTTTGTATCGTGCTATATCACAATTACAACAACTCTGCATAACAAGTCTGCATAACATGTAGTGGATTTTGTAATGCAAACCAATAATGCATTTTGCAGCAAACCTGCTTATGTGCGTGTTACCAGTCTATTCCTTGCTTCCTTCCATGAGTAACTCACAATAATTATATGGCCATCATTCATGTAACTGTAAATATATGACCTGTGGAAGCTTTTAAAGCAATACCTATTGACAATTTTGGGCACAAGTGTTTTGCCATTTCAAGGGTACAAACAATTTTGCATCTTGACTTGTTTGGTATCCATATACTTTATCACAAAATTGGGTTGTTTACTGTGTTTGCGTGCTCTAAAATTAGATTGAATTATGCATTTGAAAATGGGAGTTTAATAAGCAGTTCTGTTAATATGCTAATATTGTGTGAAATAAAAACTTGCATTTGCCATCATTTCATTATTCAGGGTCTCTGATTCCAAAAAAGACATAGAGGGTTATTCACAAAGCTGCCGAAGGCAGCCGTGTGAATAATCGACCCGAAGTGAAGTGAGCCGAATGCTGTTCGGCTATTCACTTCAGGCTTGTACGGCTGATTTCAGCCGTACATTGGCTGAAATCAGCCGTACATCGGCTTGCTTTGGCTGGCTTCGGGTAATGCATATAGTAAACTAGCATTGTACCCGCCCTCTGCTGCTGTTCTCCATCAGGTCCATCAGCAGAGGGTGGTGCAATGCTAGTTTACTATTGGCTGAGCTCTCATGACAGTTCAGCGTTATTTTGACTGCTGCCGTTAGAGTACAGAAATAAAAAAACAACTTATCACTCCGCACTCCAAAATACAACAGGGTGTTTAATGTATTATTGCTGGGATTTGTTGTTCCTCTATAGCTGCTAATGTTCTGCAGTGTGCCGCTTTTTTTTTTTTTTTAAAGGAAACATTAAAAGGGTTTAGAATGTTGTTGCTGAGTGACTGACTTACTTTGAATCGTGGGCCCTTGATTGTCGGTGGGCAGCAGTCAGGAAGCTCACAGGGAGGAGAGGAGCAGAGGCATGTCCTCAGCGTGCTCGGCTTTTTGCGGTGGGCGCGGCGTGTGGCAAACAGGAATTCAATTGATAGCCAAGTAATAGACGATGAAAAACGTTGACAACGTTTTGAATCGTCTATTTTAATCGACTAAATCGAATAGTTGTTGCAGCTCTAGTGGACTCTGCAGGGACTCAGGTGGGCTGGTCGGGGTCCTTTCCCCTGCACCTCCCTCCCAGTAATTCTTACTTTCTGCTGCTGTTGCTGGGGCCCGGCCTCCCTCTCCCGGCAGACCGGCGCTGCTAGGGACTGGCCGGAAGTGATGTCGTTGGAGATCAGAAAACCAGCGGCCAGTGACGGACCTAAGGAACAAAAGGGCCCTGGTACAAGATTTTTGGGGGGCCCCCACCCCCTCCTACAATGACTATACTAGCCAACTGACCACCAGAAAACCCGCACTGGCTACCAGAAAGCCCACACTGGCCACCTGGGAGCAGAAAAACAAGCTCATGGCTCCCACTGATTCTGCATATGGTGACTTCTAAAATAATGTAATTATATATTACAATGTAATAATAATAGAAATAAAGTGCACAAATGCGTTCCGTTGAAAATGGAATTTCAGCTAAACTGGTTCCCTGATTCCAAAAAGGTTGTGGACCGCTGCTATAGAGGACCACAACTCCCAGCAATACTTTATACTGCAAGTGCTTGTACCTTTTTTCTGCGATACACGGCACGCGGCTGTTGAAGCCGCGATCGTGTTCAGGAGGACGGGCGGAATCGCAGTGGGAAACCCCGCGATCTGTCTGGTGTGACTGGGGGTGAAAAATAATGGCACCTACAGTGAGATCATTGCACATCTATATGACTCCTTACCGCGTGGCAATACGCCCAAAATCGTGCACAATTGCAGAGCCGGCTGGCTGTAGCTCTAGTGGCTGAAGCTTGTCTCTTCCAGGAGCAGTGGTATGTCCCTTGACATCCTCACATCCTATACACTGTGAATAGAATGTGATGACTCAAAGATATTGAGGGGTCTATTCACGAAAAGCTGCCGAAGGATCTGGCCGTAGCTTCGGCCGATCCTTAGGCTAGCTTCGGCCCCAGGACCCCTTCGGTTCAGTAGAACCGAAGGGGTGCTGTACAGGCTATTCACAATAGCCCGTACAGCTCCCGAACATGGCCGAGCCGCTCAGTTGAGCCGAACGCATATGCATCGGCTCGGCTGAGCCGTGCTGAAAGCCGAAGCTGGCCGAGCGGCCGGCCATTGGCAGGCCGACAGCCTACTTCTGACAGCCGGGGCCGACTAGCAAGATACTGAAGATTGGACCAGTGGGAGATTCCTCCATCCACACAGTTTAGCGTAGATGGAGGAATCTGTTGCACTTTTTCCATCTGACCATAGAAAATCTGCAGATAATTTATAGGTGTATAGCCAGCTTTAGTATAACTTTTTTTTAGGACCTAGACAAAAATGATCACTTAAACCTAGTAGCCCCACTGCAAGGATTCAGAGCACTTTTGCCCTGCTTTAAAGTTAATTTCCTTGGCTGTCTTAAAAAATGCTTCCCCCACTTTTAGTAAACAGTGAATAGTTAGGCAGTTGAGGAAGCCGAAGTGTTCACCTATAGCAACCAATTACCATGTTTGCAAGTATGGTGTCTGCATATATCCACATTTACCATTTATTACCAGTTTAGCGCTATGGTGCCTTGGGTGAGACCAACTCAGTGCTGTTATGTTTAGAGGACTATAATTTAATCGTCTGCACGCCTATCATTATCAAGCTATACTACTGTTTGCATTAGGGTCGGCGTTCTATTGAAAGCTCCAACTCCTCAAGATCTCCAACTGTCTGACTTCCGGTTTCATTAGAACTAAGAGGTTTGGTCGAGAAGGCTCTACTGCACGTGCGCCACCTGTGGCATTTCCCTATACACATACTACAAAACAATAAAGTATTAAAATGAACTAGGGTCAGACTAATCCAGCACGTTATTAATCTGAGTTGAAGGAGAACTTTAGGTCCACCTCTGCTGATTGACAGCAGCAGTAGGCGGGTGCAATAGCCAGCCTACTATTGGCTATTCCAATTTGAAATGTCCAATAGCAGCCTAGCAACTCATTCCTATGCTATTTGTTGTTTTTTTATTTCTTTACTCTGATGGCAGCCTGTGGCAGCTGTCAAAATAATAGAAAAAAAAAACATAGCAGGGGAATCAGCAGGTGGCTCCACCGAGTTATCAGTGTGTAATGACAGTTCAGCATCCCCTGGTTACCAGGTAACCAGGGGATGCTGAACTGTCATTACCAGGGATGTGCGGTCAGGGGAGGCAACCCGTCCTTTCCACTAGCTTGGGGACGGGTTGGGGGTGGGGCTTCGTCCAGCAGGGGGGAGAGCCTCTGCAGAGAGGGGCTGGAGCTTCAGTGGGCAAGGGCGGGGCTGGGGAATGCCTCACCCCAAGCAAGAGGCACCGCACGTCACTGGTCATTACAATGAGAGCTTAGCGGTGCCGTCTTTGATATCACCGCCACCTCCACCGAGCTCTCATTGAAATGACAGCTGGTCCCGGCCAATAGAAAACAGTTGGGCGGAGCTAGCTGTCACTGCTAGCTCCACCCAATCGTTTTCTTTTTTACTGGTTTTCTATTCTGCTCTGTACCACCGAGGTACCAAGCAGAATAGCAGGAGCTGAATGTCGCTGGGCGGCATTTGGCTATTCACTCAGTGCTGTTCAGCCCCGATAAGAATAGGCTGAACAGCAGCGAGTAGCCTGCTGAATGTTCGGCTCAGCCGATCCAGATGTTGGATCGGCTGAGTCGTACTCCTTCTGCACTTCGGGTCGGCCGAACATGCTGAACATGCTGAAATCAGCTGTACAAGCCTGAAGTAAATAGCCGAACAGCGTTTGTGAATAACCCTGTAAGACAATTTTTTATTTGGAATGAGATAACTTTTGGACTATTAGTCTGAATGCAATTTTTTATTTCAACAGATCAATTTGTGCAGAAAAAAAAAGCCTTTGAGCGTTTTTATGGCCAGTGCTGCACAGGGCAGAACTGAGCACTCTGTCTAAAACCCCATTAATGGAGACTTTGCACAGAGCACATTATTGTGTCTAATAAATGTTTACAATGTGCTCAGTGTGTCTTGTGTGTGAA
Organism: Nanorana parkeri; assembly: GCF_000935625.1. Classification (NCBI taxonomy): domain Eukaryota; kingdom Metazoa; phylum Chordata; class Amphibia; order Anura; family Dicroglossidae; genus Nanorana; species Nanorana parkeri. Next base: position 134,768 of record NW_017306652.1, on the reverse strand, counting down.
GGAGGCACACATCCATAAAACATTGCGAACTGTCCAATATTGACTCCACTAAATGCTTGTAACATTCTGAGCAAACTCTGATGGATTTGTTCTGTTTGTTGCTGGACTAACAATCCATTTCTTTTCTTTACTTGTAATGTCTTTGGGATCATTTAAGGGAATATGAAGACATCAGCTGTTAAATTTATCTTGTGTAGTTTTATTATTTCATATCTTTAAAGGAGTATAGCCATTGCTTTAAATATATATTTCTGGATGTATTATGTTCAGTACTAAAAAAAAAAAAAATCTGTTAACTATTAAATATTTTATATGAATATGCTATATTTCCTTGTTGCAGCCAGAAGGTGGCAAGCTCCAGATTAGAAGATGGACTTAAAGGGCAGGACAGAACAGTTCACACACACATAAAGGAATGACTCCGTTATAAGAATGAAGGAATGCCTAGGTCACACAAAAAGCAGGAAAATCTCTGTGAGTGATACAAACACTTCTGATAGATTCCTTTTAGATTGTTAGCCCCCAGGGGCGGTGCCCTCCTTACCATCTTGTCTTGAATTGTATTGTGATTTTAATGTCTTCCTTATATTGTAAAGCGCTCTGCAAACTGTTGGCGCTATATAAATACTATGTAATAATAATAACAATGATAGGACTGCATGTTATTACCCACCTAGTTGGACCTAAATGGCCCAGTCTATGCCGAAACATTGAGGCTAATTTACTAAAAGAGTTGAGAATTTTTACTCAATAAGGCCCCGTTCACACCAGGGCAGTTTGGTCACTCAGATTTGTCCACGCTGAATTGCCGACATGAATGATCCCACACATTCCTATGGGGACTGTTCATGCAATCGCGCCACTCCGCGCGATCCGAACTACCTACCGGCTGAAATGCTCCCTGAGCTACTTTTACACAGGTCACAAACATATATCTTGGCAGTGATAGGCTTTCTAGTTAGAAAGCCCAGCATGCTTTGCATGCAGTTTTATGCATGCATTTACACTAAATGTGTATTTTTAAAATCAATATTTTGTATACATAGAAAAAGAAAAAAATATATAATCATATAAATGAATGTAATATTGGCCAAAAACAATTATGGGTATTCAATATGCCTGGATGTGATAAACTACAAAATGAACAAATCAGGCTGTCTTGGGGCACATTTTAAGGAAAACTCAATGCTAATATATTATTGAGTTGCATTGTTTGCATGATTATAATCATCAGTGTAATGATACTACTGCAGTTCACTGAAAAAAAGCAATAGAACCACAGTAAGTGCACATAACCTGATACCATACCTGTTTACTTATTATTGTTATCGTGAGCAGAGTTATCCTTTGAAAGCAGGTTGCCACCAGAAAATTAGCACTTGGAAATTGGGCAGTCTTCTGTCTCCCTGGAAATGTAACACTAAAGACCTTGACCTACTGCTAGGGGCATTCCCCAAATCGTGACCTGCTAATGTTCACTCAATAACAACCATTTTGGCAAATAATCAGCAGGATTAAAGAACTATGAGGTTAGTGAAAATCACTCAGCCTCATAATTCGAGCCGACGTGTGACAATGAAACTGTCACAGGTCGGCTCAATAGATTGGGAAGTGAGCGAACACATACTTTCGCTCACTCACTTCTCGATCCTGTCCCTGCAGAGAGCTGTGACTGTCACTCACAGCTCCCTGCAGGGATTCCCCCTCCCCTGTCCGATCCTCCAGCGCTGACTGGCGGAACAGACGGGGGCGGGTACAGCTGGCTCTGCCTCTAGATAAGCAGAGCCAGTTGTCAATCACGCAGCTGGGTGGATCCCGACGGTAATGTCGAGATCCGCCCTGGCTGCAGCGGTCTCAGTATACCGCAAGCTGTAGCTCGCGGTATACTGAGCTTTGGGTCACGGGAGGATGCTAGTTTGTGTCCTCCCGTGACCATGAGGAGAACTATGGGGAAAAGCACTGACCCCAAAGTTCTCCTTTAAGGCTTTGCAATGTAGGGAACTCTCTGTAATGCCTTACAAATGGCCCATTTACACTAGGCCTTGAAATAATGCAAGAGGTTAAGGTAGCTTATCAAAGTTGAATGGGTTGATAGCGTACCTTAACATGGGGAAAAAATTAACGCAACACTTTTTTTCATGCATGGCATGTGCATTGTGCATTGCGGTGCAATGCAGTGTAGGTGCAACATTAGGAACACATTTAAATGAATGGCACCGTACCACACTTGAGTCAATGAGTTAAGTGCATGCTACTGTAACACATCATTAATTTTCTTGGGCCTGCTTAATGCCCAGAACTGCTACCTGTTATATTTTTTGTAATGCAAAAAAAATATGGATCTAACCTAGGCACATAAGAATGAATAGTGCTTCCACTTTAATCAAATGTTATTATGTTCTTATGCATAAAGGATCCTCTTAGTCTGGAATTCTTTGCAAATCTGAAGCACAAGAAACAGATTTTAGCACACAAATAACAACCATCAAGTACTTGATCATTGATCAAAACAGCGAAAGAGTGTTTTTAAAAATTACAAAATGTATAAAATCCATGTAAAAAACACGCTTAATGATATAAACATGTTTATTACAAGCAAATATGTTGGGCCGCACACATCTGTAAACATATTTTGTATCATGTTTTCCTACAGATTGACTGAGTCACAGAAGCCGTGCTATGAGTATAACGCGCCTTTATACACCAGCCACATCATCTCCCTTTGTGGTCGGTCGTAGCTGTACAAGTGTCTCTTGAGAGTTGCCAGGATTTTCTAAATGACCATGTACTGTCCCTAAAATTCTAAGAATAGGCTATCCAAGAAGATTAGTAGGTTTTGTGGGCTAAATGAGCAGACATTTTTCTACGGGGATGTAGGGTAGAATCCTGCTATATGTCTGGAAAAATATAAGCTTGGCTGTCCAAGAGCACTCCTTCATGAAATTATGTCTCCAGCCATAAACCACTGTATACTTGGAAGTCTGCTCGAACGAAGCCACACTCCAAAATAGCAAAAGCAGTGACTGTCAGACTAATAGAATTTCAAGCTGTATTTGCTGAGATTAGTTAAAATAAATGCCTCTCTCCGTTTTGGAGAAATTTAACCAACACAAATGTTAGACAACAAAAAAACAAGTCATAATATTAAGCGAAGTCTAGCATAGTCGTTCAAACAAGAACTGGATTTCCTGTGGACAAAGAATTTTCCAGTGTATTTAATGTTCTCAGACTTGTTTTATTTTCATTTTATTTGTCTTTCTTTTTGTTGCTTTAGGACTGCTTTTAAATACTTGGGGATTCATTTTTTAAAGTTTGAAAATTCGAAAACATGGTACTGAAATCTTTACCTTGTAAATCATATTTATTCCATGTTCTTTTATACAGGGTTTTGCAATATCCAATATTCTCGGCTAGAAACGTTTCCATTTGGCATGTTGTCGTTAAAGAAATAATAAAATAACTCCAACCAAAACCTTTATTTCATTTAACTAGAACAGGGGATGGTTAGAGCCTTTGTCTGATAAGTTTCTGTGTTGGGGAGATTCATTTTCACTTTTTTTCAGGAGAGGAAGTGATGGAAAATCTCTCCAATGGTAATGCAGACAAAAACATATTTTTAGTAGCCTGAGCAAAGATCAGATTTTCTGATAATGGCTACTACGGTAGTAGTTAGTCACATTCAACTAGACTTGTTCTGTAATGCTGAAAATGTTTGGTAGCTTATCCAAGCCACTTCTTCAGTTCTGACGAGTTCAGGAAGATACCCACCATGCTTTTCACTTGGTATAACAAATGTTCACTGAGCTTAGTAAATAAGATGAATCTGTGTTGTTATTGAAAATCCAATCATGTGCAAGGTAAATTAAAAACAACAGGATTCCCTAAACCATGTAAACATTCACTTTGCATGCATTACCATTGAACGCTATGTAACACATGGAACCACATCACATTGCTGGGAATTACATTAAAGATGCAGCAAGCAGAACTTTTTACAATGTACTGCACCCACAACATACCTAAAATGTGTAAATGTATATGGACTGGGACTATTTTACAGGGTAAAAATAAAAATAACAAATTTGATAAAGGATATTTCTGCAAATGATAAAGGACCGACACCGTTTGCACAATTCACAGGCACCTATTGTTTCTTTGCAGGGGCAGAAAGCACTTCTTAAGGGAAAATGTTTTGTCATATGTGGTATCTTGCAACAAAACTAAAGTATAGTTGTCTACTATGGATATAATTTGTGTGTTTTACAAACATACATGAACCAAAGGGTGTGCCCAGAGGATTCACACAGGCTTATTGGTTTAGAGATAGAGATAGCATAGGAGAAGCTGTTTGCCGTTAGACTTTCTCTATCTGAGCAGGTAGGAAGGAGAAGAAATGAGTCACTCCTACTTTTAATTAAGTTCTGTATGTAAAATAGAGCTTGAGCTATAGAACTCTGTTATCAAGAGGCTTTTTTCCAGCAGCTAAACATAGGCATGGAAACTGGTAAAAAGGATGCTAGAGTGCCAACTGCTGTCTGTAACGGAAAATACTAAATATACATATATACTGATGTGAATGTGCAACTATGTAAAGTGCTGCGTAAATTGACAGCGCTAATATAAATACCTGTAATAAATAAATAATAAATAAATAAAAATAAATATGCAATATGTGATGTAGCATACAGACATACAAACGTTTTTTTTATCTGACCATTAACTGCAAGATCAGGCACATTTTTTCTATTTATAGGCAATTCTAGGACAAGATCCTGAAGCACCTTAGGCATCCTAAGGTGAAGCATGTAAAGTGTGGTGAGGCAGATTATGCTTGCATGTACAGTGGCTAGAATGTCAATGCCAAACAAACTTTTTCAAGAAAGGTTAGAGAATGTACTTTTATTTTTTCCTTTGTTTGATATCATGGGTTAAAGCTTCAAGGTATCTCTATACCATTTCTTCAGGATTTGATGGTTCCAAAAGTTCTTTAATTTGTGCACTTATGTCATACATCATATTACACCTATTTGAACCTGGCTGAGTAGTTTTATTATATAGCTGGATTAAAGTCTGGAAAAGAAGATAGATAAAATGGAGATGTGATAAAAGAAATCAGTCTGTACAATATAATAAATGTATTAGAAGCGGATTTCAGGAAAATCATTTTCTCTTTTGTGCTTATTCGCTGACAGTATACAAACTAACTTGATTTCCCAGCACTGATTTATTATGTCACTGAGACATCATTAATATTCTTTTTTCAGTAATTCAGTGTCGCTGATGTATTATATTACTTATTAATCCCACAAATGGAAATCTTAGGTTTTAAGCGTGTGCTTTAGATTAGTTTTACATCCGAATTTATAATACAATCCTTAATATTTCATCAAGATATGTTGATGTCCATACACCACTGTATACAATAAAACTGAAGAGATAGAGCACCCAGAAGAAATTTTAATTACCTAGTATTTTTATCATTTAAAAGCACACAGTATCTTACTTGAATGGTCTGAATGATTATGTCAGTAATTTATTCTAACTTGATACTGCATTTCTTCCTAGAGTTTCATATTGAATCTGATATTACAATGGAAGATGTCAGATTTCAAAATATTTAAAAAATATTTTTTAATCATGTAGAAACCATTAAAAAATAAGTAAGAATTGTTACCTGGAAGACTTGGGATTTAGGGCCCTGTGGATAAAACAAAGTAAAAGACTCCTGGTACCTGATCTTGGGAAAGAGTTACTTTAGGGCCAAAATGATCGTCTAGTAATTCTTGGTTTTTCCCAGGAAGGCTGATTGGTAAGAGAGTATTTATCATTTGATGAAAACTTCAGTGGACTGTTGAGTTTATTGATTTTTGCCTTTGCCAAAATTAGCCCCCAAATTATACCATGAGAACCAATTAGGTTAAATTTGCATGCAAAAAAATGTGTGATCATCATGTTGGCAAATTTCTTACCAACACTGATTTCAACAGCTGGCACTGTGCACTGTATTTCATTTCTAGGAGCACATATAAGAAAAACTTTTCTAAAAATATGTGTAAGAATACCAATATACTTTTTTTAAATGATAACAATAAAAAAAATTAAAAGAGCTTTTGTTACCCTATGAGCCATTTAAAGGTCACCCCGCCCCATCACCATGTTCCCCTTTCTCATTTAACTTTCATTGAACAGAATTTTAATTGACGATCGAGGCCCAGGCACTTGCCAGTTTATTGACAGAGTGGAGTTTAGCATCAAAAGGGGCCAGGGCTTACCCTGAACTTGGAAAGACATTTAGGCCACATGTACAAACTTGGATGAGCACAGATAGCACTATGTGCTGTGATACAACATTATTGTTACATTATAAATCATTTTGGCCAGGTCAGGTTCAATTTAAGACACTGAATATCAGAGCTGATACACAGTTGTACCTACTCAACTTGTTTTAGTAGATGGCTTATCGGAAGGGTGAGATGCTGCAAATTAAAGAACAGAACAACAATGTATAGGATCTAGCACAGTATGTAAGTGGTAGAGTGAGCTCACTGTGCAAGATAAACAGTGTTTATGGTAATGTACAGGGAGTTACTACCATGGTTGTTCCATGGTTGACTTCTGGAAAAAGCATATGTAATTTATATTTATTACAACTGAAATAATGGTTTGAGACTTAAGATATAGCTTAAAGAGAACACCATTCCAAATGCAGCGGTGATTTCTTGAAGTGCATCTTTTAGAACAGGCACCAAGGACACTAGCATTGATGATTTGTTTTTAAAGGTGTAGGCTCCAAGTCTTCTATCCCAATCAAAGTCAGAAGTCTGAAAAATAATTTCCCAGTGCACTTTATTTTTTTATGTATTTTAAATATTTATGACAGTGTAGAAATTGAATGATGTGAGTCTCCCAGGTGGGGGGAAGATTTATTTCAACTTTTTGCAAAGTGATGTTGTTTTTTTCAATCTTATTATTTAGAGAAAATATTTCTTTAACAAATTAACATGGAATATGTTTTGTTTACAATAAAAACCTGCTTGGCCTTGTCAGTAGGGAGCAGGGGGGCGCGGGACGGTTCCACCACTCTAACTAATTCTGTTTCATAGGAAACACAAACCGAAGGGCTCCTGTAACCGAAGCTAGCCGAAGGATCAGCTGAAGCTACAGCTGGATCCTTCGGCAGTTTTGTGAATAACCCTCATAGTGTGCATACCGGGATATAAAAAAGGTTCCAAACTTCAGTGATCCTTTGTGTGCTGGCAAGAACTGTGCTGGTGCAAGTAGGCAGATTATTCTGTTGAAAATAAAAAATATATTAACGCATTTGCTTGTCCTTTTTAATTTGCTATGCTATTATATACACCTTAATAATATCATGTATTTTTGAATTATTTTTCTGTTATTTAATGCAACAAAATGAAGTGTCCTCAATGTCTTTCCAATCACAATACATTAATCAGCATGTTGCAGTGTATAGTAAGTTGAGTTTATTAACACAGGGGTGCAGGTCACTTGATATTGCAAAGCAATTGTCTTTTTGGGCCATTCAGCAGATGACGGGTTCAAGGTCCCATACATTGACTATGGAAATTGGAAAGAGGAATGGATTATCTTTGAAATGAGAGGAGATTACTAGAAATAAAAGGGTCAGATGAGTTATCTGGAGAGGAGCATGTTAATGAATATACATTTTATACATTGTCATCCCTCCCAGAATAAATGTATTCTTTGGGCGAACAGGCCAATTTCTATGTTGATTAATATATGGAAGTTACATAAAGGAATACTTCAACATGTCCAAATAAAGTATACTTTAAGTCAATTAATTTACCCTTGGTTTCATCCTAAGAATATTCACCTTCCTGCTCTCATACTGTATGTCTGACAAAGGATATGTATTGTATTGGAAGAGAAACTGACATATGATGAATTTGATGGTTGGCTTCAGAATAGAGGGACCCATTGTCAACTAAAATTAGGATGAAGAAAGGGTTTTTATACCTTAAGGTATGAGCATAAATTGTAAGGTGCCTCACTGAAATCTGGTTTGGCCATGCTTTGAATCAGCTATCTAAACATGTACAAGGGTAGGTTTATTTTGATTTGTATTTCTTTTCTCAGTGGCGACTCAAAGCAGTGATGTAGCCATCTTGGGTTCACTCAGTGGAGCTAATTAACCTACCTGCTCCTTGTTTTGGAGGAACACCACAGCATGCTGCATTTATTCACAGCGCCCATCACACCCACAATGGTTTTCTATGTGTCCTAGCAGTGACCTGCATTGATCTGGTGCAGTAAAATGCAGGTCACTGCTGTATAAGTGTAAATAACTAGTACAGTTGCTCAGTTTTCTTAACAGCATTAGTGGGTCATTGAATATTTTCATTTGCCTGGAATTTCTCTTTAGGATTCACCAGAAGATTCACATGTCCTACCCAACCTTTGGTTGCTTGGACATTGGCTATATAAAATTATAAAGAAATGTGAAAGACCAAGAGGTTGCCTTGGACACAATAAGCATTGCAAAATTACAGCATACAGAGGTGTAAGAAAAAAATATGGCTGTGAATTGAGGATTCAGAGGGAAACATTCATCAGTTAACATTCATGAAGGACAAAGATACAATACCAGGATAGATAGACATTGTTAATTAGAGAGGGTGGAACACTATTGTTCATCATCCTACTCATGACGGGTAGAGCATAGTTTGGATGATAAGAACCAGGACCATGAAAGGCTGGCCATAGACAAGCAGATGGTGAGAAATCTGACCGTCCTGAGTTTTTTCCTTTCAAAGAAAAGGGAATCATTGTGATTGGTTTGCACCAAGATATTCCAACAGGTTTCTGTATTCAATAACAAGCACTTCCAATAATCAGAAATTCTAATTAATCAGTGATGTTTGCTATCCTGTGACATGTGCTACCCAAACACTGCATAAAGTCCACTTAGTTCACCTTAAAACAAACCCATGCACAACACAAAGCAACAGGTTCACTTTAATGTGAGCTCTTTACTATCCACTGCTGACAGATTCCAAGAAACTACTAGCTCCCGTCCGGCCATTTTGATATGTTCGGCGGACGGGAGCCTTGTAGACGTGGGTGGGCGTCTTTAAACATTCTTTGTGCCCGCACCCACTCGTGCGCATCGCCTGAAACTGTCAGGTGCCAGTGATGGTTGTTTACATACAAGCAGTCTGGCGTCTGTAGAAACGCCCGATCGCTTCTATGATGTGCCTTCGTGCACCCCATCCGCCTCTGCCTCCGCCGTTGCCACTGCCACGATCTCTGGCTCCCTGTGCTCCACGCTGGCCGGGACGGCACTGTGGCTCTATGCAGAGAGATCAGAGGGAGTTAGTACACGATCTCCCTCTGATCTCCCTTCCGGTGTTGTGAGTGCGGAAATTATGTTTTTAACATCACTTCCGCATTCATATGTCACTCTCTGGCAACAGATGCCGGTGAAAAGCTAGTGAAGCATATCTCTGCTTCATTGGCTTCTCTGGGGGTCCCTAGGTTACATTGGGGGTCTTAGAGACCCCTGATGTGTCCATAAAGGGGACCTGTCACTGTAATTTGATATCACAAAGAGGGCTTCTTAGTCTCCTATGTAATTACAATAAAGTTAAATATTAAAAAAAGTTTTAAAAATGTAACGTCACAAAAAATGTTAAAGTTACACACAAAAAAATAACCCACAAATTTTTTTTCAAAGTCCCCCACATACACTTGCCAACATGCGTCGGGTGCGCCTACGCGCAGAAACGACGATTGCGCCCATTACACCGCACATGTTATATATAATCGCGAACATCAGAGTGTGAGCAATAATTTTAGGGCATCAATCAGTGTTAACACTAAATTAATGAGCAGTAAAAGCTTTTAAAGTGTCGCCTATGGTCAATTTTGGGTGTGGTAGTTTTTTTTTTCGATTTCACGGGCGTGCGCAATTTTAAGGCTTGATGTGTTCAGTGTCTATTTAACCAATATGAATCCATCTTTTATTTTTTTTTTTAAATTGTGTAATAAATGTTTCATAACATAATAAAGGGAAAACTGTTTTTTTTTCTGTACTATTTTGCTATATAGTAAAAAATAAAAACCCTCCGTGGTGATTAAGCACCACCAAAAGAAAGCTCTATCTGTCCCCCAAAATGATATAAAAAAACATTTCAGTACAGCACTGCATGACTTAATAAATGTCAGTCAAATTACAGAAGCGCTAAATACTGAGAAGGGCCCTGGAAAGGAAGGGGGTGTATACACCCCGGTCTTCAAGTGGTTAAATCAGAATACCAGCCAGAAATAACAAGATAAAAATGAATATCCCATTAAAACATTAAAAAAATTAAAATGCTTTTGTTGTAATGTTAACTTTAAGTCCAGGGGTCTCCCCTAAGTAATTTTTTCCCACCACAAGATACTGTCATCCTCAGTCTAATGGCCAATATCATTCAACCTACTTGCTCTCACCCAGACTGGACTCTGACTGGACAGTGGAAGCAGAAGCAGCAGAGTGATGATCTCATTCCTCTGCACCTCTGCTTTCTCCTCCTATCGGTATTAGCACATGAACTGATTGGCTCCTTCTACTAGCTAGCAAAAATATATATTCCTTGAAAGCAGAGACCCTGTAGAATAAAATGGTGGCAGCTGACATTTTTTGTCGCATGATATTAGCGCAACTTTTTCTCAAATCCAGAATCTCAGTAAAAGTACACTTAAGTTAATTTTAGTGCACCAAATTACAATTTTTTTTTGTCAAATATAAAAGATGAGGTTCTGCTAATTAAATAGATACCCAACATGCCAAGTGTAAATATTGAGTGCGCCCGTGAAATGGTGAAAAACTATGGTACCCCAATAAAAGCCTGTGCAGGTCATTAGTTTAGAGTTATCCATGGATAATGGCTGAAGAATTATTTCTCTCACTCTGGTGTATATTGTAATACCTAGCATGTGTGGTGTAATCGTCGTTTTGTGTGCGTAGATGTACCTGACACTTGTTTTTTGTTAATATGTGCGTATACGCAGATATGGGGACTTTAAAAGAAAATTTGGGGGCGTTTTTACATTTATTTTATTTAACTTTATTTTTCTAAACTTTTTTTTAAAACTTAATTTCATTTAAGATATTTAACCTCTTTCCGACCGATGACAGGATCTTTCAGTTTGTTAACAGCTGGTGACAGGATAATCCCGTCATGTGGTACAATGAACGCTGGTCCATCAAGGAACCAGCCTTATTGAGTTACTGCTGTTGATGGGTCCCTCGGCAGCAGATTAGGTGGTCACAGTCCTGTGGTCACAGCAATAGATGATTGCTGTGATCACAGAGCCGTGACAGCCACATAGGTGGCAGCTGCTCACTGTGTTGTGCTGCTGTGAGCCGCCTGTGTGTTTAAAAACTGATACAAAGTATCTCTAAGAAGAATACTGTATTCTCCTCAGAGATCCTAAGTAGCAAAGTCCCTATAAATAAAAAAATAACCCCTTTAGTGCCCCCTAATTTTAAAAAAATAATTAAAAAAATAAGTTTAAAAAAAAAATTAAAATAAAAAAAAGGAATTTTTTTTTCAAAAGTCAAAGAAGTTTAATAATATATGTTTAATAAAAAAATAAGAAAATATAGAGCTATTCAAAATAGAAGACAACCATACCACATTCTTAAATTATTCCACACTAAAATTGTTTTTCACTCCTTGTTTAACTCCCAAAATAAACTGAAATCACAGACATATGATGTACCCTATAAATCTGGACAAATAAAGGAATTTATTATTAATTACTTCTGTTAACGACACTAAATATGTACATATTATTATTGCCGAAACTGTGAAAAAAAAATTACATTTTTTTTTCATAAAAAAAATAAACATTTATAAATACATATGTCCCATCAAATTAAAGCCCGTTTTGTTCTTTACAGTATATAATATGTGTATGTGCAAAGCATGAGTAAGATGGAAATTATGGCTAAACAACACATAGCAAAAATGGCAAAATTGCTCCGGTCCCCAGGAACTAAAACATTTTTTGAAGCTGTGTCACTAAGGGGTTAATTGCTAAAGTGCTGTATTATAAACGAGTCCTACAATGTTTTCTTTTAGAAAGTACTTTTTTCACCTTTTTTTACACTTTTTACCAGCTCAGTGCTGCTGATCTCCTCTGGCCTCTTTTAGTCACTCTCTGTCTACATGCACTACCCCCAGCATCACCTGCACATCAGTGCTCTGGACCGATTTCCGGTTAGTGACAACAGATGGATCGCGCCTGCATAATGTGTGTCACAGTAGAAAGGTATCATGGTACACTCACAAACCAGCATGTAAAACAACTTGTCTCACCACTAAGGATAATAACAGAGGTTTGGATACACGTCTTCTGCAGAGGATGTGAAAGCCGCACTGCCGCGCCAAAGCACCTCTTATAGTGCGGTCATAACTCTAAACTATGGGGTCTATTCACAAAGCTGCCGAGGGCAGCCGAGTGAATGACCGATCAGAAGTGAAGTGAGCCGAACACTGTTCGGCTATTCACTTCAGGCTGGTACGGCTGATTTCAGCCGTACATCGGCT
>NW_017306652.1:107156-120460 GCF_000935625.1 Nanorana parkeri | reverse complement strand
AGCTGTCAGAAGCAGGCTGTCGGCCGGCCAAAGGCCGGCCGCTCGGCCAGCTTCGGCTTTCAGCACGGCTCAGCGCTCGACTGAGCTGCTCGGCCGTGATCGGGAGCTGTACGGGCTATTGTGAATAGCCCGTGCAGCACCCCCACGGTTCTCCTGAACCGAAGGGGTCCTGGGGCCGAAGCCAGCCGAAGGATCGGCCGAAGCTACGGCCAGATCCTTCTGCAGCTTTGTGAATAGACCCCTATGAGAGTCTCCATCTTGGAGCACATGGGGGCAGAAGATTTCAAATTGGGTACTGTTTAATTGGTGACAAATTGTTGAGTGCGTTTGTCGTTTGTTTTGCTTGCATAATGTGTGTCAGCGCAGCCGCTTGTAGCCTCCACCAGGGGTGCATATTACAGGGTGACAATGTGGAAACAAAAATGGGAGACAGTTGTCACCTCATAACAGAAAGTGCCTGAACAAGGACCTTCATGACAGGATCATGGGGTATTATTTTAATGGCAGCTGCAGATTCAAAAATATTTAAAACAGCTTTTAAATTAAAGAAGAACTCCAGGTAAAAATGTTATTAACCCTTGCAGTGTGCAGGTAGCCTTGGGTCAAAAATAACAGAGTTATACTCACCCCATCTCAGCCTGCCGGCTTTGACAGCGCTTTCTCCTGCATTTCTACGCTGCAGCTATGGAATGCCCCTCCACATCCTCGTGTCCTCGTGTAACTTTTTTATTTTAAACTCTAGGCACAATGAGCACTTAATTCCTAGGCCCACTGCAAGAGTTAATAACATTTTTACCTGGAGTTCTGCTTTAACATGTAGAAGATAATATGAGATTTTAGTTAATGGGTTCCAATATACTGCACATTAATATAAAGCAATAACAAATTAAACACATAAATAAAATAAAGTAATCTAGAGGTTTTTCATACTTCACATAAACAAAAAAAATTACATACATGGGACATGCACATTGGAACGGATGCTATATACAATATTTATGGTGATGCATCTTTTTAATTTTGCACACATGACATATTCTCCCCCAAAGAATTAGCAGCTCAATATAACATGTAAATCAGTGATATTACTTATTCATTATAAATGTGTAAATGGGTTCATGGTGATGTTTAGCTGCACACCAGCACATGTTCACAATCTGCTGCTTAGAAACTATGAAGGGGAATTTGTCTGCTAAGAGAATAATAATTAGTGACTGAAGCTACATGGTTAATATAGCATATTCTTGTCACTGGGACATTTGTATGTACATTTTAGAATAAGAAAAGTAATGTGTACTAGTTGTGTACATATTTTCTTTTTTATAATCAGGACTATAATTTGCAAAAAATCCTATTTGTCTGGTCAAATTAAATATTGCCCATAAATAATATGCAGTCTTATATCCCGCCAGCAGATGGCGTTCTAGTCACTTTTTTACATATTCAGATAGTTAAACCTTTGTGCTTGAAGAAGTCGTGTTTATTAAATTTCGATGAGTTATCACATGAATGAGTCATCCATTATCAGATACTCAGATCTGTTTTCAATCATCTAAAGGGAACTGATAAGCAATCTTTATTTGGTGTACTTCCGTTTTTTATTTTGCTAACCCATGGTACTTTGGGAAACCTTTTTCATGCACTAAATAATTTGTAATGATATTATTTTTTTTCCTTGATGCATGTTAGCACTGCTGGTAATGAGAATGGCAATTTGAATTGACACAGCCACTTGTAGTCTCTGTTGGGCATGTAAGAGGGTGACAATGCAGAATAGCATGTCGGAGCTAGGGTTAGGGTTATCACCCTATAACAGGAAGTGCCTGCACAAGAACCAGAGCCTTTTTTAGCACATGTTAAAATGCATATTTTAGACCTGAAAATGGTTTGAAGCCCCCGCAAAATGTTTTGTTTTTCTGAAAGCAGAGACCCTGTGGAATACAATGTTTCCAGATTACATTTTGTGCATCACATAATATTAGCAAATCTGTTTTTGAAACCCAAATTTTCATAAAAGATGCATTCAAATTAATTTTGATTAACACACGAAACACACAAACACAATATTAAAAAATACTTTATGGAAAGGAAAAACGCTGTTGCTTCATTCATACCTTAGCTCCATAAACGTTTAAATGGAAATGCCTAATAAATGTGCATAAACACGTGTTTTTCAATTGTTTTTTTAGGTGCTATCATTAAAGTATTTGGGGCCAAATGCTTAATTGTGCCTGAAAAGAAGTTCATGTGCAGGGACCATTGCAAACAACAGAAATTATCTGGTTGAGTGCTGTAGCACTTACACCATTAAACTACAAAATGCCTAGGAGTACCTGCAAGTAAGCATTTCAAATACTTGATTATTTTTGTCACCCGATAAGACGAAACTTAATTGCAGGATCACCAGGAGTTATGTTATTGAAAGATGCAAATTCTAAAATATTGAATATGACTTTTGAAATTACATTAACCTGTCAGAGCATGTGTGAGATTTTAGTGACTGGGTTTATCTATAATTTAAAGACAACAGATGGCAAGGATGTGGGATGCTTATATATATATGTATATGTATATACACAGTATATACACACTGAAAATCTCTTACTTAATTTGTTTGAAGTATACATTGAAGGGTATGGTATGAAAAACCAGGATTGAACAATACAATAGTATCAAGGTGTGACTTACAAAAGGGATGAGTTGCAAGAACATAAGAAATAACATTTCTAGAACACAGACGAAAGGAACAAGCTTTATCCTAACAATTGGACCTATTAATTAAATTGGATATTTAAATTAGATTCAATTTAATGATTTTTGCAGAGGTAAAAAAAGCAAGAAGTAAACCAGAATAGGTAGCCCATATTTGATGTAGCCTATCATGTTATCCTACACGTTGCACTAACAGTATATTATGAATTCTAAATTTAGTTTTACAGATTACAAGGGTAGAGCTTCCAGCCATGATGCACTGCATTGCTCCAAGGACAGCCAAGATAATTCTCCAAGGACAAGTTGAAATCTTGGAAACTGGTATGTGTAATAAAAAGTTAAGAATGGAAAGGTTTATATCTGCATCATATGTGCCTTTCATTAATAGTTCAACACCAGCCCAAAAAAGCCCTGGCAAGGAAACAAACCAAAAAAACAAGTTTGAATGTTCCTTTTTCATAGGTTCCTTAACCTTTTCGCTGCCAATCCCTCCGGAACGCTTTACAACTCAGCTGGCCAGACCATTTTTGCAATTTTTCCCATTGATTTTATTTTCTACTGCTGCGTTGCTAGCGTTTGTAAAAGACCCCCCAAACCATATATATTCTGGAAGCCCAGGCCCAGTAGAATCAAAATATGGTGCTACTGGATTTGTAGGCCCTGCGATAATTGCGCAAATGTTTCTCAAAATAATATTAAACCGATAAAAATACACAATTCAATTGATAAAGCCCTAAAACCAGTACTAGTGCACAAAAAATACTGTTCTGACTAAATCTAAAAGCTAAAACTGTATTGAGTAAATAAATAACAAATAGTTGTAAATTTAAATTGCGCCTTTTTTGCAAAACGGTAAAAAAATTAAGGAATGCAAAACTGTAACTAAGCGACTTAGATGTACATTTAATTGCAACACACTGTATCACAACGCACAGCAATGCATCACAATGCTCTGCCACGCACTGCCACAGTTAAATAAAAAAAATGTTTTAAAGAAAGAAAATCGATCACTGTGATGCGTTGTAACAACGCACCGCAGCGTATGTGCATGGTGTACACCACAATATGCTGCATGTGTATGTTATGTGTGGGGGAGGGTTGTGTTTTATTTTTTGTATTTATTTTTTTATTTTCTATAAAGGTTTTATTTATTTTTTATTACTTTTTTATTTTTTATTTTTTTTACTGTTGGGGGGGGCTTTAGGTAAATATCAGGAGTATAAAAAGACCCTTGACATTTCCTGTTTGAAATAGAAAAATAAATTGAGGACACAAAGTCCTCAATCTCTTTTTCTGCAGCCTCTGTTCTAAATTAATAGAAAGCAGAGATCCTTCACATTCATTCAGAATTTGGTGATAGTAAAACATTTACTATAAACCAGTTTCTGAATGGGAAGAAGCCTCTGGAGTGAGTGTTTCTCCCCATTGAGAAACTCATGAATGAAGAGGAAGTGATGTGAAGCACTTCCTGTTCATTCATAACTGGGGACACAGAGTACTTTGTGTCCCCAGTTGTTTACAAACATTGGAGTAATCAGATGATCAGTCCAGTGTTTGCTCTGCACAGGGGATCAGTAAATAGTACACATATTTACCGATCATCCTGCTCAGCCACCCGACCTGCTTGGCACGCACAGATGACAGAGCCGCCTGCGGCTCTGATGTGCACACCACTCGGCCATTCTGAACTTGAGGCTCCCTCCTTTGCCCCCCCCCCCCACCAGCCATTTCTCCTCTGATCCCCTCTACCTCAGCCCATATAAGCCGAGGAGAAACAGACCCCTGCCTGGAGTGGGAGGAGAGGCTGCAGATGCAGGGAGGTGCCTTGAATTTTTGTTAATAGCTGTCATCAGCGGCTTGTTAGCCGCTGATGACAGTTAATAATTTTAAGGGGACCATCGGGGGAATCATTCTGCTATGAGTTCATGGTCGCTAAAGCGGCCATGAGATTATAGCAGAATGGTAAAAGCCACCGATGTATGGCATACTGACGTGGCCAGCTGGGAAAAGTTTTGTTCCGCCCTATGCCATACGTCGGTGGCACGGAAAGGGTTAAAAGCATCTCAAGCTGGGGAGTGATATTTCTCTGTTATTTTTGTAATCCTAATGTTTTTTAGAACATGGCTTACAGTGGCCTTGTTACAGAGAATTAAAAAAAAACATTTTTAGAGAAGGGGTGGTATACTCACCTCTACAGTGGCCTATATCTCCTATCCATCTTCTACACAACTTCTTTTGAGTCAGACCTATAGCTCTGCTATCAACAAATCTCATACCCCCCTGCTGATTGGTGAGCACATGGGGAATGTCAGACCTCTGCAGAGAGACTACTGCTTCAACACACAGAGAGCAAGGGTCAGCAGCATGCTGTCAGGCTGTCTAATCAGGCTGTGACTAAAGAAAATGAACTGCAAGACTTTATGCACTTTATGTTGTAGTGCGCTAAAAATATATTTAGCTAATTCTAACTGAAAGTTCAATTGGGCTTTAATGGGAAGTTCTCAGTATAGAAATATGGGCGCTACTATAGTTGATTTGTTTAGGAAAGTGCATACTCTAGACTGTTATGCTAAGCCTAGCTTTAGCATTTTGTGAGTCCCCTGCCCAGAATATGCATAATGTTGGGACTCCCGTTGGGGCTCTCACCATGCACAGTGTTGTTCTGAGTCTGTGACTTTCCAAGCATTTGGACCAATGATAAGCAGGACAACCTTGGTGTTTTCACTGTCAAATTTAGGACAATGGTAGACAATTGTTCTCTTCTAACAGGTTCCTTTTAAGTTTTGCAGGAAAAAAAGCCATGAGATCAAGCAGGTTCATTATAAAGCAGCCTTTGAGTATTACTGTGTGGCATTTTTTTTAATTGTAATTGGCTTTTCCTGTACATAGTCTTTCCATGCTTTAAAATTAAACTATACTTGTTACTGAGGCATCTATGAGATAAAGAAACAATTGTAGTCACTACGGTAGTTAACAGCAGCTTTGAATGTTTGAATGCAGTGCTTCAAAATAAATACATTATTAATTATACTTGATTATCATTTACAATCTACTCGGTATATTTATTCATGGCAAAGCGTGACCTTTAGTAAATACATTCTTTTATGTGATGTATTTTATGTAAATGTGAAGCTGACAGTCTTAAGAGGGGGGATTCCTTTGTCTTATTATGTGACAGACAAGCCATGCATTGGTAATGATATGCAAATAGTCAGCTATAAGCCATATTTTTCTGGCTTCATAGTTGTTGGATAAAATGTAAACCCTGTATACTAACAGTATCATGGATAATAATCATTTCACTTTATTATTAGCTGAAATGAGTCATGGTCCGAATTATTAGTGTATTTGTAGATAAGGCCTACGAATATATTATTTATTCATGCAATGTCTTTATAATTGTGTATTTAATATACTTTCATATTATCAGACAGCATGATGTATGACAACTACTTGCAAAAAATTCCAGAGTCTGCATTGTGAACACCTTTGCTAGTCTGAACTGTTTATAAGAATTTTTTTAACGGGTCAGTCCACTGAAAATTAATATTTCAGTTCTGGATTGTTAAATAGAAATCAAACCAACACTTTTTATATACATTTTTTATAACCCCTGTATTTTTTTTCCTCCCATTGAGGAGATTTCCCTTCACTTCCTGTCCGATATCTAAAACAGGAAGTGAGAGAAAATCCCTCCAAAGTAAGGGAAATGCCTGGTGTTCATCAGGGTCACCAGAATTAGTGTCCCCATTGAAAGATTTCCCATCTATTCCTGTTCTGGTTACAACCCAAACATTGGGCTTTTCTTTCACTTTTACTTTTGCTGATAATGGTCACCAGGACAAATAGAGAGGGTGAATCTCATTAATGGGGACACAGACAGCAATTAAAACCTAACTTGTGTTCTAATCCCATTTCACTCTAAAAAAACTTCAGTTGCACTTTAAATCACTTACCAATTTCTTATGTCTTATGTCTTATTACCCTGAAGTCTAGAGGGAGTATGTGTGGCCCTCAGGTTCCTTCCTCCCCTGAACCGGGGGTCTCCCTTCGAGGGAGCCCTCAACCTAGTACTCGGTGGTTGGCTTTGGTCGACCATGAGGAATAGGTCCACCTGGTTTCGGCCAGGTGGACACGAGTGCCCTTCCCCTGTCAGGAGCCTTGCTCCCCGGGGTGTCGGGGATGGGCCCTGTCTCTTCGGGAGACGGGCCCCTTAGATAGTACCCCCTGTGAACTTTTTTGTGTGTGTTTCACATGCACCTTTTTTGTTCACTTTTTGGGGGTTTCGTAGCACGCTCCACAAGCTTAAAAAAAAAAACTATTTTTTATGTTATCGCTTCTTGGGCCTTTTGGCTAAAATCAAGTGTAGTATCTGTTCTTATCAGTTTTCGGAGGAGGACAGCACCACTGGCTAGCGCTGATAGTTGCTTAGTATCCTCTGAAGTAAAGGTAGGTGCTAGAGGGGTTTCCTTTCCTCCTGGGTTGATCTGGCCTGGTTATGCAGGGCTTGTCCCCAGTTGTAGGCAGGAACCCATCTGGTGCTAATGCCTTCTGATAGGGATGGGGCTGCTCTTGTCTGGGCAGAGGGTTTGGGGAGCACAGAGGCCCATGGTGCTCTGCCCCCTGGCAGTGGCTTCCCAGGGTGTCCTGGAAAATCACTTGGGTGCGGGGCCCACTTGATTCACAGTCACTAGGTCACAGCACCTTAAACGTTTTCTGCACCACACCTCTTGGGCAGGCCTTCTGGCCAGCCCGGGGCAATTTATAAACCTTGGCCGGATGTCCTGTCAGGTTAGCGCACTGGCACCTTATTTATTTAACTAACTTACTCTTCTTTCCTGGACTCCGGTGGTCTAAGGACTGCTGGCGCCATGACATCTTAGGTAGGTCCATTGACATTCCAGTGCAGAGGGGGAGTGAGGTGAGTATCGACTGCTGAGGGACCGAGGATCAGGTGACTAATTCTGATTTATTTGAGTCCCCTAGATAAAACAAGCATTTAAAGAGGAATGTTCATCATGTCTTTGAAATGACAACATATACACCTTTAGAAATGTTTAGTAATGACAATCTACACACAGATATTTATAGATAATTGCCGGCTTTTTGATTTTGACATACCTTCATTTTCTTTTTGCTCCCCATTCTTCTCACAGTGGCCATTTTTGCTAAGGGCAGATTAATATATCTGTGATAATATATGATAACTTGCCTTCTCTGATGGATCTCAAATGAGGATGCACAGGTCAGTGGTATTTGCAGGACCTTAAGTAAATACTCTCGCATCAAGTGTGGTGTCAGAGTCACAGTATGTAACAACAATTTATGGTAATGCGTGGAACACAGGTAGGGATTTGGGACCTGTATTGCATCATGCAGGTGAACAATAAAGTCACTCAGGGAATGATAATGCGTGGAACGCAGGTATTGGTTTTAAGATCTGTATTACTTCATAAATGTGAATAATAAAGTAACTCGGGGAATGATGATGAGTGGAACGCAGGTAAGGATTTGAGACCTGTATCACTTCATCCAGCCGAACAACAAAGTCACTCATCAAATTAACTGATCCTCCTCGGAGGGAATACGTGGTTTCACTAAGATCTAATCCTATACTCAGAATAAAAGTCTCTAAGATATAAATAAATAAATGATAGTACTTGCGGTCAGTAGAGTCTTCACGGACTTCTAGTAGGAGTGTTTGGGCACAGACTGAGCTCCAGGGAAATCTGTTCAGAAATTTGTCTGGAACGTAATGCAGAGTGCAGGTAGGAAGCAGCTGCAAATTGATTAAAGCTGAGTGGATGCTGCTGCAGAGTTTTAAGTAAGCAAAGTGCACTGTGGAACCTGCTGCAGGCTTGATTAAACCAGAGAGCTCAGAGGGAGCTTGAACAAGTTTTTTGTTATAAGAATAGTCTATGTAGCAATGAAGGAGTGTGGTGGAAGCCAGGATGGAGAGGGTTACACTTGTCCCAAATGTACCCTGGCTGTGCTGGAGGTGTATTGGAGCCTCTGCGGGGAGAGAAGGGCTCATTGTGGCATATATTAATTACACAGACACCGAGCAATTCAAACCCACGGCTTACGAGAGAGGAGAAGGAGGAGCCGAGTGGCATAGATGGATCAGATTGGTTAACGCCAGCACTCAACTCTGAACCTGGAAGAGGACTCAGGTAAGTATATCACAATATCTCTGTGTACTTCCTGTAGCTCTGGCACATGTGACTAGGACATGTGACCGTGCACATCATCTCTGGGGAGGAAAATATATTTCCCTGAGATCTCATGAGATTACAGATGAGATTTCCCAGCAATGCTTGGCTGATGTAACCTTCTCACAATGCAGCGCTTGGACACATTACATCACTAATGCCCAAGAGGACCAGGAAGTAGAAAAACTGTAAGTGTAAGTAAAATAAAAATATGTTTGTTTAACTATTGAATGTAAGATGATTTCATGTCAGCATGCAGAGCTACATGCTGATGTGATTTTTAGTGAAAGGGAGTGAAGTTCTTGATTTTCGCGGAGTTCTGCTTTAATGGACAGTGCCCCTTTTTTGAACCTCATTAGCCATACAATTCTGTAAGAATTGAAAGCGAACAGTGAGATTCCACTATGATCCTTCTGCGAATCTGCAAGTTCTAGGGCAAACAAGATACTTTTTTTGTATTAACAGAGATATAGACTGCAGAGAGTGCCCCTGAGCATTAATAAGACTCTATATTTTATATACAGCTCAGTTATGAACAGAATGATGTGAAACGGGAGGGAGTGCAGAGAAGGCAACTAAACAGATAAGAGGTATGGTGGACCTCAGCTATAAGAAAAGATTAACTGAACCAAATTTGTTTTTTGTTTTTTTACCAATCTCTAGCTACCAGCTATAATAAAAGTAACAACTATGGATGAGCTCAGGTGTGGACTGAACCCAGTCTGGGTTTGGAGGAGAACCTTCTGTATTCAGAGGACCCAGTCTGAACCTGTGCTAATTCCTATAGTAATAACACTCATATATTGGACAACATGGACCCAAATTTTAATCATAAGTATATTAGGATTCACCCAGGGGGGTATGGATCCAGAACCCAACCTAAGGCTTTACAGAAAGCCCTGTACCGTGTAGTGGGCCGTGTCTGCTGTGCAGCATTGGCAAGTAGCAACCAACCGGGAGGTGGAGCAGCAAAATGTCACCATGTTCACAGATCACGTGGAGAATGGGTGGCAAAGCAGATCAGTGATCTGTGGAATCAGAGGTTTCTAGGTCTAATGTGAAGTAAACATTTGCCATACTTTGAGCTCCATGACATTTCATTAACAGCCTCAAAACGTATAAGATGTATTGTGGCCAGCATTTATACTGCACAGTTATGTTACTGCAATGATTTTATGCCATCACATAAACAATCTAAAACTGAAATTCATCTAGTATGGTATTATTTTATTTTAAGATTTGCTATATTAAAGGGAAAATGTCTAAAAAATTAATTTTACCTAACCAGTTTTCTAAAAATTTACCTTTTTCTGAAATTCCTACTGCAAAAGTGTAATGCACTTAGTGGTATGTAAGTGTGCTTAGGCGTTCCTGTGCCTCAAAGCTGGATATCAGCAGTGTAAGGTCCAAGGCACTAATATCATGAGATGTGGAGTGAGATTGGGTGTTGGTGCTGCATGCTAATCCAGGGGGAGGGGTAGTTGTGCATGCTAACCGGCTCTGGCCAGTGTCCCTCCAAGCACCTGGGCAGTGACATCACTAGATGCCAGGAGCTGGGCGGTATGCCAGACAGAGCATCCCAGGTTGCTAAGATCTGAGAGATGTGTATGGCGCTATTGCCAAATACATCTCCACACCCAGTGCTTAGCAAACTGGGATACTATGGGGTATATTCACGAAGCTGTCGAAGGATCTAGCCGTAGCTTCGGCCGATCCTCCGGCTAGCTTCGGCCCCAGGACCCCTTCGGTTCAGTAGAACCGAAGGGGTACAGTACGGGCTATTCACTATAGCCCGTACAGCTCCCGAACATGGCTGAGCAGCTCAGTCGAGTCGAACGCATATGCCTCAGCTCGGCTGAGCCGCGCTGAATCAATTTGCAATAGCCAATAGTGAACTAGCATTGTACCCGCCCTCTGCTGCAGTTCTCCATCAGGTCCATCAGCAGAGGGCGGGTACAATGCTAGTTTACTATTGGCTATTGCAAATTGAAATAGCCAATAGGAATCTAGCAATGCATTCCAATGGGCAAAAAATATTTTATTTTATTTTCTATTCTGACATCGCTCCATGTCAGAAAAAAAGAAAAAGCAGTGTTTCTGCGCCCGGGAGAGTTTTTTTTCGTTTTTTTTTTTGACGGAGCCGCCAATCTCACTTCACTTCAGGTCGGTCCTTCACTCGGCTGCCTACGGCAGCTTAATGAATAGACCCCTATGGCTGGAAAGGGGAGGCAGGCACACTGCAAACATTGTGCCATGCCTCCCTGCATGCTGCTCCCTCCCCACATGACCCTAGGAGATGACGCCTAAGGCAACAGCCTCGGGCTGCCTCATTATACGAATGGCCCTGCTCACTGTTAGCCGTTCCTCTCTCTTACGACTCTCAGGGGTGTTGGCATCCTAAGCCTTGATCCAGGTCACTGTCTTTTCAAATCAATTTAGCCTTGCTGGAGGCTCTGACATGAGGAAGAAAAACCCTGCCTCCACCTAGATAGTCCACACAGAGACACAGAGCAGATTAGGCCTAAAGCTGGCCATACACTGTTCTATTTTTTTGTTCAACCCGCGGGCTGACTGAAAAAAATAGAGCAGATTCCTTATTCATAACTTTCCCCGTTGTCTTTTTTGTATTTTGACCCACCGTGCAAATTTTGTCTGGTTCCTGAAGAACCTGCCAAAATGCATGGCCAGCTTAGGTCAGTAATGGGGAAAGATCAGCTGCAGGTAGATCGTAGGCAATACTGGTGACTTTATCCTCTGATTTACTATTTTTTGAGAGCATGGCTTTCAGACTTTATTTCTGTTTTAACAGAGAGAAGTGTATTAATTATATTATATAGTCCAAGTAAAGTGCATGTTGTTTTAAAAAAAAAAATCTGTGTTCCTAAATGCACAGAATATTATTGGATATTGAGTTCTTACAGGTATATTAAGCACCAGAGATTGTTGATCCAGGGAATATCCGATTGCCTTATGGGATCAGGAAGGAATTTTGTTCCCCTGTTGGAGCAAATTGAACCATGCTTTATAGGGTTGTTTTTCTACCTTCCTCTGGATCAACAGTGGATAATTGGGGGCATAGTGTTCTGTTTTAGGTTGTTTTTTTTTTTCTTTATCTTCTTATCTTTATAGGTTGAACTTGGTGGACTTGTGTCTTTTTTCAACCTGACTAACTATATAACTATGTCATAAATATGTGCTAATGGAATGATCTGTAGAGAGGAAGACAGCTTATACATTTAGTTCTCGTTCTTATATTTCCTTTCTATTTTCCTATTTCACATCTTTTGACTATAAACATATAATAAATCCAATATATTTTTAAATCCAGCGTGTGATTTTGCCAGTTGGTTATGCAGTATTGTTTCCCTTTCCTTATATTTTATATACAGCTTATTATCTATCTACTGTATGTCTATACACAAAAATTGCTTTGCTGAAGAAGCCCTGGTCCTGTTTAGGTGCATATTCTGTTCTTTACACTAGAGGTCACTAGTAAGCTGTTCTGCTGCAGCAGTCCGTCCTGTCTCTTCCCAAGCACTCCAATTAACGCATTCCTAATTAACATCATGAAATGACGCTTCCCATCACACTACACTGGTCATCCTTGTGAAAGGGAAACAAAATCAATAAGGAAAGCATGTAAAAACCCTGGAACATGGTATAGATGCTGCAAATAAGAAGATAAAATGGATAGTACTTATTATGTTACTCTTGCATAAAGCATCCAAAGGCATCTAAACAGCAAATTAGCAGGTAAAATCCTGGTAGGTGGGGAAGAAGAGGGAAAGACATTAATATAGTAATATAAGAAGCAAGGCAATAGAATCAAGCATCCAGGCGCCAATTAGTTCTTATCCAGCTCTTAATATGAAATCAAGGTGATGTATCTGGGATGTCTTGTTAATTGCTCTGAAACAAAGGAGCCCAGCTCTGACTGCAGCGTCTACAATAAACTAGAACATGCAGGGAACTAGGCCATATCCATCCTTTGATTCATAATTAGCAGTTAACGTGCAGGGTAACCAGGGAGGGCTATTCACAGCCATGATGCTGGATGGAAGAAAATGGGGAGCTGCAGCAGCAGAAACAAGATGTCTCTTTCCAGCAATGATATACCTGAATATCGAACGAAGATGTTTACTGCTCATAAGAGCCAATTAGCCCATGAGCTGCATGATTTCTTCACTCTAATAGATCAATAGAACAACGGTGTTCATTAGAATATTCTACTACTTATCACAGTTCACCATGTATTACTCTACTGAACAAACTGCCACGTCAACTACACCTACACATGGACTTACAATAAACAAATATGTATATATATAGATCTATATACATATGTATATATATAGATATATATATATATATATATATATA
>NW_017306652.1:99308-106237 GCF_000935625.1 Nanorana parkeri | reverse complement strand
ATATATATTAGCCTAATGACATAACTCCCAGTCTTTATGTCCTTTATGTGAAGTGTAGAAGTGTATCGGGTGTTATTTGTTGTTAATACCCCTCTCTGCCAGGTACCCAGGGCTGATCAAAGACAGCCGACTCTTCTGTAAATTGCACTCCATTCTCTTTGAGCACATCATTATATTCTGGGGTGTTATCATGTCCTTGTAACTGTGTGCTTAATTAAGGAGTTCATTTGCAAGTTATTTATTTTTTATTCACATATGCTCTTGTATCTCTAACTGTTTCCTGAATATTCATTCTCATGGAAAAACGATCAGTGACGTCCTGTTCAAAAGGGGTGAAAAAAAATATTGGATGAAGTACATAATCTGTTTATTCTATACCAAGTCAAACGTCAGTTATTGTAATGCCACATTTTAAACATACTTCCTTTAGAAGGTAATAAATGTGTATTTTAAAGTTTGTATGATGAGATACATTTGCATCATATCGTTGGTTCAAAAACATTTAAACACTAACTATAACACTCTATGTCATCGTGTGCTAGTGGTGTGTGTGTGTATGGGGGATCTGCTTGCGGTGCCGATCCACACACCTTGGTAATAGGAGGGCCAGCAGAGGAAGCCACGCCTATCCTATGATGATTGTATTGTCTCTTGTATCTCCTGTGTATCCCCCTCCTCCCTGCACATTATACATCCTCCCTGTACATTATACTGACATGTTTCTGTCCTCATCAAACATGTAAATGTGGGTGCATGTCAGGTGTTGCAGGTAATTAATAAAGAGTGACAATGACAACACATAGGACAGTGGAGCAGTCACACTTGTCAATATTTTCTGCCACACTTGGTGATTTCACAGCCAGTAGTGAGATTTTGTTGTTGGCACTACTAAGGTAGTTGAGTATCTACCATTGGACAGAGGATTGAAGTGTTGTGTGCTGGGAGGTGGAACTGCAGCATCTTAATCATTAAACTCAAACTGAGGACCTGAAAGTAAATGGTAGCTGCAGAAGCCCAGGCACGGATTTGCTTATTGTCACCATTTGAGGCTTGCATGTGTAATCAGGCTAAAGAACGCTTCCTTTGTACTGTGGCATCCTCTGGGCAATGTGGAGTTGGTGTGGAGAGGCAGCTGGCTCTGCAGTGGAGTAATGTACACTTTCAGTCTCCACCGATGTGACACAGCTCTCCGCTTATCCCAAGAACTGACCGACCTGTGTGCCAGGCACGGATTGAAGCTGACTGGCCACGTTCTAGGTGAGTACAATGGACCTGATGCATTGCGCTTGTCCTCACCTTGCATACATGCGACCACTGAGGAACACCCAACCATGGCACACGCCACTCTGAGCAACCTGTGACACCCAGCGGGTTGTGGAACTAGAAGGCCCAGCATGCACTGCCATGCTGGGGTTTGCAGTTCTACTAAAGATAGAAGCCACAGCTTAACAAGCCCTGTGCTCTGTACACTAATTATCCAGAAGCGGCGTTGGTGCCCTCCTGTAATTCTCGTTAAGTGCCAACAGGAAGCTCTAGAACACAATGTAAGGAAGGCAGCCATTCACTCACTGGCACTGACAAGTATTTATTAGTGTTTTTGTTATTTTTTATTAATAATAGTAATAATAATTTATAGTATTTTTATTTTCCAGCAAAAAAACTATTTCTGCTTCATCTACATGAATAATTGATATGATCGGGAAAAAAACATATCACCTCTCAAAATAATCTCATACTTACCATTCTAGAGATTTTTTTCCCCGCTAAATATAATCGTAATTATAAACGCCTTTATATATGGGGCACCCTGTGATATTTTAGGATGCCACCTAATGATGGCAATACAGATACTGTACCCACTATGATCAGAGCCCTTGAATGGAAGAAAAGTGCTGCACTTATTACGATATTAATCTTTCTTTACCTTATGAAGTCCTATTAAAGTGGCTCTAGAGAATATTGGCATTATTATTGGCGCAGTGCCTATGGGTGTCTAAGATCTTGGATTCGTTTTTGGGCTGGTTTTGTCTTTATTCCCGGCAAATCAATATTTTCCCATCAATATTTGTGGATTGTGTTGACCCTGTTTGAAGGTAATTGATGAAAGGTGGATAACACTGAGAAATGTTACCCCCATGTTACCTGCACTGAGTCCTTTTTACCTCTGGTGCTGAGTCCGCGTTGGACTTGCCGGGTTCGGCCAGCGGATGTCGCTGTTCCACCACAAGCAGCAGTGCCTAGAGAGATGGAGAGAGAGGGATAGGGGACACCCTCCTCTATGTACACCCCATACCCCCAGCACCACAGCTTCAAAGATCTAACCATCTACTAGCCACCCGCTGAGCCCAGATCCAGGCAATTATTTGCTGCAAGTCCACAAACGCTACAAGCTAAAGAAGCAGCATTAGGCAGAAAATAATTGCGCTTGTTTTTGTGCTGTTGGTTTTGGCACCTTTCTTTATAGGGAAGATGGGTACTTGTGTTTTATCATAACTAACAAGCTTCCTAGCACCGAAGAATTACTAGTCCAAAGAGGCACTCATAATCTGCTAAGAACCTACAAAGGTCAACACATCATGTTTCCATCAGTCATTTGTTTGTTTGTTTTTTTTGTTAAATTAAATCTTACATTTTTGCAATTATTTTCCACTTAGCTAGAAACATCATTTCAATTGGCATACAATTATGTGTTGGCAGTTATTAATGTAAAAAAAAAACATGCGTTAAAAAAATTACATAAAAAAACTAGATTGATTGAACAAATTATAGCAGGGTGGAAAAACTTTGCGAATTAGCGGCGGAGGAGACTGCAATGTGCCGCATTGTGCACACTACGCAATCTTTTACGCACGTTCCTAATGACCCCCAAGTAGCCCTCTCTATAGAATGAATCCCACACTACGGCACACATTTACCTTATCAGCCCATGACAAGAGCTTTTTATATAAGCCACCACAATTCATCAAAATGCCTTCCACTTCAACCCAATACAGGGCATCTCAAAACCCTTCCGTTATTATTAATGTTGGCATGGCATCGCAATTGCTCTGCTTAATTACATGCACAGAAAACACTGCAAATAACTCCTATATGTTTGTGTAACTTGGTGGTTTTTAACCCAATGTTTTCGTTTAAGATTCTTCATTGTTAGGGAGGGTGTTTTTGAATTAATCTGCTATTCATTTATTTGTCGCTAGCTGTAAAATTGTAAAACTGTGTGTTTTAAAATTATTATTTTTTATAATAATAATAATTATTATTATTATCATTATATTTTAAAATGTGAAAAAAAGCAAAATATCTTTTAATGAAATGTAATTAATCCATTGACATATTTGTAATATAACGATAGCAATATATATCGTTATATTATGTGTGTGTGTGTGTGTACATGCCTACACACATATATGTTAAAATACACAAACGGTTATAGTTGAGTGACTGGAAAAATCTATCTAGTAATAAATATTGTTTTAAAATAATTGTGTGCGCGTTCACACCTGGAATATTACAATATAAGATATATATTATTCTAGTGTTTATTATTATATATTTGATGATTGTTTTTATAATAGGACTGTATATTGTTCTAATATAAATGTGAGTGTCCAGAAAGAACACACAGACGAGCATAATATGTCGTGTGCGTTTGGGGTAAATGATTGTCAATGTAATGTATGCACGCAGCAGTGTGTGAATAGATGGGCATGAATTGGCAGTGCTGGAATCGGCCTGTCACTGAATGCACTGAGGTTATGGCCACACTTCTCTATAGGAGCAATAGGGCTTGAGGGCTGCTGGAGCTGACATGGTGGAGGAGAGTGACACGTCTTGCAGGTTTTTTGGGGTGTTTAAAGTGGTTTAAAAGTCAGGTGTTTTGGAGGGATGAAACTCTTATTCAAATGCCAGTGACTGGTGCTGTGATTCGCAGGCATTGAGTTGCTTGGGCTGTCTGGCAATGGATAGGAGGAGTGGAAGGGAGGGAGGGCAGGGGGAGACATGAGAGAGGGGGAGACAAGGGGGAGCGGGTTCAGGCACCGCTAGCACTACAGGCAGAATGGGACATTGATGTGGCCCAGGCAAATAGGGCTCAGGCCCAAAGAGACGTGCCAAGGATACCTGCACTGTTTGCCACCCTCGCCAGGCAAGGCTCGACCGACCCCCGCGGTAAGCAAAACCCTTAGTGTGAATTGTGGGGACTACACGACAGTATAGGGGGCAGATGGAACAAGAGACCAACACCTGACTTACACAGTGACACATAGAATGCATGTGTACATGTAGGAGCCAGTATGTGACATTCTAGCTTCCTGCAATCTGCAGCCTCTCTGCTTATTACTAATGATGGAAATATTACACATCTACCTTCTTCATTCTATATTACTTATATATGTGTGTTGATTATATGTAATTGTGTGTATATATATATGTATATATATCATAAAATTTTAATATGCTGACAGAAGCATGCATGCAAACACACACTATACACACGCACAAGTATAGTACATGCAGGACACCTTTACTGTATACTATAAAAATAATTTAGCGACATCTTATTCTATTTGGAATGAAAAATAAAAATGTAAAACAATCAGTGAAGGGGCATTTGTGCAAATCCTGTATTATTCCTCTCTGGTCACCTATATACGATGCATTTGATTAGCCTTTGATGATGAGAATCACGGTCACCTATATACATATGCATATGGATTTGCATAACGGGCTATGGGGAGGGACACGTTGAGCCCACTGTACGTTTACAGGTAAAAAAAAGTATCTCTACCTCCCTCCATATGATCTGCATGTTCAGCTTGTGCTATTCTCCAAGAACACCACTCACAGGATTGTTTAACCAATTTTAAAAAATGAAGTGGCCAGTCCTTCTATTTATGTATGTATTTATTTATTGAGAGACAGGACAGCAGCGAAATTATACAATTATTTTAAACTATATAGAGGCTGTACATTTGGGCTGATGAATATTCTTTTTAATTATCCAAATATATGTATATAACAAATAAAAACAACAATTTGCTTTTTTTTTTTTTACATGATTGGATAATTTTAGTGAATATTCACACAATTCATTGTGTGAAGATTCTCACCCCTCTTTAGTAAATCAGCCTCATTGTATTGGATTCTTAACAGAGCAAGAATGAATATTGTCTTAACTTTTGAATGTATTGTAAAAAAAATAGAATGGATAAATGACAACCGAAAAATATTTAATATAATAATAAAATAGCAAAATTGCACCCGAATAAAATTAGCATTGTATATTTGTCCTATGTGTGCCCTCCAATGTCCCCAACGAATATGCTGCAGCTTCATTAGTGACAGGTGTATACGAATCCCTGTCTATAGAAACCTTACAGTGATTCTCCAAATGCCTTTCACACACAAAGAAACAAATTGCTCAAATGGTAAAATAGAGAAGCCCAAAATGGTTTGTTGTTGTTTTTTTTTTTTAATTTATGGCAGATGGCAGGAATAAAAAAATAAGAATAATGAAGGAAAGAAAAAAATGCAAATATACCTTTACATATGCATCAGTATTTAAACATAATACAGTCTGGAACCAACGGGAGCAGGAGAAAGGAATGTCGTTCTTATTATTCATAGGACGTGTCTCCAGCCCCATAGCCTGCTCTTCAAGCAGCACGGACAGTCAGAGCAATCCTCTCCCAGCAACACTGCATTTTGTTTCATCTTGGGATTTTCCTTCCTTTTCCTTTCCTTTAAAAAAAAAAAAAAAAGAATTTTTTTCTCTTGTTTAAAAAAAAATCAAATCAACATTTTCTGTAATGAAAAGGGTGGGGAGCGCAGATCCAGTGCTGAGCCGGATTAGCATATATTTTTTAATGCCCTAATTTCCTTGATGTATGTAAATGTAGACCAGGCTTGCTGGAGCAGGCGGGTGACGTCACTGGACGTGACCTCGCTGGAGGAGCTGAGAGTGGAGCTGGGGGAGAGGAGGCAGAGCCCTGACACTCAGCCCGACTCCCAGGGAGGGAGGGAAGGAGGGTAGCAGTCAATGGAGCTCCGAAGCTACATACACATATATGCAATCAGCTACTCCAGCTCTGCATGGCTCATGTATGTGCCCTGATTACTCCGATCACTTAGACATAGCATAAGAGCCTAGGCACAGAGCTTCGGTGAGAGGGAGTGACATTAACCAGGTAGAGGCATCAGAACATGTATGATAATGAAGAGGGCGTGCCTGCACCCAGATGCTGTTGTTCCAATCTGCATATACCTCTATGGCACTGCTCCTTCCTCAACCAGCGCACATGCTTTTGTTTTAAGGCTGTCAGCTTTGATGACCTCACTGCTCCACAAGGGGTTAAGCCATTTTAATGAGAGAAATTAAATTCACCTTTATCGTAAGGGGCCTAAGAAGGAAAATTACCACTAGAAACTACTGGAGAATAAAACCAGTCTGCGAATAGGATGGATTTATCATAACGAAATATACCCAACAGATACACAGCAATATGTGTGTATTAACAATATAACACAAAATGTACACAATACATAGGTGTGTATAGGCTCGCATGTAACAGTCTATGTACGTTGTAGTCTTTGTACATCTAGATTAGTGCATTTATTTTAGATAGAACATATGTGTATATAGACATATTTTATTTTACATGGTCTGCAGATGACTTTTTACCATTAAACATTGCCTTTTCTAAGATAAAAAAAGATAAGTTAAGAATAAACAAAAAATATTTACAGCTTGTTTTTTTATGGTAGTAATATTTTTAACCTTGCCTTGCAGTAATACGATATATTATAAGGGAGCTGGCTCTAATGATATGATATAGCACTGTAATGTAGTGCTGTCATATACAGGAGGGAAGTATTGGATGCACGGGAAGACAGAATATATATGTGTATATATATATATATCTATATATCGA
>NW_017306652.1:94724-98909 GCF_000935625.1 Nanorana parkeri | reverse complement strand
AGATATATATAGATATATAGATATATATCTATATATATCTATATAGATCTGTATAGATCTATATAGATATAGATATATATATATTAGATAGATAGATAGATAGATAGATAGATAGATAGATAGAGAGATAGATAGCTATGTAGGGCATCCATCATTCCTGTCCCTAGCCCCCTGTCTCTGTCTGTCTCCCACGAACTTGTTCCCTTCTCACGCTTTCAGTCTTTCTTCCCTTGCACTGCCTTCCCTTTGCTCTTCTCGCCATGTCTCTCTCATTATCGCCTCCCTTCACTTCTCATTAACAGTCACAATCTTGAAGCCAATTTAAGTTTGCTCCAGTCATGCCCCTCTCCTCCAGCTCCCCCCTCCCTTCCCTCCTTGTCATTTTCTCCCTCGGACAGGTCTCCACTCGCCTGGCGCATCTCATCACCCACCATCTCTGCAACTTACTCATCTACAACTACATCAATGGCCTTGGAAGGGGCATTAACCATTCCATTCTTCCTGCCAATTCATTATCTTACACCCCCTACACACACCCACCCAAACCCAGATGAGCAGATTTGCCATTGGCACAATGTAAAATATGAATAGCAAACAATCAAATAATAATAAAAAAAAATGCCATTGTTAATGTGGGTGGGTGGGTATGGCTGCCCAGCCGTGCCATGGCTGGAGCAGCAGTCTAACAAAGGAGGCGATAAATCAGGGGCTATGCTCTGTAAATATATGCGATGCTCTTGTAGGCTTCAGTCTAGGAACGAGTGATCTTCCACTGACCAGACATTTCAAATTTGTTCCGTCTGCCACATGAGGACTATGAGAGGGGCTGGAGCAAATTCATTATCTGTGACATGCTCGACGTATAGTGGGAACTGCAAAGGACCGTGGCAATGGCTGGACAATGGGGCTTCAGTTCACCAGTAACAAAAGAATTAGAGGGGAAATGGTTGGGTTTCACAGCACGTCCTCCTCAGCAGAGAGGGCTGGACTAGACCTTGTCCAGCCCCCCCAAAAAACTTGCAGACCCCTTCTCTAGAACACTTCACTCTCCAGCCAGTGTTTATTAAGCGTATCTCTCAGGGGGGTACCCCTCCCCTAATGTTTTTTTAGGGGGGGGTGACCTTCAGTGTTATCTAAAAGGGAACTTAACAACAACTATACAATGGGATTAAGCTGCATTTTTCATCGCTTTGAGCCATTTCTGGAGCTGGAAGATAATTTGGCTGTCACTGGTTAGATGGGATATTTTATTCTGCATATCTCTTCCTGTTGGGTGAAAGTGTCCTCAGACGTGTAAGTAGTGCATTTCATTGCTCATCAGATACCTTGCTCTTTGTAGCCACAGGGGAATGTGAGGACAAGTGTGTTCTCACTTTACAGATTTGGTTAAAGCAAACGGAACTTTTCACAGGCTATCAACTTGCAGTCGAGTTCCTATTTGTTTAATAGCCCAGGCGAACTGGCTGCATAGATTAAAGTACCAGGGGACGTTCCGATCCGGATCTGATGGTGTGTGGGTCTCCTTCTTGCTGATTCATTGTGCACCCATCAGCAGATCTGTTGCTTTCCGGCATTCGTTGATTTTTAGGAAGTGCAGTAATTACTAAGGTAACCACGTGCTTAATGAGAAAAAAAAAAGTTCATCAGCATTTCTGGGTCCTGGGCTGTGAAAGGAGCAAGGCCTTCTTATCATGCAGGAGATGCTGAACACAGAGTAACTATTTTATTGCTGTAGAGATCATCTGACCTGATAGGACATATTAAACCCACCAATCATGGCACTGGAGCCAAAACTTTAAATTGCATTGCACCAATTAAAACGGATTGATCACCATCAGCATCCCAGGGACATAACTCTGATCTGAGACCTTCAAGCTGAGAAATGATGTACCAGCTGATGAATGCTTTAGAATTTTATATGTAGGTGTTACATTCTATGTTGTGTTTACATCCTTGCAATATGTTGCCAATGTCATCCATAGGTCTCAGATATCTAAAGAGTTATTAGAATACATATAATATTAATTACACGTGCTTGACCCCTTCTGATATATCATGCTCAACGTCAAGTTCACGGCTTGTGAGTCACAAGGGGACAGAGGCTCAATGCAGTCTGCTGTGTAGGCCTAGGCACAGTGTGACAGCGCCAGCTTCTGTCTAATGGCTGGGCTCCGAATTAGGTAGGCTCCTTTGATTGACAGCAGAAAGATCTCAATTTATTCTCAAATGTCGTTGTTTTTTTTTCTCCCAATGTGCTGTAGGCATCTATTGTAATTTTTTAGAATTATTCATGTTCTAAAATCCATCCAAAAAGTATTTCCTTACAGATGTATGCACTATAGTCTATAATCTCATTAAAAATATTCTATCCATCACATAAGGTGTAAGGCACTAGTAGCATTGGAGGCCACATTTGTGTATTGTGTTGCTGCCATGATCCAGTAAAAGATCCTTCTCTGAATAATCTTTTATCTTTAAACGTGTGAATTGGTGGTGATTTTCTATTTTAAAGAAGTCTAATGTAGTTTTTTTATGCTTCTTCAAAATGTATAAATGTTTATAAGTGTTAATACACAAGAGTCATAAAATTTTCACCCAGGATTCACAAATGTTTCCAATTGAATCCAATTGGTAAAATGTGTGAATCTTGTGTGAGAGTTGAGGGAACCTTGTGTGAATTTTGTATTATAAATAGACCCCTTAATGTATAATTACCACCAAAATATTACTAATAATAATATTAATACTATTTTTTTATTATTATTATTATTAATAATAATAATAATAATAATAATAATAATAAACACAACAACAACTAAATAATAAGAGTGGGCTTAACACTGCTCAATCTTTTCCCATCACTATAGCTATGCATAACGGGCTGATATACAAAAGGAGTATTGTTCTCCTGACTTCATATATCTTTGGAATAAAAAGAAAATAATCCTGGTTGTGGAAATGAGCATGAGCTAGAGTAAATTTACTCCTTTAATTAATCATCACCAAATATATCAGTGTAAATAATAATTTCTTTACACGTTATGTGAACTGACAGATTCTTCCTGGGAAATAATGATTTCTTTTGCCTCTTTCAGATTTCTGTGGATGCAAATCACAGCCTGAAAGACACGTTGGAGGTAAAATGCAAATATAGACATGCTATTAATGTTCTAAGCCACCTTATATGTCTTTTGTTTTCCTGGTGCATGTACATAGCAATGCATGTGTCACTAGATTTTAAGAACCGGCATTTTTTAATTTGATGTATCACTTTTATTTTATGTTGCCTTTTTTTGCATTTCATTACATATACGTGTTCAGAGTGTCAAAAACATTGACTAATTAATGTAATTTTAAAACAGTCAGGAGACAGCAGACCAGCAATTATGCCACTAGTCAGCTGGAGTGTCAGTAGGGTGTAAATATATTCACAATCTTATAAAATATATCCCTGTCATCAGTTGTTAGTCTGTAGAAATGATAGATGAACCAACCACACCACTCCCCCCAAAGTCATGCAGGTGTTGGAGTTTATTGTGTTAATTAGAATAATAGGTAGCCCCCTCTAAAGTGGGTGGTTGGTATGACGTCACTGATCAGTAGAGTGAATAATAAGCAGTACCCCCCAATGTGGGTGATTCATATGACGTCACTGATTGGTAGAGAGCTATTACAGCACCTAGGCTTACACCTGAGGCCATAGACCACGTTTTCATGTTAACAGAAGCAGCTTGCGGTGAGCCACATTTCAAACATGAATAACCAGCCAACTCTAAATATATGTAAATCCTGCGAACAAGAACTTGAGGTTTGCAAACTGCAGTTGCTAAGGAGAACGATGCTGCTCTTTGTAAGAATGCATTGTTCATAAGGCGTTGTTGCAAGGCTGTATGTGACGTCACGAATACCTAGGCCCTTGGATTTCTTCTGCCAAGTCACATACAGGGATTGGTGGCAAGGGTTTACATTAATACCAGACTACACGAATTCAGCAGCTGCTGTTTTTTTAGTTTATTGTCAGTATGTTATAGGAGAAGCTGAAGCAGATTTGGGATTATATGTACTACTATAAGTGGTGTGAAAGTATGAAGGTTTACTACATAGGCAGTAAAGGTCCATCAGGTAAGGTTAATTATAAGATGATCCCTTGTATGGGTAGAACAGTGGAATATATATATATATATA
>NW_017306652.1:92412-93727 GCF_000935625.1 Nanorana parkeri | reverse complement strand
AGAGATTATTTAATAGATTGTCAATAGCTAGAGCGATAGATAGATAGATAGATAGATAGATAGATAGATAGATAGATAGATAGACAGATAGATAGATAGATAGATAGATAGATAGATAGATAGATAGATAGACAGACAGATATTCAGATAGATAGTAGATAGATAGAGAGAGAGAGAGATAGTTAGTTATTAGATAGATAGATAGATAGATAGATAGATAGATAGATAGATAGAGAGATAGATAGATATATAGATCCATAGACACATGGATCGAGACTACAGCTTTATATTGTGAAATATATATAGTATATTGTTTGTGTCCAATCGTGATAAATATCAAAGAGTCATTGTTATATAAGCAGAATGTAGCCTGATCTGCGTAGCACACCAGCCAGGTGTTACAGGATTAAGGATCCATGACTCAATTGTTTGCACACCCTTTCGTATTTTATTACAGCCTTTATTTTCCTACATCAGATACATGAATATGCCTTAGCATAGGAGAGTAGCCAGTATAGCATAAACGATGCAGAATTAGAAGTGTGCCCATACACCCCCCTTCCATCCACACCAGATCTGGGCCAGAAATCAGCAATTCTGGACAATTCCAGCGAGCTGAGCTGTGTAATCATTCCATGCTTAGGATGGAATAAAAAAAAAAAGAAAAAAGAAAAAATCAGCATAGGGGCAGCACACAGCTATAGGGCACAGTATACCAGTGAAAGCATGAGTCCAGCAAAGTGGCAACGTAATTACACGGTGACTCACTGCGGATCACAGATTTCATTCCCAGCAAAAAAAAAAAGCGAGGCCCTGCTATAAGCAAGAAGCATAAAAGCCTTTGGTTTTCTTCAGAGCACCTAGGAGGAAGGGAAGCGATGCGGTGTGCTCCATGGCTGTAGAGCAGTGTGGTGCTCCCCTGGGGTGCAGGGCCTTGGTTTGACGGTGTAGGAGAAGCCCCGGGTATAGCGGTGTGTAGAGATGCTGGGAGCTGTCCCTGCGCTGGTGCTGATGCTGCTGCTGATCACTCATGCATATCAATAGCCGTGCACATGAGATCTCTCTCTCTCCTTCTCTCTCCCTCTCTCTTTTTTTTTCTTCTCTCCTCTTCATGACATCATCATTACCTTGGTCTCCTGCTGTCCAGGACCTTTGACCTTGCCGGGCTGGTCCACATTTTTTCTTTTGGCAAATGAAAAGCCCCCTGCAACCCCCTCCCTCCAATGATGGCCCTTTTCTCCTTTTTTCAGACCGGTGGCAGCAGCAGCAAGCCAGCAAGACTGCATCTCCTCTCAGTCTCCCCCGCTCCGCACCC
>NW_017306652.1:89786-92323 GCF_000935625.1 Nanorana parkeri | reverse complement strand
ATCATCTCTTCCACCACTACAAACGAATCGTGCAAGGAGCTGCCCCCCTAACACACACATCCACACATAGATGCCCGAGATGCTTGCCATCAAGCTGCCACCATTGAGGAGAAAGCCTGGCACGTCGGAAGGCGAGAGGATCAGGAGGAGAGCAGTGAATCATCTTGTCACTTTGGACTGGAATGGGATTTTCTTGCTGAGCTGCTGCACACAAGCACAAGCCTTTACATCTTTCTACAGCTTCCAGGAGTCTTGGGTGAGAATGAAGCAATTTACAATGCAAATAGAGGCCTGGCAAGGGATGGATGCTGCCCTGTGCACCTTGGGAGCTGCTGATGCTCTTTTCTCGTCTACATTGGGTGATTATTACTATGGGAATAACTCGCCAGGAGGAAAGTTGGGGATAAACTTTGATGGCAACAGATCTCTTTGCTTGGTTATGGAGACGATTGCTGATCAGGAGCGACGTGTATGGCCAGGGGATTGTTACAAGACGCCGACTCCTGTGCAAAGCCCATCCAACCTCATGTCATCAAAAGGATTGCTGGACCTGTGTGTACGAGAAGTGGTTGTTATCTTTGGTTATCTAGCTGTATGAGTTTATCGCTTTTCATAAAGCTAGATAACCGAAAGTAAAAACTCCTTCCAGATCATCACATCGCTGAAGGATGTACAATCCTCACAGGGGGGGAGGGTTTGCTGAAACTGACTCAGCCAATCACACATTGGACCATAAAGCTAGACATATATGTATATACATGTCATTTATGCCTCATGATGGGAGCATTGTGTACCCCTTGTGTTTAAACACGGATTGCAATGAGGACCTGCTTTTATTAGCAAAGCCCACAAGGATAATGGATGGTAATGTATATGCAACTTTCCTGTTTCAGCATTAAAAAAGTATTGATTGTTGACGTGTGACCCTTTCATTGCCAGAGACATGGGCCTGTCTGTAGAGTCTACAGTGAGCTTAAACAATGTAGCTTCTGCTGGCAGAGAAGTGGTTAAATTAAGCACCACAGTGGGGAAAAAACGTATCTTTTCCTGATATAATACCCTGTAGAGCTCTGGAGAATCACACTGTGCTAGTTTGATTATTGCATGCATTTGGGTTCAAAGTAGTAGATGTAGAATAATGCCTGAGTGCCATATAATATACATTACATGTGGTGTAATAAAATAAACATTACATGTG
Source organism: Nanorana parkeri (assembly GCF_000935625.1). Lineage (NCBI taxonomy): Eukaryota > Metazoa > Chordata > Amphibia > Anura > Dicroglossidae > Nanorana > Nanorana parkeri. The sequence goes on along the minus strand of NW_017306652.1, from coordinate 91,125 downwards.
GTGCAATAAAATAAACATTATGTGGTGTAATAAAATATACATTACATGAGGTGTTATAAAATATACATTACATGTGGTGTATAGTGCGCACTTAATACGGTTTTGTATGTGTACAGGTCCAATAGGCCAGAACAGTATTACTTCCAGTGGCTGGAGTTTTCCATGTATTCTAGTGCCACAGTCTAATAATACACATATACCACATATGGCATAATGTATATTTTTTTATAATGCATGCCTACAGGGCTAGTAGATAATTATAAATTTTGATTAACAATCCTCTTAAATACATATATATCTGGTATGGTATAATGAACACTCAATCAGGGACACTAGAATTCTACTGACATAGCTTTTTTTATGTACATGAAGCACCATACCACTCTGTGATAAATATATTCCATGTGGTATAATGCAAGCTGACTACTGAAAATGTATATGTGGATCACTAGTAGTGACATCATTTTATTCCATAGGCTCAATCCACAAAGCTGGAACATAAGAGTAAGAATCTTTATTTTAGCCACTTGACTATAATTTCTAAAGCTCATTAGATTCAGCTGAAAATAACTGTCACTTTTTTTTTTGTCTTCAAATAAGGATCATCATCCTTGTGTGCTAGGTTTCTGACTGAAGCCTTATGTATGCTCTAATGAATGTATCCTCAATATTGCTGGTGCATAAAGACCACTATCCCATTACTAAGATCAGGTTTATGAGTTTACTCTCTCATTTTGGTGCCATGTATAAGTCATCATTTCTATAAAGTTGCTCTTGCTGATGGCAAGTCAGCTGCCTATATATTCATCAATAAAGGGAGATGGAGAGTAGGATAAATATGATGGCTGAAAATGTTTCTTCTTCTATTGAAAATGCAAGGACAGATGCTTGTCTCTTGTGAGTGGGTCTCCTTGAGGAAGCCAGTGAAGCAGAAAGACATGATGGAGAAGAGTTCGCCTCCCCCCTTGTCAAAGTGTTAAAAATGTTCTGTCTTACTCTGCATCCAGCATTGGAAATGAAAGTGACATTTACGCCAAGAAACCCACGTGTGCTCCTCCTCTGCATCTCTCTGGTGTTTGTTGTTTAAGGTTGGCCACATCTAGCCAGGAAACAGCTCAGGCATCTCAAACTGAAATTACAAATTTTGTGTTGCAGCAACATCATCATCTCTTTATGAAGTTTCCTCATCTGCTTAATCATGACTGTGATCAGGCAGTTTGCATTTAGACACATGTGAACAATGCTCAGTTTTTTTTTTTTATGGCACTATTATAAGGTTCCTGTATATTAGGACAATCCATGCCTAAATAATGGTTACACAGGGACGAAAATTTCTCAT
>NW_017306652.1:78793-89356 GCF_000935625.1 Nanorana parkeri | reverse complement strand
TATATATGTATATATATATCTTCTTTCTGAATGTAATGCCATGTTGTTCTACTTGGCTTCAGATGCAGTTAAGAGGTTATTTTGTATAGATCCCATACTCCATTATTTATAGAGCTTTTTCCATAGATGTTTTCAATAGGTCCATAGTGACAAATGCATAGTTTATACAGGAATATGTTCTCATAATAATGTATGCTGCCCATAAGGGCCTACATATTCATCCACTGAGAAGCCATGCAAACAGATACACAATTAGAACAACATGGGGTCTATTTATCAAAGTCTTTGGGCTGCAAAATGGGGCCAGAAGGGTAGCAAGTGCTGCTTTTGGTCTGATCAAAGCCCCCCAAAGCCATTATCATTTAAAGCAATAGATTTAATGAGACAAAGTTTCAGCTAGCATGTTAAACGCACACTAAACATTAAAAATAATATGCTTGGCCTTCTTCTCCAATGTATGAAAAGGGCTTAGCTACAATAGCTCAGAAAAACATTACAGCGGCTTATGGTTTTTCTGAATTCAGGGCGGTTACATAAATCCTGTAGAGGGGCCCACAAAACCCAATAATGCAGACGTATATGTTTAATGTAGTCTAATGGTGAGGGAAATGCTAAGCTTAGGCATTTGCTTGTCCAGTATTCTCCGAACTGGTTTACTCATGTAACAGAATATGAAATGATCACACACTATGTAATATGATATTTACTTTGCTGTATGAGAAAGTGTGTAGGATTAACCTATATTTACCCAATAACATACTTTGGCTTTAAATTATGTTTCCCTTTTCAAGGTTCAGTTTTAAATGTATGCATAATGACTGTAAAGAAAGAGTGCACCTATACAGTTGCAATACATTAGTTACCATTGTAAAGATCTCTACTCTAAATAATAAAAGTTTCCTTTTTGCAGGTTAGTTGGGCCTGGGGCCATGATTTGCAAAAGGAATTGTATTTAAAAGCGGCCACAAGAGCTTGATTTAATTTCCGCAGCCCAATCAGATTAACGGACGGCTAAAAATATAGAAACATCCTCTTATCCTTATTATATACCAAAAGCCAGCACAGGCTTGCTGGTTTACGTCAAACTTACACCTTTTAGTAACTCGACGCCAAAGTGATATTTAATTTTTTTTTTAAATTGTATTTGATGACCCATGTTTTATGTTTGTGTTGCCGAGTTTACCTCTTTATGTATTTTTACATTATGGTGCCACAATAACCGTCTCATTTTAATTCCAATAAAAAAATGTATTTGATTTTTGGCAAATTATACTATGGCTTGAAGTATAGTCTCGTTTCATAGACAACCAAGTCAAATAAAAATTGCTGTGTTATCCACGGTGTGTGTGTGATAGGAACTGAGCCGAATACATGTTTTGCTTCTGAGCAAAAGACAGCAGGCTGCAGGCTTTGGGCCTACTGGAAATTGAACAAAAGCCAAGCCTGTGAAACATTTAGCATCATCCGTTGCTTACTGTAACAGTGTGATAGCTTGGCTTTGAATATTTACAGGAATGGCCTTTAAAAAAAAAAAGGGAAACCAGCTTCTTTCTGAATATGAAGTGGTTTTCCATCTTTTTCTTTTGCCCTGATGTCATTGATATATGTTGAATGCATGTGATATGGAGATGGTCATGTGTTATCTGATTTTTACAGTATCTATGTATGTTCTAACACACGAGTGTTTATTTTCATAACAAGGAGTAATCAAGGATAAGATAATATGGATCTACGTAGGTCTCTCTTTCATTGCAGTTGTGCTATCACATGAGATTAGGGTTTAACAAAAGGCATTGCTCACAGATGTTGCCAGTAAATACCTTTATTGGCACATTGTTTATCTTACTGAAGCCACTGGCAAAATATTAGTACAGTAAAATTGCGCTATAAATCGACGGCTTTTATTGTTTATTTCTAGCTGCTACTAAGTTTATGGTGTTTTGAAAACATGCATGAGTGTGACATGTAGATCATCACTTTGTCGTGTGTCTGTAAGTGATCGTGTTATTGTAGTCATGAATTTTCCAGTCGGGATATAGGTCTGCTTAAAACAGTCATGGGTGGCAATTTTAATTTACATACCGTTCATACTGTGTGCGTAGATTTCAACCGCATTGTGATGAAAAATTGTACTGATGATTATCGCTCTTTGCTGTGTTTTTAGTATTCTTTGGAAAGCAGTATATTTGACTGATCAACCTAGTTAAGGCTTTTCAGGGCCTTCCGATGATCGGACGGGCAGACAGAATTTAGCTACCCTCAGGCTCTACCGTTTTGTGGCACTACCATTAACATGAATGTTCTGCTCGGCTGGACGTTCATGTTTAAGTAAAAAGAAGGGGGAGGGGAAGGAGATAAGCGATACTAGCAGACACTGCCAGGGCTACTTATTGCAGCAGAAAGCATTCGCTAGCCGTGAAGATTTTCTCACCTGACAGACTGACTACTCCCCCATACAACCAGCATGGTCAGGGGCCTCTGATTCCCAATTTGCCTATAAATGGGCAGATCATGTGTCTGGGTACCTTTATTAATTTCTGATTGCTTTCGGCCTAGTCCATAATAGAGCTGTCTATAAAATCATGTAACTACCTTTTAAACAAATGTATAAATGTATGTAATGCAAATATATATGGGGTGTTTTATTATTATTATACAGGATTTATATAGCGCCAACAGTTTGTGCAGCACTTTACAATATAAGGAAGACATTACAATCACAATACAAGACAAGATGGTAAGGAGGGCCTTCCCTGCCAGAACTCACAATCTAAAAGAGAGGGGCAAGTAATACATGAGCAGGTAGCTGTGTGGGGATGAATTGTTTGAGAAAATTATAGTTCAGTGGTTAGTTGAGGTGGGATAGGCTTCCCTGAACATAGATTTAGTAACAGTAATTTTAGCACTAGTCTGTGTTTGCTTCAAACCTCCAAAGATCCTTATAATCTATACCAATGGGCTAAGAATCATTTTCAAAGTGTGTGTTTGAAAAAGCACAGGCCATGTTTAGTTGCTCTAGCCACATTAAGGATGACTGAAACCAAATGGAAAATCCTGCTGACTTTTTATTAAGTAAGAAAGTGTCAAGAGCAATGATAATGTGCAAAGTGCAGCAACCCATTACAACCAATCAAAAATGTACTCCTCACCAAGCTTACTGTAGTGATCTAAAATCTCATTGGTAAGCATGAGTTGCTGCATTGTGCTCGTCCACATTGCGTTTTGCAATGCTTTAATAAATTAGCTTGGTTATAGTTTAAGGTGAACTCCAGGTAGGCAGTTTAAAGTACAGATGGAGTACATATATGGGAAGTTTAAACTGCCTAAGGATTTGTCATTCTCTCCAGTTAGTTTAGTGATTTCGACACCCCTGCCATAAAGCACAGCCAAGTCCTCTAATTCTAGTGCAGCAGTGAGGAACACAAGCCCAGTCTGCTGCTGGCACAGTAAAGTAGGAGCAGGACAGAGACGAGTTTTCTCTCTGCTTTCCCCTCTTGTGAACTGCAGCGGAGCCTGGCTGGTTCAAAGTGTTGACCCTTCACGTTGCCGATGTACAGGCAATTACAGGAAGGTGACAGACAAATTGAGACATTTTACATGATTGGTATTGAAAATGGTATTTTAAATTAATTTAAATGAATGGCATTTTTGTAATTAATCAATAACTGCATTAACTGCTTTAACAGATTCAGGCAGTTACTGTCTCAAGCACAGTGATTGACTGGTTGTTCTTTTACAGCCGATCACTCCTATTGACCAGTCTAGTTAAGAGATTTTTTAGTTTCTGTTGATGTCTACGGTACTTACCTGTTTGGGATTTTGAAGTAAGCATTGTTATTAGGCCATGTAGTTGAGTAATGTATGTGATACTTCTTTTATTTACAGTTATTGTTTTTGGAAAAGTGCACTAATATGGCTACATTGTATTAGCAAATCTTTCCATATAACCATTACTGATAGCCAGCAAGTGGGCGATTTAATAGGAAAGTCATCAGACATCTCTGTTCATCTCAAAAACCCAATGGCACTTTTATCTGATTTTCCTCTTATTGGGCATTAAAACAAGCACATGTTCACTGGCTTAGAAAAGCTTTAGTATAGCCCAAATAAAGGTATCTAACTGACACTAAACAGCCAGCCATGTATTGCATTATCATTGGAAGACTTGTTCAAGCTTTGCATCTGTTTATGCTTTACTATGAGTGGGGAGCTCCTGCCCGGGTAGACCAATGTCTAATCTAAATTCCAGCATCTTCTGACATTAGTACAGAATAACTGTTTAAATTAGAGCAATAAAGTGACATATTCAGTGGGTACATTCTAATTCTGTTTTACCAGAGATCTTCAAAGACAAGGCGAGAGGCTTAAACAGGTGACACTCAGGCCCGGGCTGGGTATGCACATATGCCATGTCAGAAAGAACATATGGACTTTTAATAATAAAGCATTAGCAGTGCACAGGGTTAAATGAGGTAACATGTCATTTCCTGCTCTGTGTGGAACTTTCTGAAGGCTAACAGCAATACGATCACTTTCTTCCTACATGATACTCTCTATGTGTATATCTGTCCTTGTGTTTTACATAAGGACAACCAATAGTGAGCGCAACCAATAGGAACTGCACATCAACTGATCAGGCTACAACAAACTGTAATGCTTGCTATGGGTTACTAAATGTAGTATTTTTATGGTTTGGATATTGATACAATGTGGAATATGTCTTAAATGGTCCTCTTCCTGTTAGCCATAGAAAAGGCAATGGTTGCAGCTTTTTTAAGATGGTGGAGAATTCTACACATGATAATGAGCTCTAAGAGGCAGGCATTGTTTCTCTGATGTGTTTCTGATGTGAACCTTCACAGCCCAGTTGTTGCAGGTGATGCTGAAATTTGTTACATCACTTGCTTTTATTGGGATGAGACTATGGTTATCCTCAGCCTTCAGTCCAAGAACTAAGATGATCTAGCAAATATACATGTATAAAGTTGCCTTGGCATACTGTATGTGGATTATGCATGATGATTAAATTGACCAACACACACAGTACACCGTTAGGCCTCTATTGTATTACCCTGAAGACTGTATTTGCAATGTACCACATTTGAAAGTAAAACCCATGCATGTAAATATGCAGTAATAGAATATTAAAGGTGTGTCTTTAAGGACCAAAGCAATGTTTGGTTTTGTCTGGACATCATTAGTAGGGATTTGAATGGTGCTCTGAAAAACACTTTCACTTTAATGTTCTTTAGCATGTATTTGTGGAAAATGTGTAATATGGGAATGTTAGGATCCAGGAACATGTATACAATATCTGGCACGAATCCTTTATTTCAAAAGTGATTAGCTACTTTGAAAAGGACATTTCTATAGATTCCAATAACTGAAATGTAGGAGTATATGTATGCATACTTAAAGCAGAATACCAGCCCAAACTTTTCTTTTTATTACTTTTGGGAGTTTGAAAAAATTAGAACCTCTGCTTTGTTTGTGTTGTTCTCTGCATTATCGTTGGGGAGATTCCCTACACTTACTGTTCTAGGGAAAGTGGTCATCAACCGGTGAAAGGACATCTCTGCAATGGAAAGGCAGACAGTGATAAACACGTACAGAAGTTTTAATCCTTCCCTATCCTATATAAAATAAAAAAAGTTTTTGATTGGAGATACACTTTATGTATATAGATCAGCTTCTAAAGCGGATAATGGTGGGAATGGTGGGACTTTGCCTGTCTCCTGATAGAGGTCTTAAGTTAAGTGGCCATGTACAGCTCCTACTGTATAGCTTTTTTTTTTTTTATTCTTACACATTTTTACTATAGGCATGAGGACTCCCTAAACAGTTTCTTCACAAAAAGAGCTATAGCTTTTCTAAAATTACATTTGGGTTATATCATCAGTTTATAAGTACGTAGTGCCTAGTGGAGTTTTTTTTCTCCTTGTATGATTACACGTAATGACTTTTTATATTTTCTGGGCTATTTCTCCTTTCCCAGATGAAAGGTAATTTTGTGACGCGGGTTGTAAAATTACTCCCACTCTCTTGTATGACCCACTCTATAAGGTAACATATACTCTGCTCCTCAGCTCTCTTCTGCTCTGATTAAAATCACCTGGATTTAGTCAATGAAGTATTGTGAAGGGTTTGTTAGGTGATTATAATCAGAAAGGTCATGAGAAGTTTAAGAGCAGAATATTTTGTACCTAATGGAGTGGGTCATATTGGAGGGCCTGTTACTGCTAGTTATACTTGTACGTATATATAAGTGTAAATCATAACCAGAATAGATGTCCCTGATAAAACAAAGGCTGTATAAGTTTTACCCCAAACCTCAGACTGAGGTTTTTTTAAAGACCATGCAAGGGTACAGGAATGGTGTTTGATGTCTTAGCCATCCATACACTTCAGATGGCTGAGATAAACATGAGATAAAGCTCTGATAGCACTTGAATTTGCAATGGTGTATTCCTTTATTCAATGCAGATATCCTGTAGGATGAAAAGAATCAGAGTAAAAGGAATGAAGGTTTGCTGGAGGTGCCTGCTGAGGTATAGCATTCCATAGTAAGCTCAATCAGTGGTCAATTCTACAAAAGTCACAGATATAAATGTGTGAAATCTGCCCACAAGTGATATTTCAGTTTTAGGTCTTTTAGTCTGACAAGCTGAATCACCCATTGAATTATTATGTCCCTGGGGATTCAGTAACAAGTTCTTCTCACCAAAACTCCTGGCTTTGTTGCAGCTGCTCACTTTCATGTCTCCTTCTGCTACAAGAGTAAAAATACAACAGGTAGAGCAGTTCTCCTTTGTAAGTGTTGCATTAGTTGTACAAATATGGGAACTAAGTATGTCAACTCTCACCACCAGAGCCCTTATAAGTCATGAGAATTCTCTAACATATACTGTACCTAAAAATTAAATATTAGTTTTTGGCAGATTGCACAGGTTTACACAGCTAACCATTTCAGTATGTCCATCTATTATAATTCTCACATGACATGAGTCATTTCCTAAGGAATCATTTCTATAGCAGTGATCTTGACCAATGCCAGATGCCCAACTGCACCAAAGGCCTTCCATGCATTGCCCAAGCAAATGCACTAAATCATCAACCTATGACTTCTTACATATAGTTTGCTGCATGTCATTTTCAGCTTAGGCAGCCTTAAGGGAAGTGTCTGTATATATTCAAATGTCCCACAGACATGAAATGGTGTTTGGGCAATCTAAGTGCACAATGATCATCATTAAAAATGATAGTTTTATATGCCCACATTGGATAAGATTCATGTTTATGCATTGTGATGGTGCCAATTGGTTCAGTCTTAGCTTTAGGGAATACTAGAAAACCCAGTGTGGCTGACTGACCCTTTTTCCAAGACTTGTCAACTTGGGATACCTGCTATAGTGATTGGATAATAAATCATCCAGATTATTTGACAGCCATCCTGTGCCTGTGGGTATTTTTATGGCACATAACTTACTGAAGTACACATATAACTCCATCAGGTAATGTGTGAACCACCTAACCCACAGCCACCAATCCGAATTCAGTTTATTAGTCAGACCAATATAACATGCATTCTGATTGGTTCCTGTGGATACTGCTCATTAAATTGCTTTATTGCTTTACTCCTTACATTAGTTTACTGAATATGATAAAACTCTCACATATGTAAAACCTGTCTGCTTATTATGCATTTTCAGTCAGCTTGGATATTAGTCAAATCAATTGAACTTCTGTTAACAAATAACCAGACAATCATATTTGACTGTGTTTAAAATTTAATGTTGGTTAGCTCCATCAAGTTTAAGTGCAGTTTCCCTGCTCTATTCATTAAGTGTCAGCAGGAAATATGTTTAGGTCTTATAGCATCTTGGGAGCAGTAAGCAAGCAATGCATTAATTAAGTGTGAACAGTCCTTGTGGGACAGGTCTGTCTGTGCTTTCTGCTTTACAAGACAGGTTTACTGACTGTCTGCAGGACAGTGCATTTGCATCGATACCCTCATTGGTGATTTTACACGCGTCAGGTTTTTCTAGAACAGCTTGCATTGGAGGAGGAAGCCTTGTGTTTATTTACATTCAAACAATGTTAACACAAACAAGCATTCATTGTTAAGTGGATGCATGTGCATGGTTTATTGCTAGTCCAGGGGTTCTATTTACCTAGAGCTTTTGTCTCCCCCAATTAGCATTTACATTACAAAGTGTATGGCTTCCTTCCTTCAACCAGTTCAATTAAGACAATAATATGTTTGCTGGGAGGCCTATTGTTTACCAAAAGCACTCAGCAGAGTCAAATTACTCCACTCTCTAGCAGCTTGTCATGCAGTGTCTTGATGTATGAAAAAATACAACCTGTCTCTTTCTCTCCTTGCATTAAAAGAACTGAGTTGCGGTGTGAATACAAGGGCCTGGCTTACTAAGGTTACAAGCCTGCTCACCAGGCCATCGATTTTGGTCAATGTGGTTAGGATACCTTATTGTGATTTACTAATAGTGAACAACACATGCACAGCTCATAACTCATATACATTTACTAAACTAACATACACCTCCACATGGATGTACTGCCTATTTGCAAGCATACATCTGCTCACCTCCCTGGAGCACATGAGCAAGGATTTCAAAATGTAGGCCTTGCTTACACATGGGAATGCAGGTTTATTGTATTCAATGGGTATATGCACACAGGTGTGTAAGCATGCGCTGCGTTCAGATCCGTAACACAAAATCGAAGAATCTGAATCTGAGTACATACATTTTAGCCCACACAAGAAATAATATTTTGCTACAGTGTTTTTACAACTGTCTTTTTTGAAATGTATGTGAATGCCTTGTTCTGAAATCTATTCAGAATGAAATATTTTTCAGTTAATTATTTGTTAGTTGATCACTCATAGTAAGCTATATCCAGAGTGTGTCCAGTGAGGTCAGCCCTGGCAGCCCATATTCATGTTCATGGGATATAAAAGCAAGGAAACAAACACATAGGCAAGCAAGCAGGAAGGCAGGAATCATTATTCTGTGAGCAAATTTCAGTGAACACTATGCAACCTTGTTGACAGAGTCAGCTCAACCCTCACACAATGGATCTTACATAAATTAATAACGCTGATTCAAAAATATATACATTTATAAATATATTATATGCACATACACACACAAATGTACACATATATGTATGTGTGTAGCAATATCTACATTGTTGCTTCTAGCAAAACACACACCATACAAAACAATAATTTATTGTATGTGTGTAATAGGTTTTGCAGGGATACTTTGGACTAAATATATATAGTGTTAAACAAAGCGTGTGCATTATATATTACAAAAATACCACCATATATGTCTATTTTTTAATGTATGTGCGTGTTGTATATGTGTGTATCTAGGGATGTATTGGCCAGTTATATAAATTTGTGAAAATAAAAAAAATTAATAAAAAACCCCACCAAAATGCACAAGCATATATGTGTGTGTGTGTGTGTGTGTGTGTGTGTGTGTGTTAAACAATAAATCTGCCATTGTGCATGATTTTATTTATGCAGGTGATGCCAACTGCCCCTAGATTTTCCATGGGGGGCACAATGCCCTGTGTCTGAGCTGTTGTTTATTTTCTGATGTGAAGAATGGGAAGTCACTGTGTGGTTTGGCAAATGCTGCATTGTCCTCAGCCTTTGTGAATGTTGTTTGTGTCTGGAATATTTTGCTGGGGAATGGGGCAGAGTGTAAAAGAAGTTTATCTAGAGCAGCTTCACTTTGTAAAACAGTTGGAGTGGACTCGCAGCTTGCATGTGTGTGCATGTTAACTAGTGGGAACCAGGCCTTATTCTTTGTGAAAAGGGAGCAGCAGATTGCCTTGCAAGGCCAATGCTAAAAAGACAGCTGAATTTAACACCATCTGGAAGAAAAGGTCCCTTCACGACTTTCTCACACCGTCAGACAAAACTAGTCTCTCTTGTTCTGGGCTCTTGTCTATGCAGCCATACAATACTGAGTCATTATACTTTTGCTGAGAGAAAATATGAGAACACAATATGTGTAACCAGTGAATGACCAAGTTCCATTGTGCCTGCTTAAGTCGATTGAAATCTACGTCTAGAGCCATGAATGGTGGCATTGTCTCCCTCACCGGGGCTATACTAAATGTCAGGCCAGTGTAAAGAAAATCTTCAAGCCTGCAAATAACATACCAGATCTCAATTATAATATTTTCCCACACTAGAACTAATATCATTGCAAGGCCCTACAGTGCTGGAAATAACACACAGAAAAGGGGGACAAAGGTTGGAGAGGCAAAATAATGCAAGTGTTTGACAATTACTTTCACTAAAATGTAAATATTCTCATTCTGCTGAACTTTAGGACATGAGAAGATTAAGAATGTATTTTATTATGAATGGGGATGACATAGAATCACACAAAAAGAAAATGATGCATACAAATGTGAGCTAAACAAACACACAAATGAGGGATGTGCAGAATTTATGCAAAAAAACCAAAACCAAAATAACAAAATGTGCAATAAGCAGAGAAGACCTAAATAATTATATAT
>NW_017306652.1:76102-78236 GCF_000935625.1 Nanorana parkeri | reverse complement strand
AAAAAAAAATTAATAAAATAATATATATATATATATGATTTGTCAAAAACTAAGACACAATAAGGTGAGTTATTCTTAGACAAAGCATTGATGTTCTTATCACTGGTCTTTGATGCTTTGCCTCAGCTGATGCATATAAGAGATTATTAATTCAGAAAGCGTTTGATGGCTTATTTCCTTCCAGTTTATTGCTTTTTCTGAATACTTGTTTTAATTGGCATTTTTGCTTAGGAAATCAGTTATGTCACATAGTAACACGCCTCCCTTTCTGTCCTGTGTAACTGAGAAGGGATTCAGGTTTTAGAACAGCCTAGTGCTATGAGGCTGTGCATACAATGCAGTATCACATTATGTATATGAAAGGATCCTGAAATATAATAGAGCAGACTGGGGTACTCAGGTCTACAACTGAAATACAAGAAAGCAGGCGTGTCCTCTTCTCTTTTCAAGGCAGAAATTCATGTATCTGAACTGAATGATGAATTATTTGTTTTGCCACTAGAAATTATGGTGTTGTGGGTGTGTGTTTTAGTGAAGGAAAGCCTGAAGCACATCCTATTAAATATATTCATGTATACAGAATATAGTATATTGTATTGCTATTATGTGGCAGTTCCAACATTGAGTAAAAGCAAATTGAGATAAACTTGGTTAAGAGCACACATTTGGTATGGTGCAGTAAAAGGACTCAATTTCACATCTCCATTCACTTCAATCAAGTTCAAGGGAATTATAAAAATTATATTTCCCTGGACCTGATAGGGAAGGTAAAGTGAATGGGAAGAAAATGATCCCTTTAGTAAATCAGCCCATGAGAGCAGTATCACAGCGCAAATAGAAAACATGAAAAAATACACATAAAAAGAGCACTGCAAAGTGCTGGGAATCCCCCCACCACAGTTCATTAAATTAATCATTTGATTCTGATGTGACTACAGCAAACTGAAATCTATCATATTACAGTTTACTGCTCAAACTGTACCCAGCCAGTACTTTGTACAAAGGCAGGCACAAACACACTTCCAACTTACTACTACCACTTTCATAAAACGTTGAATATCTGCTCATTCCCATAAATAAATTCTTATGAAGCCCTTCCTCCCTGACAAAAAACCCTCCTCTGTCATTTCGTGTGGGTTCTATTAACCATTGCCTCCCCAGAAAGAATGTCCCCCACCTCTGCTGGCATCAGCTCTGACTGTGTTTCACCAGCCAGCATTGTACATGAAAGTGACTCCTGTTAACAATAGTTCCCTCATTACCTAATAGGACTACCTCCATCAGCATCATAAACTGGTTACAGCAAAAACATTTTCCATGCAATCTAAAAGAAATCTGTTCTGACAAGATGACTTCTTGATGTTTTTCAGTATAGCTCTCATCAGTACGATGAAAAAATTGCATTATTTGGAGCAAATGATAACACAGATGCCACTCAGTGCAGCACAAGACTGGGGGCAGTTGATGATCTAAGTTATTATAAGAGGTTACTTTCAGCCTGGAGTTTTACAAGCCTGAACAATAAAAGACTTCTGCTTAAAAAATAAAAATAAAGTCTAAGGTCGGAAATCTGGGGATTAAACAGATAGAGTATAGTATTGTGGTGACCTCATTTTTTGGCTTGATTCCTATAATCAAAGCTTGTAGTGTCAGATTGTTGGTTAGTGTGTGTACCTCTCAGCAGGTGAAGCAATGATTACTTGCTTTACACACAACATTATGATATGGCTGGGGTCTGACTAGGTTGCCAGGTCATTCCATTAAATGCTGCCCTCCTGTTTGTTGAAGATGGATAACTCCACAGCTGCGGACTCCTGCACAGTGTTCTATATGCAGCCTGGTAACTGTCATCATAACGTCTTATTTTTTAATGGCTGTTAATTTGTACAATGTCCAAACTGTGTTCCCTGAGCTCCTTCGTCTTTGCACAACCTTGTACAGTTCATATTGGTGTGCAAGCTGCAGTAACCTATAGCAACATGTCAGTTTATAGAATCTTATGAGTGAATCAGTTCTGGTTTTTAGCCTTCTGATTGCTACAGCGTCATAAAAATTCTGCATTATAGTATTCATTTATTTAAGACATATTTGACTGTATTTTTTTTTTTTTTTTTATTCTTTAGTGGGTTTACGC
>NW_017306652.1:39392-76092 GCF_000935625.1 Nanorana parkeri | reverse complement strand
GACTGTTTTTTTTTTTTTTTTTTTTACTCTTTAGTAGGTTTCAGCGTTGCAAAAGGTTATTATTAGCAATGCAGCAAAATACAACAAAATGTACCCTAAAACACAGTGATATGTTTGTTGAAGAAGAAGCTAAAGTGCAGCCTTTTTTTCTACAGGATAAGCGAATCTTTCCATATACTGAATACGATGCACAGAGCTCGATTTACTAAGTGAATAGAGGCTGTTCTGTTACCAAATGTTTACATTGCAATGTTAATGTTGGTAAATAAGGTGAACTTGTGTTGCCTAATACCCAATCATAGGGGAGGGAGGTTAAATAAAAGGATTTTACTGGCATTGGGTATTGAAAGTGAACACATCCTTACTGATATCCACTTGTGAACATATATATAATATAGTCTTTGATAAGTGAACCGCCTCTACTCTTTTAGTAAATCAACCCCAGTCTGTTGTACACTGCAGCCTATTTTTTTCTTCTTCCTCTCCTGAACACGATTGGACTTGATTTACTAAGGCTGATCTCACATATTACCAGCAAGGCTGAGCAGTGCTGTCTCTCCTTGTCTGGCTAAGCGATTGTTCCTTCCTCATACATACATGTGCAAAGCATGCACCTTCTCAGGGCTGAACACTGCCGTACTCAGTGGATGATCTCTGGGATGTTCCTTACTATGGATGATCAATCAAAGAAGTGAAGCATAGCTCATTCTGAAGATTCAAAGTTGCAAACATAGGAAAATGCTGGAAGCAGCTGTGGCAGACAAACATTGTATCACATATGATTAACTATATATACAAAATAATTGAAAATAGTTCAGATGTTGTTTAAATAATCACACAAAGTATTTTATGACATGATACAGTGTATTTGTTTAATACTCATCAATGACACAATGCACAGTGTATTTAACAGTCTAAGAAAATAAACCTTTAATGATGTCAGTGTCTGTTGATTTTAATGGAGCAAGACTTCTCACAATGTGTATACTCAGTCACAGCTGCCCAATGACAGCAGGCATTTCTACAAAGTCATCAAATAGGTGGCCTGTTGGCCAATGCCAGTTAAAATGTCTAGGGAACTTGTGCATATTCATTCAAAAGCAAAGACTGGCATGCCCTGTAGACTGACTGTGATGTGTTCATCTGTCATCTAGTGCAGGGATCGTGTGTACACCGTCATAATTATACTCATGTACCAGTGAATATTAAAGTGACTCAGTCGTTTGAAAAAAATAATTCTAAAAAAAAGAAGCATGCAAAGAAAGACTCTTAACTCTCTAGTGGGCAGCCAGTCTTCACTTCACCCTTTTCAAGAGCTACAGCCTGCAGGAAAGTCTTCAGTGCCCGACACTTTTCTATGTGTCGGATGAAGGCGTCTCTTGCTGTGTCCTGTGGTTCCATCTGCTGTCTCCTACCTTACCAGAGGACAAAATACTGATGAAGACCAGTAGGAGGAACCTCACTGCTGCACAACAGGAATCAGAGATAAACACACCCTTCTTTGAAGCTGATATTTTCTAGAATTGTTTTTATCATGCCACATAGATGCTTTAACCAATGCTTGATTTGACAAGGCTGATTTTAATACATCGCTTATGGGCTGTTTACTTATCAAACTGACTGTTCACTTTTAAAAGTGTATATTCACCTTGAAATGTGCATGATAACTAATGTTATGGTGTGTGCACTTTCATTTTGAACACCTGATTAGGTGTGTGAAAAAAACAGGATTTTTGCTAGCACAGGATTAGTTGTTTAAAGTGAACACAGCTCCATTTTATTTACTAAGCTCAGTGAGCATTAACTGAACTGTCAGTAAATCACTCCTACAATGTTGCTACTGGTGTACGTAAAAATATGGATACGATTTAAAAAGAAAATATGTATTCATGGTTGTAATAAGCAGAAAGCAGACACAGATTTATTGAAATCAAATAAAACGTGCCAATGTTTACGGTTTTAGCTAATTGTAACAAAACATTTCTCAATATAAATTGATTAGGAAGAAATAATCTATGTATCTATCTATCTATGTATCTATCTCTCTCTCTCTATATATATTCTTGCTCTGGGATGGTGGCATTTTCTTTGAGTCCTATGGTCAAGGTGGTGTGTGCTTGCCTATTTTCATTCCCATTGTCCAAGAAAAAAAAAAGAATGAATCAGAAAGATCAACGATTTTTAAATATTTAGTTTACCTGAACATTGTAGATCTTTGGGATCCATGGAAGCTCACAAATTTCTGGAAACCAGGCAATCATGATACACAAATTAGATGATTACTGGACAGATTTGGCTATTTTACTAATTCATTCGCTCACTACATTTTAATAAATCAGGATTAGGCATGCATGACACATTGCTAGAAACTGTGAGCAGAGTTGTGAACTTAGTAAATCAGGCCCATAAGATGTATTATATAAATGATAAATAACTGCCGAAAATATATAACGTCCATGCTTTCTACCTCATACATTTTACTCATGGAACCTTAAGCAAAGAAGATGACTGTTAGTTGTTTCCAGTGGAGCGTCGTATAGATTTGGGGTAAGTAGAAACTAGTAGAATTCCTCATGTCACATCAGTTCTTGATATGCATTTGTGCGGCGAGTGATCTCACCGCGGGAGGCTTCTGCTGCCACCGAATGGTCCAGCTCTCTGCTCATGTGAGTGCTCTTCTTGCTGGCCGCTGATTGGTGTTTCCTAGGAGACGGCCGCTGTGCTTTCAATGCTCCCTGTGTATTGATGCGCTGTATGGCACTCCTTGCAGTAGGTGCTGATATTTGGAGCACAGCACCTCTCTGCCAGCAGCCTTTTATCCAAATTAGACAAACACCTCCTAAACCGGCACGGTTCATTTCTTCACACTATCACTTTCCAAGCCTCGCCATGCCTTTCAAGCTCGCTCATTTTCAAGGCAATTTGCATACGCAAGTGAAGTCGACGCGATCAGCATTATTTAGCTATCATCAGAAGCCAGAAATGACCTCAAAAATAAAAACAAATCATAATGGGGGAGAATTGATTAAAACGGGAGCAGACAGAATCTGAAGCAGTTGCCCATGGCAACCGATCAGCTTCTCTCCCCAGTTTGCCGAGTTAAGATTTGAAAATGTAAGAGAGAAGATGATTGGTTGCCATGCACAGCTGCTCCAGATTTTATCTGCTTCCGTTTTGATAAATCGCCCTCAATTTTGATCAATCCTCCTGTTATGGATTATTTGCACTTTCTTTGTGCTGTTTGGCTAAACCCACACTTCTATAATTTATTCAAATGCAAATAAAACGTTTTACTAGAAGCATATGGGTAAAAAATACAGAATTTCCTCCTGACAAACGAGATTGCCTTTCCATGACATCCTCTTTGTTTAAATTATGCAAATATTCCACTACCAGGAACATTTCATGACAGTGACATGACACCGCGTCGGCAATATGCTGACGCCCTTTGCAATGCAACGTTTAGGTAATTGGTAAGGTGGGTTTATGGCACCATGTATTAACCAATCAAAATTCTGCTTAAAGTGGCCAGGCTAACGAAAGCTGAGTCCTGATTGGCTGCATCCAGTTACTTCTAGGTTAAATAAGAAGATCTGCAACACACACATGCACACTCACACACACAAGGGTTGAACGTGATGGACCTGTGTCTTTATTCAACCTCAAATACTATATCACTATGTCACAGTTTCAGGTTGACAATCAGCAGACATAACTAAATTTCAGATATTTAGATTGAGATGCCATTTAAGATTTAATTGATATTTGCAAATCTCTTTGTAAAAAAACATCGTGATTTTCTCAAGTGTATTTTTTTCCACAGATCCTTGTAAGTAGTTATTTAAAGCCTGCTAATAACATCATGCATGGACATTTAAACTTGTTGTAAGTTCCAGAGAGGATTAGAGAGGAGTCAAG
The DNA here is from genome assembly GCF_000935625.1 of Nanorana parkeri. Taxonomy (NCBI): domain Eukaryota; kingdom Metazoa; phylum Chordata; class Amphibia; order Anura; family Dicroglossidae; genus Nanorana; species Nanorana parkeri. The sequence goes on along the minus strand of NW_017306652.1, from coordinate 72,174 downwards.
CTGTGCGGAGATAATGATAGCATCTGAGATCCTCAAGTGGCGGCTAAATCTGGCTATCTCCATCCATGGGTGTGGGGCTACACTAATAGGGGAAACTACAAAGAAAAAAAAAAAGGGAGAAGTACTGGAAAGTGGCACTAATATTAAGAAATACAAATGTGGGGATCTAGTACAACTCCTCACTCATGCTGCCAGTAATACAGAGGAGTGCGCATGCAGAATGCGAATACTAAAAACAAACGGAGCCTTATCTAGATCATATGTCACCTTATGTGCACTACAGACATAGGAATGGCACAGATAACACATACTCAGCACATGTTTTACAAACAGCATCTTGTCCCAATTACACATTAGCAGGCACACTGGGATTATCTGTGTGCCCAATACTGGGCGATGGATATGGACTGGAATTTGATCTGTGTGTCTGCTTTATTCATATATGTGATATTCACACTTCACCCTGCTGTCAGCACTGTCACAGTGATTTCACGGAATAGTCACAGCAATCTGGGAACAGGTACACAATCCTATGTTTACAGGATATTGAATGTAGTCTCGTTTTATGCTGTGTCTCTTTGTATAAGATTGTTCTTTTTCTGCAGCATTGTCCAGAGCACACCTTCTTAGAACAGTTTATAGTACATTTCAAGAAGTTTTAATGTTTATTGAAAGGAGAACTAACTTAATACATGACTACAACACACCTGAAACATGTTACACTTCAAGGAATGTGACACGGTGTTATGAGCTCCTATGAGTATTATACTCTATTAACTATTATCCATATCTATCAATCTAACAATGATTCCTTGCCTTAGCTATACTTTTATGAGGAAAGTTATCAAAAGTAGCTTAAAGTGACATTAAAGGCAAAACTTTTTTCCCACCCCCCAATGCTAATGTAGGGGCTTACCTTAAAGTGACAGTAAAGTCAAAAAATGTTTTCCTCCCCCCAATGTTAATTAAAGTACTTACCTTAAATGATGTCTCTTAAACCGATCTTCTTCTCCTTTCCTATCCTTTTCATCTGTCCCTCCAGCGCTGCTGCGGGTCTCCGATCCAGCGCTGACTCCTCTGTCATTGCTGGCACTTTCTGTCCCACGGTGTCTGCATGCGGGTGCACGCGTCCATAGACTTACCTTGTGTCTCTCCTCGTCTCCCGGCTGAAAATGTGAACTGCACATGCGCCCGCCCCAAGATGCTTTGCGGCCGCCTGAGGATTTTCACATTTTCGGACGGGAGCGTGCGGGGAAGACACAGGTAAGTATTTACCTCTTTCAAAGCGCTTTTTTTACACAAAAAAAGGTGAGGCCATAATTATTCTTTAAATGATGCCTCCTTATCCCATTATCATCTTCTCTCCTGTCGTTTTTGGGAGTTCCTCCAACGCTGGTGCCGGTCTCCAATCCAGCGCTGACTCCTCTGTCTTCCTGGCACTTCCTATCCCATGGAGTCTGTGCGGGTGCACGCTGCTGCATTCACTTACCTTGCATCTCTCCTCGTCTCCTGGCCGAAGATCTGAACTGCGAATGCGCCCGCCCCAAGATCCTTGGCGAACGCCCAAGGATCTTCAGATGTTCAGACGGGAGCGCGCTGCGGAGACACAGGTGAGTTTTAACCCCTTTGTAAACGTAAACATTTTTTTTTTGCATATATCTACTGCTTGCTGGCAGTAGATGTATGCAAACAAAGTGAGGGTTTAAATATCATTTAAAGAATGAATACAAAATTAACCCTTGAAGGAGGTTTACCCTTGCACTGTAAGGGTTAACTGCTCGTTTTGGTCTAGGGTCTAAAATAAGCAAGAAATACTCACCCAATTCTTGGTCCCGCCTGGTGCTAGATTGGTCCCCTCAGCTTCTTCTTTCCCGGGCTCCAGTGATCGAATGATCCGCGATGTCATACAGTCTATTAGATGTGAAGGCGCCGAGGGACATACCACAGCTGGAGCAGAGAGGGAGAGAGGTAAGTGGTCACCATCGCAAGATCAAGAATTGGGTGATTGTATCTTTTTTATTTTAGACCCTAGACCAAAACGAGCACTTAACCCTTGCAGTGTGGGGGGACCACTGCAAGGGTTAATTTTTAACCGGCTGTAGTTCTTTAAAATAATAAAGTTGCTTGTTTTAATTAACATCCTGTGCAAATGCAATGTAAAAAAAACCAGTTAATTAATGATCATAGTAAAATGAAAAATGAACTGTATGTTGTACCAAAATCTTACTGAAATTGAGTTCATACAACACTGTCTGTGAAGGGGCCAGCCAATACTGTAGGGGGCAGCCGTAACCAGCACCTTTTACGGGGGCACTTAACAATGGCCACCAAAATTTTAGGGCCCATTCACACTATTCAATGCATTCACGGCACAGTTCCATGCCATGAACGCACTGGATCGCATAAACAAAGGCTCCTCACGTTCTGGGGTGGAAAGGGGCTTAGTGGTGCCATTCATGTCAATGGCACTGCAGACACCCCCCGCCCCCCACCCGCAGAGCGATTGTCCGCACCAGAACGCGTGGTACAGCAATGCTCTGCATTCCAGTGCGGTGTGATCGCACAAAATAGTACATGCACAATTTGTTGCGATCGCACCACACTGGAATGCAGGGCATTGCTGTACCATGCTTTCTGGTGCCGGTGACCGGACTGCGGCCGGGAGGTGTGTTTGTGGTGCCATTGACATGAATGGCACCACCACACCCCCGAACGCGGGGAGCCTTTGTTAACGCGATCCAGTGCATTCATGGCATGAAACCGTGCTGTGAACGCATTGGATAGTGTAAAGAGGCCCTTAGTGAGCACTTAGTAGTAATAAGAGTGCACTCACCACTCTCTATCAATCCTTAAAGCAGAAGTATTTTTTTCACAAACATGCTGCCAGGCAAGTGTTTTATGACAGACGAGACTGTGTAAAGCTGGAAACACATGGATTGAATTTTGGTTTCAGCTGGAATCAGGTGACATGAAATCCATGGCTGGCCTTATCTCCTGGGAAAAAGTAAATCATCAGATCAACTTTTGTCAAAGAGACATGCTGTAAAATAGTTGCCTAGACAGTGCTTGCAGCCAATCAGCGGCAGGCACTGTTTGGGTAATCTGATAGCAGCGAATGCCGCTGTCAGAGTACAATATACACAAAGGTAGATTTGTGCATCTGTCATATTTCTTTCATTCAGCCTTGTGGGTTGGATAGAAAAAATAGCTCCATGTGTACCCAGCTTACACTGAGCAGCACATACATGGGAGTTACAATCAAGTAGCCAAACCCAGGAAGAAGATCATGGGAAAACAGAAGTGATGAAGGGAGCACTGACATCACAATGCTAAAGGAGATTGGTTTATATGTTAAGTCTGCCATTATGTGCTAAAATGCTGTGCATACTATCACATTATGGCAAATGGCTACAAGGGGCACAATATTTAATTTTGTAATGGCAGTTTGCAGCCACTTTAAGGGGGAACTCACCACTGACCACCAATGCAACAGAGCACCCTATTAGGTTATAATGTATAATGTCTTGTACATTAGGTTATAATGTCTTGTACATTGCATACTCTTAAGCATCATGTTCCTTCTATCAACAGTTGCTGGTTGCTTTTTTAAGGTGGGCTCAGCAAACTATTTATTCTATGCCCATACTGAGGGGAACTTATAAAGATGGTCTACAGCACTCTCTGTGCTCTATTCTGTGATACATCAGCACAACATATATTGGAGCTTGCCCCAGATTCATGTACTTGTAGGAAATAGGCACAAGTCTTTGGCATGAGCACCACCGTATGTGGTGCTGAGGCACATTGAGGCTGGAGTGTCCACCACCTTCCATGGTCGCAGCACTTGTTATACAGTGGTCAAGCAGCCAAGGCGTTTTACTAGTGTGTAGGGAGTGCCTGATAGGGAAGCTGAGGGTTTAGTTCCCCATCTGGTCTACTCCCTTTGTGACTTACAGCAGCCAGTGGGTGGATTCCATAGCCAACAGACCATCTACCATTGGCTATGGAAGCTTCCGCTCCCTGCCTTCAATAAGTAATCACTAGCAGAGGGAACCTGATATGGAACTAGTCTATCAGAGTTCCCCATCAGGCTCCACCCACTGTCAGCATTGTTGGTTGCTAGGAGGCTGTTGGCTGTGTGGCCAATAATGTCCTAATATCACTAAAAAGATGGGTGCTATGTACAGAGGGCTGCTGCAAAGTATAACAATCTTACCTAGCAGCATGCTGTCCCCTGCACACAACACCCAGCTTCTGGGCACTGAGGAAAGGGAGAGATGCAAATATGCAGTGCAGTGCATCACCCTCCCCTCATCATTATCCTCCATTCAGAAAATGACAATTCTGTATTCATAACAAAAGAAATGTCTATCTATCTATCTATCTATCTATCTATCTATCTATCTATCTATCTATCTTTCTTCTATGGTATTATCTATCTATCTATCTATCTATCTATCTATCTATCTATCTATCTATCTATCTATCTATCTATCTTCTATGGTATCTATCTATCTATCTATCTATCTATCTATCTATCTATCTATCTATCTATCTATCTATCTATCTATCTATCCATCTATCTATCTATTTCTATATTCATATATCGACCTATCGATCTATTCAAAATGGTATATATATTTATAAAAATTAAAGTATATCTAAATCCTAACTGAATGTCATTTGGTTTGCTAAGCACTGTGTATCATAAACAATTTCCATGAAAAATGGTGACAACACAGAAACACAACCGGATGACAGTTGTCATGTGATCACAGGAAGGACAAGACAGGATCATGGTGTTTTTTAAAAATGAAAGCTTCAGATATATTTCCCGCCCCGCCCACACGCCGGCCGCAGTTCCCACCCCGCCCACACTCCCGCCGGCCGCAGCTCCCGCCCACACGCCCAATGGAACCGGCAAAACATCACACCGGGACCGGCAACAGCACGCCGCCTTCTGGGACGTCCAGTCCTCCCCCAGCCAGGTAAGACATCCCCCGGAAATAAGACCTAGTGTCTTTTTTCGTGCAAAAAAGAAAATAAGACACTGTCTTATTTTCGGGGAAACACGGTAAGATTGAAAACAACATTTGTAGTTACAATAATGTTTTAGCTCATATAAGATTTTAGTGACTAGATTTAGATCTATTTTAAGTAACATATTACAAACCAGAAGTGAGAAAACTGTGGCTACCTATATATTGCAGAATCACAAAATAATCAGTCTAGCTGACACCACCAAGCACTAATAATAATCCACTTTAATAAAATCACAATTTTACCTACTTAGAGACACAAGGAGATCTCACCTTCTGATTCTCAGGCCACAATCGCGTTCCGGAGCCTCCAGTGGTGCTGGTCAAACAGGAGCATTCTCACCTCCAACCACTTCAGTGTCCAAACAGACCGCACTCCAAGGATCTCCAATAATAATCCAAACTTTATTGAAATCCACAATAAAATGTCAATAAATGGATATACACCAACACCGCAACCCCCAGTACACTGAAATCCTCTAACGCATTTCACCGATAGGCTTATTCATAGAGGTAACTCAAACAAACATGTACCTTACATATATATGCTCAAAACTCCTCCCTGCACAGGTGCGAGGTGGGCTGCTTACCGACCGACAAGTTAAGTGTGAGATTGCCAGTGTAGAATCCACCTCAGAAAACTACTCATCCCATCTTGGTTAGTATTCAAGCCCTGAATAATTGTAAATTCAGAGATATTGTATTTTAGGGTTATTCAATTAAGACATATACAATAGTGCCGTCAATCAGAAAAACAATCCACTTCCCATATTGCAGGGAATATTGTTAAAAAAAGCTAAAGTGCACTAAAACAGAAAAACCATGTGTATACACTGAGTGGCCAGATTATTATGACCACCCCATCAGTACTTCGTTGGGCCACGAGATGACTCCACGAGATTACTTAGTTGGGCCGCCTCGTGACTCCACGAGATGTTGAAAGGTGATGCGAGGAATCTGACACTGCACTGTTGCCCCTCTGTTGTCTTGTACCAGTCTTGCCACTCTCCGTTCTGCCCCAACATTGACTAGTCGCTGACGGCCAAAATTCGCACGTTCAGACCCAGATTTTTGGCTGACAGTCCAGTCTTTAAACACTTTAACAACAACTGCTCTTGAACATTTAACGAATTCTGCTGTTTTGCTGATACTCGCTCCATGGCTCGAGCCAACAATCATCCCACATTCAAAGGCTGTTAAATTGCTTTGCTTACCCATATCTTTAGAACAAAATCACTTCTACTGTCGTGGTAAACAACCTGCTTCCCTATTTATAATGGTCTGGCCCTCCAGCAACTTCAGCGCCAAATTATAGCTTATTATAGCTAATTTGCCTACAAACGTCAGGTGGTCATAATAAACTGTGTATATTTATACAACAATCACACTACATATTGTGAACGGGCTGCCAATCGTTTTTGTCTAGGGGTGTGGTGAAGAGGACTTTTATTCACCTGATCCCCATTGCCTGGCTCGTAGACTGTCCCTCAGTGTCCTCACATATAATACAAGGCGATGGGCCCTGCAGCAGATGTGATGATGTCAGTGGGCCTCATCCAAATGTAGGGAGAAAGAGGCTGAGGGTGCCAGCCTTGGAGTCAGACGAGGCCCCACTGGAAGGGGAGTTTTTTTTTTTTAAACTGGAGATATGCTTTAAGCTAGCCCCTAACACTTAACCCTTACCCTGACCTCAAAAATGAATCTCTGACTGACACTATACCTAAAGCCTATCTCCAGCTATTTTCTTTTTAAAAGGGCCTCTCTTCTTGTGTAATAAAATAAAATTTACCAAGCAATACTCACTTTCTCCACGGCCCATCTCTGCTACCATTGTCTCTGTTCTGTGCCACGGGTCACTTCCAGATGCTCAGCATCATTCAACTCACATCCTTTTGGCCCACAGTGTCACGGACATCATCATGCCCATCTGGGCACACAGGAGAATACTGCACAGAATAACACTCCCACCAGTTTTGGCTGCATACTGGTGACAGTAAAGTTGGAAACATTTTGTGATATCACGTCTCCAAACCATCATTAGATTCATCTCTGTTTTCATACAGCCAGTAACATTTTCAGTCCCTGTTCCAATGTAGAAAAGGGCGCAGCAAAACTTTCAACATTGCTTATGTTGGCCTTTTTTTACAATGACAGATCCTTGTAATCCTGGACAGATGCTGGTAATATGCAATGACAGGTCCTGGTAATATACATTTTTTAAAGCCCTGTACAACATATCGATTGCATAGAGAGTATTAGAAAGAAAGGGACCAACAGTAGGAAAAAGTGACTGAGAGAAAATGAAAGACAAGGAGACAGAGGGTCTGATTTATATGTCAAATGTACACTCCAGCAAGGCTAAGCTTGCTGGTAATAAAGTGTTTGCTTGCTCGTCTATCCTTGTAAATGCATGTTTGCATATACATGCACCGTCATACTGAGCAAATCTCTGGGATTTAGTTTACTATGGGTGATAAATGAACAAATAGTTCATCATTAATTCATTCTCATTTTTTTATTTTCTAAATCATTTTTAGCAAATGGATTGCACCACCCTCTATCACTGATTGTCAGCAGCATCAACTCTGTCACATATAACATTACGAAGTATCTGGCTACTATCTTATTGCCCTTAGCTGACAACATGGTACACCATAGGGATGTTCAGATACCAAGTACCGTAACTAGAAATCACAGGGCCCCATAGCAAAATCTTGTATGGGGCTCTGTAATTTCTACATAAGTCCACCTGCTAACCCAAACAGCCCACCTGAGGGTGAACCTGCAGAGCCCACCATAGATGCTCTATGGTGAGCTCTGCAGGGTTTCAGGTGGGTGGTCAAGCACTCTAAACTGTCTGGCCGATCCTCTGTCCACCTCCTTCTCCCCCACGATCGCTTGCAGGCCCCGCCTCCTCTGTCACTGGGCCCCACCTCCTTGATCGCCGGGCCCGCCTTCCCATCGCTAAAACCTGCCTCCTCGATCGCTGCCAACGACGGGCCCAGCCACCTCCCCCGAAGCTGCTGGTTGTCATCGACTCAGCAGCTGTGAGGATGTACGCGCCGCTGCACATGTGAATGGCTGTGCGTTTCTCCTCACAGCCGCCAGTGACAGCCAGCAGCCTAAAATGCCATAGCGACCCAGGTGGCCCGCACGGCATTAGGGGGATGTCCTGGCCGGGCCCCCCCTGTGCCCTGGGGCTCCATAGCAGCCGCCTAGGTCTCTATGGTGATTGTTACGCCACTGAGTACAGATACTTTTTCAGCTCCAAGACTAGACTAGAGAAAAATCCAAAAGTTAGGAGGCAGCTGTAATTTTTGAGGAGCATACGGAACTCCTGGGATTTGTACATTCCCATTTTAATGAATTATTTGTGTTTTTATAAATATATATAAGTGATGCCCCGATACCATTTTTCCAAGTACAAGTACTGGTACTTGTCCAAATACTCACAGATACAAGTACTGATACATTTCTGTTTATTGTCATGAGACAGTTTTTCTAAAACAATCCAGTCACAGATGCAACCGCTGCAACCCTCGTAGTTCTCTTGAAAATGCCAAGTATCGGCACTGGTATCTGAACTGGTATCTGGACATCCCTAGTACACCATATTCAAAACTCTAGAAGAATTAGTCAACAAGGTGCATGCCAGACCCAGAAGAGACAAGGGTGTCCTATGATGTTACATCCCTTTTCACTTTTATACCAACTGCAGAGGCTATTGAGATTGTAAGGGAACATCTGAAATGAGATAAGGCTCTTGACAGTATGTTCCTTGCTGAATATTTGCTTCAACACCACCTTTTTCAGGTACATGGAAAACTTCTACAGAAAGAAACATGGCTATGCTATGGGATCAACTCTATCTCCCGTTTTAGCTAAACTGTACATGAAGGAGGTGGAGAAGGAAGCCTTGAATTTTTTCAGGCGAATAACACTAAGTCACATTGGTTCAGGTTTGTGGATGGTATGTGGGTCAAACTCTGAACATTAGAAATACAAGGTTTTAGTGAACACACAAACTGAGTGGACACATACAGTACATTAATCTTACATGGAAAAAGGCACAAAATAACAAATTACCCTTTTGGACTGTGTATTACATATCAAGGAGGGTGTGAGTTGGACATTAAGGTCTGCAGGGAACATGCCAACACAAACCAGTATTTGCCTTTTGACCACCCACTGGAATACAAACTGGGAGTTATTAGAATTCTGCAACATAAAGCTGAGATGGTAGCAACAAGCATAGAAATAAAGGAAAATAACACATGCATAATTGGAATGCTTTGGATGTTTATTCTTATGCAGACGGAGCTTTCATTAAAACATTCACAAGTTCAGGTAAAAACACGGGGCCACCGAACAGAGCGGAGTGTCGGAAAAATTCAGAAGGGTCTTTACAAGACATTGCATCCATGTGGTTTTCAAGCCCAGCAGTACACTGAGACAGTAGAACTTGTACATAAGACCCTATTCCCTAACACAAGCAAAGTAACTTAGGGGTCTATTCACTATTCACGAAGGATCAAGCCGTAGCTTCGGTTGATCCTTCGGCTAGCTTCGGCCCCAGGACCCCTTCAGTTCAGTAGAACTGAAGGGCTGCTGTACGGGCTATTCACTATAGCCCGTACAGCTCCCGAAGTCGGCCGAGCGGCTCGGCTATTCTCCTCGGTACCTCTGTGGTACCGAGCAGAATAGAAAACCAGTTAAAAAAGTAGAAACAAAATAGAAAATTATTTGGCGGAGCTATCAGTGACAGCAAGCTCCACCCAACTATTTTCTATTGGCCGGGGCCAGCTGTCATGACAATGAGAGCTTAGCGGAGCTGGCGGTGATATCAAAGACGGCTCCGCAAAGCTCTCATTGTAATGACAGATCAATGTCCCCTGGTTCTGTCATTATGATGAGAGCTTAGCAGAGCCAGCTTTGATATCACCGCCAGCTCCGCTAAGCTCTCATGACAGTTCAGCATCCCCTGGTTACGACGTAACCAGGGGACACTGAACTGTCATAACACACTGAGAACTTGCTGAGTTCTTCTGGTAATGTCAGATCAGCGTCCCCTGGTTACCTGGTAACCAGGGGACGCTGATCTGTCATTGCAAGTGGCTCCGCCCAGCGGTCAGTAGCAGGCTTTCAGCCGGCCAATGGCCAACTGTTCGGCCAGCTTCGGATTTCAACTCGGCTCAGTCGAGCCAAAGCATATGCCTTCAGCTTGACTGAGCCGCCCGGCCAACTTCGGGAGCTGTACGGGCTATAGTGAATAGTGCGTAACCGAAGCTAGCTGAAGGATCAGCCAAAGCTATGGCTGGATCCTTCGGCAGCTTAGTGAATAAACCTCCTAGAAGGATTGTATGTAAATTAGGGGAAACTCACTCTGTCCTTAGTCTTTTTATGGGGTGCAGACAGAGTTTCATGTCACTTGGAAATATAGAAAGAAGCTTGCAAAGCTACATGGACACATCTAAAAGGTTTGCTGTGTGAATAGGAACAAATAACAAACATATAGAAGGTTTTTTCTCAAATTTAACTGAAAAAGTCAAAATACACTTTAAAGAAGAACACCGGGCATATTAAACACTAACCCTTGCAGTAGGACTACCCCTGCACTGCAAGGATTAAGTGCTCATTTTGGTCCAGGGTCTATAATAAAAAAGATATACTCACTTGAACCTTGGTCTTGAGGCGGTGACCAGCAGAGAAACTACGAAACATCTTCAACATTACAGAGCAACTCTGATTGAATGTGACATTACTCAAAATTTAATGAAACACCAATATTTATAATGTATCATATTAAACATTTCTTGTCATAAAAAATTATGGTGTTTGGAAAAAATCACAAACATTAACATTGATCTAAAAAACAGGACTTTTGACTTACAGTGAAATAATTTTCTTAGAGTTTATTGAGGCACACAGGATCAGAAGTAATTCTGAGACAACTGACTTATACTGCTGTCTACAGGAGAATTGGGCATTGGCAAACAAAAGAGCTGTTAGGCCCCACTCCCATCATGCTTTAGTTTGTGGAAAAGCAGTAGTAGGAGTGGTTCATAAAGACAGAGGGGTGGAACCTGTGTCCCTTAATGAACTCCAAGAAAAACAGTAAGAGGATGTCCAAGAGCAGTCTAACTTAGGGATGGGCAACACAACAACAAAATGCTAACAACCCCACGAAAAAAAACCTACCCAACAGGGTGAAAAAAACAGAGGCTGTTGGTAGAACCTTATATTCCAAGCTTGCACCAGCTGAGGCCTGAACATCCACCTGGTAAAACGTGTGAGCAGAAGACCAGGTAGCAGCCTCGAAAATCTGGGAAACAGATGCCTGACTCTAAAAAGACCAAGAGGCACTTACTAATCTAGTAGAATGCAGCATGACAGGAAAAGGTAGAAGTTAAGTCCATAATCTTGAATAATTAGCTGTCTGAGCCACCTAGAAATGGAGAAAGGAGAGGCATAGGATCTTCAAGAATGACCAAAAGAGTTTTAGGTGGACATGCAGGGGGAACTATATACACAACACCCTGTACAAAGGCCTTTAGTAAGGAATGCGAGCCACTTGCCGTCCGGATGTAATTGAATGGCCAGACAGGTCACTCCTGATGATGGGTGGGCGGGAGCAGAAAACTTTAAACATTTTAATCAGCTGGTGACGGCTATTACATACAAGCATCCGGACAGTTATATTAGTGCGATCACTTGTATGGTGCCAGGGAGTGTGTGTGCCCCTTCCCCACCACTGCTGCTGGCATGCTGGCATGCTGGCTCTCTGTACCTTGATCATAAGGAGATCAGAACACTTTTAGCAGCTGATCTCCCCTCCGATCACTAAAGACGGAAATTATGTGTATTACATCACTTCCAGTTATTTAAGCTGTCATTTCTCTGGCAGCTGTAGCCAGATAAGAAGCTGGTGAAGCAGATCTGTGCTTCATCAGCTTCTTTGGGGTCCCTAGGTGACATTAGGTGTCTAATAGACCCCTGATGTCTCCTTGAAGAGATCCTGTCACTGTATCTTTGCTATCACATGTTAGCCCCTATGTGAATAAAGTTATAGCAATAAAGTTAAGCGAATAACATTAGGTAAAAAATAAAATACAAAAAAGGTTATAAAATTAAAGTCACATTTAAAAAAATGAAAAAAGCACAAAAAAACGTTTTTATACAGTCCCCCACCCCCATGTACATGCACATACAAATGCAAACATACGCCATGTGCACCAATGTGCAAAAATGATGATTGCAACACACATGTTAGCTATGTGTGCGAGCAATAATTGGTAACACTGAATTGATGAGCGGTAAATGCTTTTAAATTGTCACCTATGCTCAATTTTGGGTATGGAAGTTTTTTGCAATTTCACGGGCGCACACAATTTTAAGGCTTCACATGTTTGGTATCTATTTACCCACCCCAAAAGTTTATTTATTTGTAATGTAATATAATGAAAACTCTCAATTTTGGTCACCCTTACTCTCTGTTGCGTTGGCGATGTAAAATTATGTAAGTGATACTTCTAGATATAGGAATCATGTGACTTTCCCCCCACATGACCATTCTGGTGCTCGGTCAATGTTTGCTCAGGCACCCAGAGCTGTTAAATTGGTATGGGGTGTCCTCAGCCCCTATGTAAGCTTCTAGCCATGACTTGGAATTTAACATAGCTTCTCCTCCCTCCCACAGGTTAACAGAGCAGAGGTAAAGTGAAGGAAAGGTTTGTATAAGCAGCTGCAGGGGACATCTTTGAGGTAGAACCTGTTGCTTTGCCCTACATTAGCAAGAACTCTAGGTCAGGTTAAAAATTACTCTTTTAGTAAATTACATATATAGTATTTTATATATTCTTAAAACTACTCAATGTTGTGGAAAAAAAAGGTATGCTGCGTTCACATATTGGATTTGAAAAGGGAAAATAGTACAATAGCCTCAGTACAGATTCAGCACAATCAGAAATCATTCTACACAGGAAAAGTGACAAAGGTATCCCACTTGCTTTAGTATACATATCCTGTTGAGTTCAGTGTTTTTTCTGTCTATTGATTCGCATGTGTGAGACTTTAGCAAGAGAAATATTTAGCTTGAGGCAGAGTTGCAATGATCAGGCTGCACCTAAATATTTCTTTTAATAAAAGTAAAGGAAGGTGGTGATGCTGAACTGGTTATTTTACTGAAAGTAAAACTTTACTGCATGAATAATGAATAGATGGAAGAAAGTGCTTCCTTCAGTTCACAGATACATTGTATACTAAATGAGGCAGAGTTACAGAAATGTTTTAGATGGCACAAATATTGTAATAAACCATACAGGCAATGGATTTCTCAGCTATCTTATAATGGCTCCAGTTGACTAACTGCTAACATTGGGGTTCAAATTTAGAAATGTTCCATTCAATCCTTCCAATAAAATACTGCCATGACGCGAGGCTTTGAAATGGGCCCTTTAGTCTAATTGTAAAGCCACACCCAAAGCCAATCCCTTTCTAATAGCAATCCAAACTCCCAAAAGAAGGTGGCCCTGGACAGATATGTATTGATTAAGTCACTCTACATATCATGCTAAAAGTAGATGTTAACCCAATCACTAAAATCTCATATAATCTTTCACATGTTAATGTAGTTTCAAATGCAACGTCCAGTCTTTTTAGATCTACATTAAAATAACACCTGGTGATCATGTTCAGACATTTCCTCTTAAAGCAGAAGTTAAAAAAGTCTGTTAAAAAAAGTGCCGTGGTAATTTTTTCCATAATGTGCTAATATGCACAACATGTTAACACATATTATTGCCAACTTACCTTGTAAAACGATCCCCTCCAATGCAGTGCTGTCCACATCTCCCCTCTCTCTCCCTGCTATATTTCTGCTGCACCAAACCACGCCGTTTGCCGCTAACGGCGCGCGTCATGTGCAGCTGGGACGGGCCAACAGTCTGCATAACCTGGATGATGCCTAGAAATTTCTATTTCTAGGCATCATCCAGGTTGTGCAGACTGTTGGCTGTTGGCCCGTCCCAGCTGCACATGACACGCGCCGTTAGCGGCAAACGGCGTGGTTTGGTGCAGCAGAAATATAGCAGGGAGAGAGAGGGGAGATGTGGGCTGCTCGGATTGGGGGGCTGCCTTTCACTAGATGAGGAGTGATACTACACTGAGCAGGTATATATTCCCCACATTTCAATATGGATTTGGTTTAGATGATATTATTCAGCAGCTCTATTTTTGATTTATAGTGAACTTGTGTATATGTATCTATGGGATTGAAATGGATATAGTATTTGATCTATTAGGATACTTTTTGGATCCATTGGGACATACTTTTACTCTATTTGATTTGTGTTGCTACTAACGTTGTATAACATTGTATATTAGTAGACTCTTTTGAGTCACCTTCATTGCATGTCCTTATGGCCTCTAATGGAAGGAATATGCTTTGATACCTCCCCCCTGGATTTCCACTCGCCCCCACGCAATTTTCACTCGCCAATTGCGAGGGGGCGAGTGGAAATTTTGAGCCCTGTATATATATATATATTTATGACTTCAATAACACATCCAGTTTGAAGGACACATCATGGATAGGCTTAACTTCTTCCCCATTCGTTGGCCCGCATGGTCCCCTACTTCCTTTACCTCCCGTGCTGTTTGGATTGGCTCTCCGGCAGTAGGGGCGCTTGTAGTAGGACAGAGATCCCATTAATGGTATTTATTTATGATTAATCTTTCTATGTAATTATGTAATATGGAACATTAATTTTAAATTTATAATAATATTTTGGAAATGTACAAATATTGATGTATTGATTACTAGATCCATATGATTATTATAGGCACCTCCATATTTTCCTGATGAAGCCTTGAGCGAAACGCATCGAAAACTGGACATCTGTGTTTGCTAGGGATACACTGATACTGTTCTTTCGGTATCGAGCCGATACCAAGTAACGATACCAGTACCATGTGCCCCAATTATCAGGAAGTCGGGTGCTATCATGACCTGTCATCCAGCTTTTTGATTGCCTGGGAAGCCGGTGTTCTATTGAAAGGAAGCTGTCTGGCTTCCTGATTGTCTTCCAATCAGGAAGCTGGGAGGTAGGTCATGACGTTCTGCCCAACTTCCTGATTGGCTTAGAAGCCACCTTCATTTGTTAGTAGGCAGCATGGTTTCCTGACCAATCAGGAAGCCGGTAGGCAAGTCATGATGCTCTGCCCAGCTTCTCAATTGTTTAGGAAGCCAGGCTGCCTAGCAACAAGTAAAGCCGGCTTCCTAGCCAATCAGGACGCCGGGAGGCTGGTCATAACCCACCACCCGGCTTCATGATTGGAAAGGAAGCCGGCTCCATGCTCTCTCAGCACTACCAGTCAGAGTATAAATACTCACCCAAATATTCGGTATCGGCACCAATACTGATATTAGTATCAGTATCGGTGCATCTCTAGTGTTCACAAAAACAAACCCAGAGGGCTGGTGAGGCAATAGACGACAAATGGAGTCAAGCAGGTGATGAACTTTCTAATCTGATAAATCTTATCCTGGAAAGATTTCTGACCATATTTAATATGACTACAGGCTAAACATCTCAATTTGCTACATTGGTAGGTGCCTATGAAAGGTCAAATAGATGAAATGTTGTGGTCAGGCTTTAAATTTTGGCTCTTTAGTTTACTGGGGGCAATATTGTCTATGCTCCTAGCCTTACGAAAAATCAACCTCAGTTCATTTGGGAGCTGTGATTGGAGCTTGAGGTAATGCAACAGGCTCTTCGCTTTTTTTCAAAAAATCCTGAGTGAAGAGCTACCTGTCATTAAATTGGGTAATAAAAAGTGTCCCTTTCTATATATATTTCTGGAATTCTACATAAAATATTGGCTATTCTCATTGGAAACAAAACGTATATTTTGTGTACGACTTATAACTTCTTAGCCATATCCTAAAAATGTTTTCATAAGGGCCTCACTTTCTGCTTAAATCCTTAATAGAGGAACACTTACTCTTTAGTCTACAAAATTCCCGGTGGAATCATTTTCCACCGGGAACAATGGCAACTAATTTAAAGTAGATATGAGTTGCTTGCTGTGGGCTTAAAATGAGTCCTAACAGAAATACGACCAACTTCATCAAGTATCAGTTCAAGGTCCAAAAAAACTAGTCTATCCTTATGGGCCACAGTGGAGAACTTATTCCAAGTGGATTATTGTTACAATAATTCACATATTTCATGATCAGATTGTCATTCCTCTGCCAAAGTATAATGACTTAATCAATATAGCACCTGTATAAGGCTAAATGTCGAGAAAAGGGAATATTGTCCCAGATATGCAGATCTTTCCAGTGTCCCAAGAACAAGTTGGCATAGCTGGGGGCAAAACTAGCCCCCATAACTTTGCCATGAGCCTACAGAAAAAAATGTATCTAGGAAACTAAAATAGTTTTGATGTAAAACAAAGCTAGCTGCTTCCCCCAGAAAAATAGCCTGTCGGCAAGCATTGTTTATGTTTTGTCATGGCTTCGGCAACATATACTCAGTACTTGGTTTAGGCCCCTTTTGCAGCACTTACTGCAATTACTTTTGCACGATATTCTAATTATTCGAGTTTCACCTGTATGTTGGACAGTGCAAAGTCGCTAACATTGCTATAGGCATGGCAACAGATAAACAATAACAACATCAGCAAATTGGGTACTGTGCATATGCGAGATCGCGTTCTAACATTATCGATGAGACGCCAGCCGATGATGTTTTCTTTCCAAAATAGCAGAGTGAAATTATTGTCGGAGAAGAAGAGGAGCATTAGCATGTAGCTACTGAGAAGACAAGGAATTATATTTATATGTGTTTATTTTACTATATAAAATCCAGCAATGGTGGAAGTTTCAGATAAAGGGGGAAGGTCCACAGGGTGCCAAAGCGCACCCTGCATTTGGTTTGACAGGATTTTGATGTGACAGCACATGACTAGTATTCAACGCTGCACTGCACAGGCAGTCAAGGTCAAGGCCATCTGAACAGCACATCTGACCAAGAGCTGGTCAGTACTTGTAGCAGATAAAACTCTACACAAGAATCCAGACCAATCTGATCAGATTTGAGCCAGCAATACCAATACTACAAAAATTATAGGGCTGATGCCAACAATCTGCGTTGAATAAGATATGGATGCCAAGCACTTATTGGTGGGATCCTAAAAGGAGGGGAACCCTCCAGAGGAAGGAAATTAGCCTTGTTAAGATGAACCACCTGAGCCCCCACCAAAGAATAGAAGAACCAGCAGAGAAAAAGAACCATAGGAGATAAAAAAAATCAAGGTTTGTAAGCCTTAAAAGATAAACCATCAAAAACAGTAATGAAGAGAAAAAAAAAACTAAATCAAGGATTGCCACTCTTAGAAGATAAACCATCAACATGCAATGCCCCTTATACAAAGCAAAACTGGATACTGCAAAAGGAACAAGCCCAACACCCCCCTCTATCCCTGTGTTCTGGAAGGTAGACAGATTCCCTAAAGCCAGGCATGTTGACAACTGGCACAGGATTGGTGAAGCAGAACTCTAGGGCACAGGCAAATAAAGCACAACTACTGTACATATGTGAAAATAGAAGAGATAAAATAAACTTTTTTTTTTAGCCTCAACCACAATAAAAAAATATTTACAAAACCTCTATAATGGCGACGGCAACCCGCGAATGCGACAGTGCCGTCCGTCCGTTTTTCTACTACGGGCGGACGGCAACTGGTTAAAAGGGTTTGGTATCCAAGGCAGAGGAAGCCACGCATATTGCTACTAAAATGAAAGATTGAAGTTAAATATTGGGGGATTTTTCAAGCTAGAGTAGGAGCAGAAGTACTACACAACAAGACATAGTATAATCCATACCAGTCTGCCACAATCACTGATCCCACCTTAATTTTACAATGAATTCAGGAAACCAGTAGCACACCTCTAAAACATATAGGAATATATATGCATGTGTAAAGGTTACATGCTAATGTATCCTTTTTTATTAATATTTATGTTATTTATTAGTTCATTATCAAGCACACAACATTCTCCCATCATTCTTCCTGTGTCTTGGACTGGCTTCTGCCCACAGCACCTAGGTGACAATGGAGTAACTGACCGAAATCCTGGGAACACTAAGGATCCCTAATCTTACAAGAGACCACTTTATAAAGACATTTACAGGATTATTCACAAAAGGGTGAAGAGTTTGGGGAAGGCAGGAGAAGTGAACAATCTAAGACAACATAGCTAAACTGGAAAGTGAGTTGGAGAATTTTTCCAATCAGCTATTTTGGCCTAGATTGTTCACTTCTCTTGTCTTCTCCAAACCCTTCAACCTTTTGTGAATAATCCCCTTGGAGTCGTTAGCTCTTTAAAGTCACTTTTGGAAGCTGAGGTGTTAGCCTAAGTGTAAGTTTAAGGTTAGGGGTCAGAGTTATTTTTACATTTTCACTTTCTTAGGCACCTTAACCGGTGAAGGTCTTTAACCTTATCAGGTGTATTGGAAGCTTTGTCTGCATTGAAGAGAGAATCCAATGACTCCCCACTTAAGACCCGACACAAAAACACAGAGAAGACCCTAAACTTGTATCCTAAACCCAGAGGAGTACAGTAAACATACATGAACTCATAAAGCAAGGGGTTGATTTTGTTTCTGGCTTTACCATACAAATTGTCCTCACCTCTGCTGTTCATCTGCTTCTTGCCAAAATACTATCACACTACCATCTTTTCCCTAAAAGCAGGTAAATCTGCCACTACAAAGACACACTTATAATAAGCATAATATATTGTCTTTCTTTTATTACTATACTAGTAGCCTTGATGAAGGAATAATTTTGACCCCTAAAATGTGTTGAATTCTACTTGTTTAAAAATAAAGTGGACTTCATTATACGAATCTTGATCTATGCCCATCTGTGGCACCTTTTATGAATAGTACCTTAATGTGACATGTTTGAGGACTGTTAGCGTCTCTAAATATTCTATAGATCAAGGACTACCTAGAGACAATTTTGCCTCCAGACATAAAGTATTGTACACAAAATTGCGAATCACCACACGAACAAGGACACCACACCCCTAGGTATACAGAATACAAAAACAAAATAGAGAAATGGGACTTTAAAAGTGTAATTTATCAAATGCAAGGAGACCCAGTTCAAAATTACACAAACAAGTCGCTTAATGTATAAAAATATATATATTCGATTATTTAATTTTATTCGATTATTTAAATTTTCCACTGGTTTAGTGATTTCTCAGGTTCAGCCCCTTCGGTGCCCTTTTGTGCTATTATTATTTATTACTTTTTCTATTTTATGGTTTGGTCACATTCATTTTTTTAAAATGTTTTTTTTCATTAGGTCCAAGTTAATCCATTATTTGTATTGCCCTCTATTTTAATATATGTTGTATATACATAGCATTCTTTATGATGTGAATATTTCTTAATTGATAGCAATGGTCCTAATACTCCTAATACTAGTGCCATATTTACAGAATCTATTAGGGCGGCTAGTAATGTAAATTTGTTTTTAGATAATGAATGTATTGCTGAATCAGCAGAGCAATATGTAAAGAATGCTCATACTTTTTAATTGTTTTGATATGTTGGCAGATACACCTTTAATAATTATGTGTCTAGAAGAAATGTGGCTCAATATGGTTGGCATGCCCCTGGTGTTTGGTAGGGATTCATTTATCCTCCCACTCTAATTAACACACCTCTGAGCAAACTATTTGTAGTAAAGAGGTAGTCTCTTAGGCAGGTTGACAAAGGGAAACGCCTCACCGAAACACGTTCCTGCAACTGTATGTGGTGATGTCACTGTGGGCAGAGCCTAGGCGCCATAGACAGACGACCCTCCTAGTGTCGGCCCCCTTGGATCAGAGTTCCCAATTGAACGCTGCTGAATGCTCCTGATCACCTCCACCCAGCAGCTACTCTTCTCTCTGGACTGTCGAGAGTTTGACTTTGCCTATCGTCACCTTTTGTGGGCATACTACACTATGTGAGCTCTCCTGTGCTGCTCTTTCATTTTTATTTTTTCGTCAGTGACCAGCAGTCCATGCCTGCTTCCAGACAGGGTTTGATCCCTGATTTTTGGCTTTAATGGCATGACTGTGGAAGCACAGATGCGAGGGATGACGGCATTCTGGAATCCATTATTCTGACTATGCCATATACTGGCATGCTTCCTGTAAGGAGTACCACTGGACTTACAAATCTTTTTTCTGTATCTAAAAAAAAAAAATCTTTTGTGTGTGCTGTGAGTACACTAACAGAAACTACAGCTTCATCCACACAGATCCTCTATGGGACAAACCCTTTCTTTGGTCACAGGTGGTCATGTGCCTATCCTGGGGCATACAGGAATGATTTGCATGGGTCCATCTGCTATCTTAAAACTAGGTTCCTCTTATTCAGCGGTGTTACTATAGATCACTGGGCCCCATAGCAAACTATTTATGGGGCTCTCTGGTGACCCTTCTCTTTGACACCTGGCAATGTCAATTGGGACAATAGTGTAATTGATCCTAACATAAAGTATGCCTGAATCAAGGTCAGTTAGCAGGAGAACATAGTCAATACTCTACTAGGAACCAGAGCTGGGGATATACTTTGCCAGTAAAGAGCAGCAGTGCAGAGAATTAAATTAACCTTAACTTTTAGCACTGCTAAGCATCAAGTGACAGCAATTCAGGTAAGCAGGTGGACTTTAAAAGTCTCCCGAACCCAGCTGGTTCAGTGTATAAACATTTGTGAGTTCCTTTAAATCCAAGTTTTACACAATAGGTGTATTTATTTATTATATAGCAAAAATCAGCATTTTTATGAATCTTCTAACAGTTACAATAAAATTGTAATATTTGCAATAATACTAAAAACGTTAAGTCAAAGACTGATTGGTTGATACACTTCAAGAGTTATCTTTTGTTCATCCTTGTATTATAAACACCCAAATGAGTTCAGACAAAATGTCACTCTTTCCAGAATTAACCTTTGGCTTAAATAAATATATACATAGACATATTGGGGGGAATTCAATAAAACCTTAACTACACTTTTCTGGTGATATGGACCTTTAAAATGTCCTACACCAAATTTAAAAAAGCCCTGTTAGCATTACACTCTGGACACTTTGGCCTCATTGCGCCTCATATGGTGGTGGTTGCGCCAAATTCATCTACCAGTTTGCAACAGGTACATGAATCTGCTGCCAGTACAGACATTTGTTGCGTGGATAAACAAAAATGTTGTTTATTGTTCTTATCACAAGTTTTTTTTCCATATATTGCACATCTTCTTTATACTCTTTTTCAGTGTGTATATTGGATGAACCTATGCAGTTATGTTTACAAAAATGTACAAATAACTAACCAAAACAAAGCATGGTTGAAGTGCTCACACTCTAATTCAAAATTAATAAAAGAGCTATAAAAAGTAACATAAAAACTAATATGACTATAACTGATCATTGTTGTTATTATTATCTATGCATATTGCAAGGGAAATTAATGAAACAAACCACAATTATTTTGGCACTTTTAAAAAACAATTTACTAGTTGCTGTCAATAGAAGCTCCTTCTTTTTCCCATAGTGATCTTCTATAATACATTGCTTTGGAATAAACAAGCTTAGCACCTTCAGATTCAGCATTGCTGTTCCTGTCATCCATCACCACTTTGTATATAGGATTATATAGTTCAGTGACAGATGTGCACTATGACATATCCTTTAATAATCTCACTCTATGGGAGGCAAGTATGCAGACACACTAGCTATATACATTGAAGAAGAATGTCTCACACTGAGAATTAATATGAATAGTTATGTGATACCTTCTTACAGGAGCTTAACTGCTCTTATTGCTAGGGATGAATGGGTCTTGTCCTGCATGGTAACACAGTGTACTGTATTGCTACACCAATTGGTAGCTTTTTTCTATTATTTATTGAGTGCATATTAGGCAAGGCATATTAAATGCATATTAGGCAAGGCAATTAAATATACATACGCGCCTGTGCACACAAAGGAGTGACATTTTTGTCAAAAAGAAAGGATTTTGCACTCAGTACTGGACCTTGATCAAGGTTAATACAATTGATTTCATTAAAGCTAAGAGCAGATGGGTGGACAGAGAAAGATGGATAGATAGATCACTAAAACCTTTCTGGTTGTGCACTTACCTGGCACTAGATGGACAGATAGATAGATAGCTAGATAGATAGATAGAACACTGATGGCCCATTCACACCTGTGTGTTGTGGAAACGCGCACATTAACCTGTGTGGTAATGTGCATTACCACGACACGTGACAGTGTACCTGCACTATGTGCAAGTTTAAGTGGAAAAAAAGCATCCAGAACAACCTCCACTAAACAATGGTAAAGAGCAGAGCCTTGTTTAAAAAAAAAAAGTATCTGGATGTATCACTTCCAACACAAATCCAAAAAATAAGGGATTCACATGTTAGGATCCTGAGCATAGCCATGCAAACTAGACATGTAACCCCGCAAACATTTTGTTTAGTTTCTGATTGATTCTGAATTTTATTTCTTTTAGTTTCTGGATCCAAAATCCGATTCAGTTCGTTATTCGGATTTCGGAACGATTCACAAAAGGAAGTCACATGACCATGCCTGTAATGTAAACCCCAACAGCCAAAAGAAAAATCTGGCCAGAGAGCAATCACATTTCCAATTTAGTTTTGTTTCAAATGAAATTCAGACAGATTTATTCGCATTCGAATGCATTCGAATTTGGAAATACGAATGCATTCTAATGTTTGAATCTAATGAACAGAGCAGAGAATTATACTTCTGATGGATACTTACAGATCAAGCTGTAAATTGACCCTTAGTCATTAGACAGTTAGGGACTTTTGACACTGATATATCACCTTAATGGAAGGACAGACATAAGGCACAGCTTTTGAGATAGTGGGAAATGTTCTGCAAGAATCAGTTGAATGCACAGTATGCTAAGAGCACCCAGCACAGCATACACTTGCAGGAAGACAAGCCATTCAGGGAGAGGTCACAGTGGACTTCGAGATGAGACCTTGAAGATTTAGAAGAACAACTGGCAGAATTAAAGAGAACTGGACTTATCCATGAGTCCAGAAACAATTACTCTTATCCCATAATGGTGGTCAGAAAGAAGAATGGCTCAATGTGAATGTGTATCAACCTATGTTGACTGAGCACTGCCCTATGAATATAACATGTATTCCAGGAGACTCGGAGGGGTGTTGTATCAAGAGCATGATGAACAATCAAGGCATGTTTCCTATGTGGGTCAGAGTCACACCGCTGAAAAGAATTTCCCCACTCATAAGTTGGAATTCTTGACTCTAAAAAGGCAGTGGTAGACAAACATGCATAAAGATAAACATGCATAAAGCAGAATTTGAGGTCAAGATTAACAATAGTCCACTCACCTACATCCTCACAAGCATCAAGTTAGATGCCACAGAACTTCAGTGGCTAGCACCTCTGTCTAAAGTTTGCTTTAGTCTGAAGTATTGACCAAGAGTTGGAAACAGAGATGCTGATGCTCTGTTCTAAAGAACACAGAACACTGAAGCCTCTGAAGAGGGATGAACTCGACTGAGGAAATTCAAACCCTGTGTCAGGGAGAGCATCTGGCCAGAGGAGCGACAGGAGCTGAGGCCAATGGGGTAACTGCTGCAGTTCCACTGCAACCTGACCAGATTAAGAGATGGATGCCTGTACACTCTAAGTAAGAAAGACCCAAGATATGCTTTGGTGGATGACCTCCTTTGCCATCTAAATTTGGATGCCTTAGAGAGCTGTTGAATAGAGATTCTGCTGACAGATTCTCCAGAGGGCCAGAGTGATTAATAAGTCATGGGATCAGTTGCAGCTTTGTAATGGACTGATCTATCGAAGGGCCCCTGCTGGAAATCCTGAAGACAAGTGGCAGCTATTCTTTCCTAAGAAACACCCGGGCACTGCTTATGATGCATACAGATGCATACTCTACCTTCCAGAGTATCCCAATGGGCCACCTACGAAGGACTGGATAATGTTTTACTGGTAAATAACCAACCACTCTTCCTGCTATGCCCAGGTTTTTCTGCTGAAAAATCAATCAGCCGTAACCATGGCCAAGGTCCTGGTAGAAACGTTTTTCATCCATTACAGATTACCTCAAAAGATCCATTTAGAACAAGGAGTGGACTTTGAAAGCAGACTTATTAAGAATTCATATTAAATATTATCCACAAGAAGGGATTAATCACTTTAAGAGAAGCCACCTTTCTATTGGCATTTTTTTGTTAATGTAGGGATTTTCATTACTGTTATTGCTTCTGTTCAAGTTAATCTAGCTGTTCCCTTTTAATAATAAAGTGTGTTGTGGCTAGGCTATTTGAGAGAACAAAGGTTATTTTTGATTAGTTTCAAAGTAATGCCCATGGTTTTGAAATGGAATGCCAAAAAAGTTTATGTATGATAGTGTGGTGTCCACAAACATTTGGTAGCAGAAATGGAAGTATTCAAGGAAACTGCGGAGACACCACAAGCAAGAACTGTTTG
Organism: Nanorana parkeri; assembly: GCF_000935625.1. Taxonomy (NCBI): domain Eukaryota; kingdom Metazoa; phylum Chordata; class Amphibia; order Anura; family Dicroglossidae; genus Nanorana; species Nanorana parkeri. The sequence continues at coordinate 47,554 of NW_017306652.1, read as the reverse complement.
CATGTTGAAATGTGCTCCCACAGATCTGACTTTTGTTAGTTTTGGTGCTTCTGCACTGCATCGTGTCACCCAGGTTCTGAGAAGGTAAATAACCACAAAACTACTTTTTAAATAATTTATTTTTATCGATTTTTCTATTACTGTCCAATACCTGTAAGGTGTCCTGTTTTAAGGGAGCCTGGACATTAGGATTAAACCTGTAAGGACAGCAAATATAAAGTGTCAAATAGTATTCCATGTCTGGCCTATTTTTGACTTTTGATGAGACTACCTGTCTTCTCTCATTTGTATATAGAAAAAAAAGCACAAGTTTGTTAAAATGTGTGACATATTTGGTTTCAAAGCCATAGTCTGCAATGCTAACAAGAAATAGTTTGAAAATGAATTGTAATGGTATCTCAAGGAGATGCCAGAATTTAGCTGTGCATTAAGTGGAAAATAAATCTAGCCATCCACCACCTGATTTCTCATCCAACAAATTTGATCATGCATGGCCAAATTGACAAGGGGATACTTTTCAGGGAATAGAATTAGCAACAATATATGTAGAGCTTTTTCAATTCAGCTTTAGCTCACAGAAAAAAAAAAAAAGTTGCCTGGTTAGATTTGCATACTTTTTTAACAAATATTGTTTCATAAATTGTTTATGTCTTAATACCTTGCAGCACAGAACTTACTGGATTTTCATATTGAAATTAAATTTTTCAAACCTTTTACAGCAAAGAAGGCTCCTGTCCAAACAGACATACAAATGGCAGTTGCAAAATAATATAATTACCGGCGCCTTTTTCATCAAAAGGAGACAACTGCGGCATTCACAATAAGATTTAATACTTAGGATTATGCTTATTGAATCACTTTTAGGAAAACAGATGATGCAGTAAAATGATTTCCAATGAAAGATTTTGAAATAAAACTTACAGAATATAAAATTAAAAAATAAATGTACAAATATGAAATCAATTATTTCCTTGATGTGTGATTTTTTTGCCATTTTTTTGTTTTTGTTTTTCTTGAACTACAAAAACTAGAAGTTGATTTAGATTTATGTATTTTTTTTGTTTTTCAGTCCTTTTCCATGCCTTTTAAAGTTTCTTCCGCATAATACTTTACACTATCTGCAAGGATTTTAATGCCTGTCCTAAGTTTGTGTGGGTGTGTTTTCAGGTGATGCAGTTTCCTCTTATTGTCCATATACATGTTAGTATGTGTTACTTCTAAATAGGTTAATTGATTTATGAACAGATTATCTGTGATGTGTGACTGTAGTGTCATTAGATTCTATCATGAGTTCCTTTTAGACAGGAAATGAGGCAAATTGTGATGCTCTACTTAGAAAAGTTCTATAGAATATGATGAATTTATACACAAGGCTTGCCAAGGCTGAGGCAATGGAGGCACCTGCCTTGGGGACTGCTCTAGGGGAAGAGGGGTGGAGCAGCTGGGATGGGAACCTGCCTCCACATCACCTGACCATCTCCTGCACTGTGCAAGACCGAGCTGTCAAACTTACATCTCATCTTGCAGATTACACCAGTAGATCAGCTCTCCGAATTTAATTAGCAGAGCTCAGTTGTCAGCATGACAGCCATCCTGCTCTGTATCAGGGTGTAACATGGCTCCCAATTAACCTAGGAAAGCCACTGTCCCAGTGTAATCTGCAGAACTGAAGTGTGAATGTGGCAACCCAGTCCTGCTCTTCATTTATTTATGTATGAAAGCTACAGTTGTAACCTTCATTCATAAATTAGTGTTATATTTAGAATATAAGAAAAACAAAACGTTTTTAAACAAAATGTTAGCCCCCTATTAGCTCTTAGTTGTATTCATAGCAAAGAAGCAGAAGTATGAGTAACAGGACCGACAAACCCACTTCTGTCTGTTCTTCAAACAGCTCTGTATGAAGTTTCAGCTAGTTCGACACAGTCCACATTTGGGCAACTGCTGCTAGGCTAGTCTTATTAGAAAGCCCAAATTGCCCTTAAATGCAGTGGGGTTGAATCACTACATGAATATAGTCTTTCCACATAACAAAGTGCATTCTCAATTTTTTTTTGTCAATTTTCCTTGCACATATTTTGGTATTTTTTTGCAAAGTGAATATGCACTGCTCCTTTAGAAAATCAACCTGAATTAATCCCAACACTCTTCATTAAATGTTTTGTTTTAAAAATGTTGTTTTTAATACAAGCAATAATAAAGTGATATAAATTATCACTTTTTTTAAAAATTCTTTTATTGACTGAGATCAATACAGTACAAAACAATGGTATGAGAAAAAGGCAAAAAAAAACAACAGTACTTTACAAGACTGATTCATGGTATGAAAAGGCACAGCACTATACATACGTTTTTCTGAACAAAGTACAATGTAACATAAAAAATCATGATTACGTGGACAGCAGTCTGTAACAATTCAGGAGATCAAATTGGATAGTACACTAAGCAATTTTGCAACAACTTTATACTCCTGAAATCAGAGCTGAGTACATTGACCTTAACAGTACATCGAACCTATCAAAGCAAGAGTCTCCTCCTGAACCGCATGAGGGGAGACAATTAGTAAACTGAGGGGTCCCCTCTTTTCCCTGCCTGCTAGCAATTCTTTCTTTCTGTTCACTCCTGGCCCCCTCCCAGCAGCTGTCGGAACAAGAATATAATGGACCTTGCACATATAGTAAAAGGAAGTGGAGGTATTGCCTGTAGCAGCCAATCCGATGCTTTCTCATCTTGCTTATCCAAAGCTAGAAGGTAAAAGAGAAGAATGTGATCAGATTCTATGGGCAACACAATTTGCATTAATTCCAGTTTATATTTATAGTTTAAAAATAATTTGAAAGTGAAATTTGGTATTTAAAGCAGAACTCCAGGCCAAAAATGAATATCCCATTAAAAGATAAAATAATAAATAAAGCTTATGCTGCAATATATGTTTGTTGCATTACTTTTTTCTGATACTAGATGTCCTCAGTCTGATGACCAACATCATACGACCCAGTTCCTCTGAGCCCAGACTGATCCAAAACTACCTCTTCCTTGTGACTGAAAGCAGAAGCAGCACAGTGATAAGCTCATGTCTCAGCCACTCTGATTTGTTTTCCTATCAGCATGCTTCTTGATCAACATAAATTGATTGGCTGCTTTTTATGCTTCTTCTTCTCACATACCAGCTCTGCTATACAAGTAATGTAAGAGATCAAAACCAGGTCAGGTTCAGATACTTATACTGCTTGCAATACAAAAAATACATTTAATGATGTATCAAAGATTACAGTGCTTAATTGATTTGTGTCTTTCATATCTGCCTAGAATTAAACAAAAATCAGCTAGCACAAGAGTCATTTATTTGCAACAACATAGCATAAGAGAAAGACACAATCTTTCCCCTGATGCCATGCATATGCTTTCGTATCACTGATTTACACCTCGGTACGTTAGGTGTGGTTTAAAATACACATTAAAAACGCACAAATACACAATAAAATACACATTAAAAACTCTACACTAAGATGCAGAATTTAGTAGGAGAACACTGGGCTTGACTGTGTGATGAGCGGATCTGGAAGTGTTCCATATTCATAATGATCTGTTTACAATAATTCCTGAGGGACAGTACAAATACATAAAAAAATAATCTTGCTGCTCTTGTTTACACACATACTCTCCATAATATGAGAGTCTCTTTTTATCATTATCAGAATCATCATCAAGGTGCAATGTAATATTTATTATATTTAATAATTGAATAATTATTAATAAATATTTAATAATAATAAAAAATGGATAAGATACCAAATTGATCTAAAATGGATCTGAATCCAAATGCTACAACTATAACAGAACACATCAATAATAACTACAATATTCAGTCACTAACCTTTGTTAAAACTAGGGATGGCCTCAGGTACGGATTAAACCCAGTCCTAACCTGAGTTCATCTGAAGACGGAAGGTACATAGGCCTCCCGCCCAATCAGTTGCGGGGCAGGGCACTCCCTGCCCTGCAGCTGACAATAAACAAAGAGGCGGAATGCTTGTGCTGACATCATATATGGCTAATATAGTCATGTAGCCTTAGAAAGTCAATGACATCACTGCACCCCACCCCTTTGCTTACGTCAGCTGATTGGTTGGCAAAGAAGGAACTTCTTTCTGTATTCAGGAGGAGCACCATCTGGGTTCAGATGAACTCATGTTTAATCCAGGTTCGGTCCAAACCTGATCTCATCCCCATTTAAAATACGGAAAACACATAAATATCAACTTACAGTTTAAAAGAACATAGATTATATTCCCATAAATGTGTTTATAGATTACTCCAAGTGATTACAGATAACACAATTATAGGTTTATGTTTAAAGTGAATGTAAAAGGCATTTTTTTTGTTTTGGATAGGTTGGATGGATCAGTTGAAGCTCAAAGTTTGCTGCAAAATATATATACTGTAACTTTAGTGGCTTTCACTGCTACTGACCATTTTATAATACTCTTAGCTTATGTGTTTATCATATACTCAGACCAGACTTGTGACAGGTGAATTTTATCTCTCAGACATCAGAGACTGGTCAGACATCCACCACAAGATATTACTTGTGAAAGATCTTTACGTTAGGGGCGGTTTACACCAGCATGCATGCTAAAGCAGTCCATTTGAGCATGTGGGCAGGTGTGTACAGGTGAAACTCGAATAATTAGAATATCGTGCAAAGTTCATTTATTTCACTAATGCAACTTAAAAGGTGAAACTAATATATGAGATAGACTCATTACATGGAAATCAAGATAGTTCAAGCCGTGATTTGTCATAATTGTGATGATTATGGCTTACAGCTCATGAAAACCCCAAGAACCCCAAATCCACAATCTCAGAAAATGAGAATATTACATGCAATCAATAAAACAAGGATTGTACATAGAACAATATCAGACCTCTGAAAAGTACAAGCATGCATATGTACTCAGTACTTGGTTTGGGCCCCTTTTGCAGCAATTACTGCAATTACTTTTGCACGATATTTTAATTATTCGAGTTTCACCTGTATGTTCGCTGGAGGTGAGGGGCAGTGTTTTCCATTGTTGCAATGCAAAGCATTGTTTAGTTTTTTTAACATGATTGAAATGTCATAGTGACATTTATTCATTTCTATTCACGGAAGTAGAGCAGAGAGGAGATGAATGGTGACTTCAAGTGAGCTCTACTGGCTGCATTGTGGAAAAAAAGCAGAATGTCTCTGCACACACACACACACACACACACACACAAAGACACACACACACACACACACACACACTGTAACACACCTCAAGCCAGCATTGTGGTATTAACAGGACACATAGCAAATATTTTTTGATCTATGGCCTTGTGGTGACTGGCATTGACCAGGTGCAGAAAACCACCAGTCATCACACACGGTGTGAACAGGTCCTTAGTATTCTTAATCAGATTGCCTGAGTCTCTAAGTCATATGGCACAGTACGATAATTTTTTTTTTTTCTAGGAGAAATACAAAAGCAATCAGCTAAGAAATGCCAACTTTAACCCAGGATTTTTTGTGCAGACACAGCAATCTCTATTGGTGAACTGCATGTTGATGAGATGCAATCTATTTAATTAATGTCATTGAATTTGAAAAATCCTAAAACTGTGGGCCATTACTGGCCTCCAGAACAGGAATTAAAAGATGTTGAACATTTTGTAACATTTAATATCACAACAAAATAAACCAAAAAAAACAAAATAAATTGCCTTAAAGAACTCATATAAATGCAAACTTTTTCATTTAAAACCATCCATTGATCAGTGGATCAATTTTTTTATTTTAAAGTGGAACTGCAGCCAGCCAGGAAGTGTGTAACTAATACTTTCTTCTTTAGACTGGGAATGGTTAGGGAAAGAATAGGACAGAGGATTTTTAGTGCTGTCTGTAGAGATACTGGGTAAATTCTCTCTCTCTCATAACCGAGGCAGAAGCAGAAAGTGATGGGAAATGCAGAATTATACAGAAATCACCAGAACAAGCAGTAAGGGTAAATCTTCCAGTGGGGACATCTGTTCTGTTGACAAATGTTCAATTGTCAATATTTCTATTTCTATACTATTTCTGTCACTTGGTAGAGATTTTTCCTCGCTTCCTGCTGTGTCTTTGGAACAGGAAGTAAAGGGAAATATACTTGAAGGGACAGCACATAAACAAACTGACAGGGGTTGTAAAGTGGCCCTTTACCATCTTTGACTACTTAACTTCAGCATACAGTTCTGCATGCTGATATGAAAACATCTTACATTCATTAGCTAAACAAACATATTTTTGTATTTTAGTTATATATATTTTTTCAACTTCCTGGCCTACTTTGGCACAAATTATGTAATTGTGCCCAAGAACTGCATCCTGGGAAGGTTACGTAAGCAGTGCATTGTTGGGAAATCTCATCTCATCAGGGAAAGGCATTTTACTCCCATGAGATGATGTGCATGGTCACATGTCCTAGTCACATGTCCCAGAGTTTCCAGCAGTAAAGAGAGATCTGGTAACCCGCCCTTAGTTAAAATGGCCACTGTCAGAATACCGGGGAAGAAAAATAAGATATGCAAATAATACAAAGCCTGAAATTATCTAGAAGTATCTGTTTGTAGATTGTCATTATCAAACATTTCTAAAGGTGCCTTTGTTGTTATTTTGAAGATATGGGTAAAGTTCCTCTTTAACCTTTCTCTACTCTATCTAAAATAACATGTCACATATCAGTGTTACCTCTTTCTTGCTATGAATAACCTTTTTTTTCAGGTGCTCCTTCAGCCTTTTCAATGCTTACTGCGTTTCTGTCTTCTAGGAGCATTCTGGCTGTCTTCTTTCATTGGAGATAGCAGAGCTGCTATCATTCTGAGTCTAATACACTTACACAGAGGTTCAGCAGGAAGCAGAGTCTGAGTATGTAGTGAACAAATATGATTGCTCCTATATGCATACAGTATGTAATAAGCTAAAAGAGAACTGTGGGGTAGCCTTTTTTTCCCCATAGTTCTCTTTAGGGTCATGGGAGTACATATACTAACATCCCCCTGTGACCCAAAACTCAGTATATGGTGGGCTATTGCCCACTATATGCTGAGAGTGCCGCTGATGGGACGGATCTCGACAATACTTTCCAGATCCACCCCACTGGCTGATTGACAGCGGGCTCTGTAAATCTAAAGGCAGAGCCAGCTATACCCGCCCCCTCCCCTGTATGCCCCTCCAGTCAGCGCTGGAGGATCAGAGAGGGGAGGGGAGAATCCCTGCGCGGAGTGGTGACTGACAGTCACCGCCCTCTGCAGGGAGATGCTCGGGAAGTGAGTGAGCGGCAGTATGTTTTTGTTCACTACAAGATCAATAGAGCTGACTTGTGAGAGTTTCAATGTCACACGTTGGCTCTAACTATGGGGGTGAGTGTAATTCACTCACCTCATAGTTCTTCTTTAACTGAACATAGAAACACATTTCCTACCTGTGCATCTGCCTTTCTATCTTACCTCCAGTGGTACTGTAGAAGCTATTCAGTGATAATGGTGTTTAACAAACATTATAACCAGTTTTTAAAAATCTTTCTTTAAGCCAGCCTTTTGAAAATTGGGGCAAAGGCTTATATACATTGTACGAAAGATGGTGTCTAGGAGTCCCCGGCCTAGGAGGGAGGATCTCTATAATCTATGCGGCACAGCTGGGTCCATTTTCTAAATTGTCCTATATGGATGCTTGGGAAATTGAGTTAGGGGAAGCTCTCTCTATAGATGAATGGAAACAGTGTACCACGAGATTAACTACGGGGTTGCTTAACCACCTCCGGGCCGGCCGTAGTAAAAAAACGGCCGGCCCGAGCTCTCTAGATCTGAGCGGGCGTCTTTAGACGTCCGCTCAGACACGCACCCCGCGCAGCTCGGCGCGCGCGAGCGGGAAATGGCAGAAATTTCAAAACAGGCAGCGATGCCTGTCACCATGCAAGCGATCCGCTGGCTGTAGAGCCGGAGGATCGCGTGTATGGGGTGCCGATCGGTCCCGCCCCCCCCCTCCGCGGCCCCCCCGCTGTTGTCCCGCTGATCCCGGGCTCCGCTGTGCCTGGTGCGAGCCCGGGATCAGCATGTCGCTTGTGACACAGGGGATCAGAGAGAGCTCGGTACACGAGCTC
>NW_017306652.1:0-38494 GCF_000935625.1 Nanorana parkeri | reverse complement strand
CATTCTTGTGTCACTCTCCAGCTTCAGAAGCTGCAAAGAAGCTGATGGAGCAGATCTGTGCTTCATCAGCTTCTTTTGGGGGGTCCTAGGTGACATTAGGGGTCTTGGAGACCCCTGATGTCTCCATAAAGAGGACTTGTCACATATTTTGCTATCACAGAGGGGTTTTTATTAGCCCCCGTATGTGATAGCAATAAAGTTTAGGGGAAAAAAAAGGGAAAAAAAATTTAAGTTCCCCACCAAAATTTAAAGTTAGACCATAAAAAAAGAATTTTTCCCTATTAGAAGCCAACTACAAAGTCTTCTCTAGATGGTACCTGGTTCCAGCAAAGATAGCCACCATGTTCCCATGATCCAGTCCTTTATGTTTTAGGGGATGTAATCAGCAGGGCACGATGATCCATGTTTGGTGGCATTGCCCAAAACTGCGTCCCTTCTGGAACCGCTTCTTTGCGTTGCTTTTAAGGATCTTCCAGGTGCATGTTCCAAGAGACCCCCAGCACCTGCTATTGAATAAACCAGTTATAGGGATCTTAAAGGCGCAGGGCAAACTTTTCTTTTTCTTTTTCCTAGCAGCCAAGACATCAATAGCTCGCTCCTTGAAAGCTGAAAGGGTCTCATTCTCAATGGTGCTATCTAAGTTAAATTGGATCATGACACATGAGAAATTACATAGCATTTTACAGGATAGATACTCAAACTTCCAAGCGGTATGGGACCCATGGCTGTCATACCTAGGAATTTAGAACTCACCCCGCACTTCGTCAGACAACCCAGGTTAAATACTGACTAAGAAATCCGTAGCTCAGGAGTCCCTATACCTCTATTCTGTTTCTTTCTTCTCCCCTTTTTCTCCTTTGCTATCCTTTTTTCTATAAACTCATGTTTCCATTTTGGACCCTTGGTGCGCGATTTGAACACGCCCACCAAGGGATTGTATCATATGTAACCTCAGTATTTAATAATGGTATCCCGAATGATAAAATGGAAACTATCGCTACATTACCCCATTGTTAGCTTGAATGATGTGTTAAGACGGGGAGAGGGGATATAGTGTTGTGATCATAGGCCTATCTGATATGTTACTGAGCTACATATGACATTAGTATGCATATTTATTAATACAAAGTTAATGCATAATCGTGCACCAAAAAAATATGCTCATGTGGTATTTTTTTGCAGTGTACCACAAGGCAATACAGCTCTTTCAAATTACATGTATTATGGTGCGTTGAGTTTTAGGTGCATTTTTCCCCCCACATATTTGTCTTGGGGTGTCTTTGAAACTGAATGGCAATTGGCAACAACATGCATACACAGTGTGTCTTTGTAATGCTTATAAATGAGCGTTAAAACATGCGTGAATGTGTGCTACAATGCACGCACACAAATGTGAATAAGAGCGAAGCCCGAACAACTGCTGCCAATTTTTCCTCACAAGGGAAGAAACCCCTTCTTGATTTTACAAATGGCAGTAGGATCAATTACGTAGACCAGAACTATGAATAGGTCCAAGGAAAACACTCAGTTCATTTTTAAATTCTGTTATTGATTTTGCTATTGCTATAGTACTTCACGCAGTAAAACATTCTACAACTTAATCACTCTGGTCATAAAATCTTCTTACTATACTGATGGTAAAACAATCTTACCTTAATATACAACTCATGTCCCCTTGTTCTTTCTACAATCCCTTGAATAAAACATTGATTGGCTAAATCTTTATATTGATCTTGGTTATATATTTGTATTTCAAAAACGTCTAAAGTATTTGTTTCAAGCTATTTAAAAAAAAAACCAACATTTAATTATAAGGGAGAAGTACCATGTCTTCTGTTAATTTAGTTGTATGCCCTTTAAACCCTTCCAAATCTGTTTCCTTTTTACATTGTCCCACATTTGTGATGTATATGGAGAAAATACTATACTTGCAAAACCCGTTTTATTTTTCTATTCATCTATTCCAACATTTTATTTGCTTTAGAATCCAGCTTGGCGTTGAATGCTGGTGCTCAGCTTGCTAATAACTTTTTTGTCTTCCCTTTAATGTATTTGGTTTAATATGAATTCCATGGCCAGGATGTGTAATCTTAAATTTAAAAACATTTAAAGTGTATCTATCTTTTTGATTTGGAAGGAGTATGGAAAAAACTAAAACTGTCAGGATTTACTGCTATCTTGTAAAGTTGGTCACAAGGACAGAAAGTGAAGGAATCTCTCTAACGGAGAACTGGATGGCAGTAAAACCATATAGGGGTTCTAACCTTTCCCAATTCTCAATAAAACCAAAAAGTATAGATACATTTTAAGTGTACCTGCCATGTTGCCAGTTTATGAAGATCTCTAGGTAGGGAGATTTAATGAGTGTCCCCAAATCCCAGCATACTTATTAGTAGTGTTAAGAGCCAGCCTGCCTCCTTCTACCTCCTGCAGTTTCTAGAGGCCAGCAATGCTTCATCATTATGATGCACCAAAAGGAAAATGGACAGGAGAGGCAAGCTCACTCTAAACGCAGCAAAGTATTGAGATTAAGATGTTCCCTAGGCCTAAGATTTGGGGAACCTGCGTGGCTGTGTTGGTCATTTAAATGTATGTGTTTAAATGTATGTGTGCCTGCATTCTATCATTTTGGGTGCTGACTGGTTTACTTAAATAAATAATGGGAAATATCAGCTTTAATAGTCTTGTGGAAATTACCAAGTTAAAAAGAGTCTGAGAAAATAAGCTGCGGAGGTCTACTGAGCCTAGCTCCTTTATCACATGTGATGGATACCATCTGCATCAGCTGCACAGACAATACGGCACTTCTTGCACTAAGCAAATACTAATGGGATCATTGGTTACATCATTCCCCTGTATCATCAGGCTTTGCCATCTCCTTTTTGAAGACAAATAAAATAAACTTAGATATGTAGATATTTTTTAAAAATAGCAATGTAGATATTTCAATTTCTCATAAAGGCACAGAAGAACAAAAGATGATAATCAGTATATATACAGAGTCAATTAACTCACTGTCCTTCCTTGAGGTGCCAATATAAACAAGGAGCTGATGATTTGGACCTGAACAATTAGAACCCTAAACCCCATTCTTTTCACATGATATTCACTATTCAGTGCATGTTGGGCATTTCCTCATTACTGCCTCACAGACTGTACTGCACAGAGCTGGGCTATCGCTATGCATACAATATAAAATGGAGAATTCCAACCCTCCCACTAAATGCAATGTAGATGGTTGTTGTCTAATGTGTATTGTGCTGCATCTTTTCCTGAATGGGCACATTTACAGTATTAGATTTGTTAAATTTGGAGGAAGGCAGAGTTACCTTTTCTAGACAGATGTTATTTTTTTTTATTTTGGTGTCATTTTTTAAAAATTCAGATATGTCTTACAGTAAAACAGACACAACCATTTGCCTAATACTTGTGCATTGCATTCCAATTTGTATTATACAGTGTACGTTACCACAAAAATATGTTTACACTTTTCCCTCCCATTTCACAGAAAGATACTTTTAGATGTTATAATTTATTTAATCTTAATTAAGGCTTGAAAAGACGTAAGTGATGAGATATATTTATCCTTCAATGCATTCAAAATGATTGAACATTAGAATGACATAAGAAATTATAATATTAAACAAGGTAGAATGCCATTTGTTAATGCTGTTAACACATTCATGGATGCCTTTCTGTTATGTTTCAGCCCACTGGATTTTGAAGTGTGATTATGCAAATTTTTGACTGATAAATAATTACTATAATTGTAGATGAAAACAACTCATTTTAAAACCACTGAATCTAAATAATAAATCATACATTATTAAATTATTTAGCAGGCTTTAAAGAATATAACTGTAAGGCAAAGCAGGCATTTATATTTAAATAACACGTTCTCCATTAAAATGTGAGTAAAATGCTAGCTGGGCTATAGGCTTTTCTGGGCATACACGTAAATGTTTGTCATTACTGTTAACGATCATACCCGAATAAATACAAGTGCAATCAGTATCGAAGGGTTGAATGCAATAAATATTTAATAAAATTAAAATAAAGATATTGTTCCAATTTGAAAAAGAGACATAAGTTGTTTATGTCTATTTAAATCAATAGACCCCATATAGAAGAAATATATATATATTTTTTTCACATGACCACAGATTTTGGATATGCAGTATTTAAAATATTTTTTATTTATAATATACTGACTTATAAATGTATTCTTCCTAAATCTAGTTTTAAGTCTAGGCAAATGATTTAATTTATCCGGTTAACCGTATAGGTTTAGACATTATATCTAGACATTAAAAGTAAAGCAAAATACTTTAATGTTTATCTTCTGTAATAAATCTTATTTCTAATATAAACATTTGTCCCTTAAATTGTATAATTTGCCATTGTTTACTCGCCCACTGCCTTTGCATTCAACCATTTTCGTCAATACAGTCACGATACATATTGTATGCATCACTGGGTATCCTTATAGGAAGAAAGGAATTAATATTTTATTATGGAACCAGTCTATTGTCATTACATGGTTAAAATAATATTACAACATATCTCTGTCAGCCAGTGTGCTCACCGCACATTGCCACCATTTTATTACAAAGAACATAAAGGAAAGGCATTCAACTTAAAATGTCTGCTTGAAACCATCGCTGAGATTGTCTGTCATTAAACGATAAATGAACACTACTATGAATACCAAGTATTTAATTAGCACCTCTTCCAGTCATGCATGGAGAATAGCACATTTACATACATCATGTCCAGTGATTATACATATAAAAAAGGGAAAATTCATTTTTAATGTAATGGACATGCTGTTCAGCAGTTCCAGAGAACAACAGTCATCTGGCAGTCAGTCTGTACGCCTGTAGTCACTGAGTCTTTTATCAAAGAAAAAAAAATAAAAACATAATCAAATAAAAAAATACTCATGTTTCCGGTTCAAGTGTATTCCAGATAAACTGATTATTAATTCAGTGAGAGACTGTGCAACAATGAGAATTCTCTACCATTTGTAATTAAAAGCTGGGATTGCAGGAGTCTGTAAATAAACGTACAATTAATAACAATTTGTAGCTAAGCAATGTTGTGAAAGAAATACTCAGTTGTTGTAAAGCCAGTACTCTTTTCATAGAAAGCAGAAAGGTTTAGTAACAGGAAAAAATTATGTTATTTTTAGAAATACATGCAAGATACAAATAATTCATATTTATTCACAAAAGGATTGCTCAGCTTTTCTTTTGCTTTTGACCTTTCGTTAATTTGGAAACATCCAAAGTCATTATTTAATGCTTATGTATTCCATTTCTCCATTGACGTCTTAGTAGAGCAATATGGGCTTATGGAATATGTACATGCCATTATTAGGGATAAGGTACAGGTTTACCACTACCATGGGTTTGCGGCAAGTCCTGTGCATTCGAGGTTCACAAACGTGGCAAATTAAAGTGGCAATTTGCCACGCTTAATTCTTTGTTACACTAATTTACTGCTTGTCCTTTGAACTTAGGTTAGCTGGCTTGAAAGGATTGATAGGAAACCTTTGGATAAGCTAGCCCCTTCAAAAGTGTGAGCCATATTGACAATGTGCTTTAGCTGTGATGGAAAAAACAGAGGGAGTGCTGCTTATTAAGTGCATAGTGAAAAACTTGTGTAAGGCTTGTAGGCACTGTCAGGTCTGTTAAAGTTGATGCAAACCCTTACTGACTGTCCTTTAGATCGCAAAATGGAAGGTATTGTGGAGAATTTGGGGATGAAGGGAGGGATGGCATTATAACTTTTTTCATGCTTTGCTACATCTTAATGCTGCTGATGTATAGCCTCTTTACAGCCTGTCCCTGTCCACATGCACTACAGTGATAAACAGGCTGCATGTGTTTTTGACAGGGCATATTACCTAATTGTTGCTGGTTGCAATTGTTTTTTCACAGGCCCTTTTTTAAAAGTAAAATTTTCATGAAAATTGAAGGTCTGCTCTTTTTAAAGCTGCCCCACCCTCCAAAGTCAAATCGTCTCTTATAGCAAATTAAAAATAAAGCTGTTGCTAAAATACAGACAAAAATACTAACCTTGGTTCTGGCTGATGACACTTACAGGAGGCACAGGTGACATTACTCTGCCTCACCGCTACTTCCTGGGACAGCTGGCACTCTAGATTGGAGGCACTTTGATCATAAGAGGTGATCCTGCCACCATGAGGAAATGAAGCAAAAAAGTTCTCATGCAACCCATCCTCAAAGTGTCACATTTTGTGCTTGGTCTGGGATGGTGGCAGTAGATTGGCATATTTACTCTTGTATCTGGGATCTAATAGGATTGCCACTATTTTCTTTGATGACCCAAATTAAGGATGCACCGATACCGGTTTTTCGGTATCAAGTACCAATACTTTTTTTCGGTACTCTCTGATACCGAGTACCGATACTGGCGCCACCTATGCCAATTATTAGGAAGCGCATCATGACACGCCACCCAGCTTCCTGATTGCTTGGGAAGCCGGTGTCCTATTTAAATAACACCGGCTTAACTTCCCAAGGCTGCCTGGCTTCCTGACCAATCAGGATACCGGGCGGTGGGTCATAAGGTTCAGTCCAGCCTCCTGATTGGTCAGAAGGCCAGGCTGTCTAGCAACAAGTGAAGCCAGCTTCCTAACCAATCAGGAATCTGGGCGGCACATCATGACCCACGTCCCGGCTTTCTGATCGGCTAGGAAGCCGGCTTCACTTATTGCTAGGCAGCCTGGCTTCCAGACTGATCAGAAGGCTGGACGGAACCTCATGACATGCTTACTGATCAGTTAGGAAGCCTTGTATTTTGTACAGTGTAACATACTGAGTGCACGGGTCAGGATTGTGTCACATATGGAATGCACGGGTCAGGAGTGTGTAATATACAGACTATATAAGAACTTTCACAGACTAGAAAACCTTCACAGACCTACAGAGTGCAAGGTTTAGGAATATATACAGTATACATACAGTATATATCCTAGTGCAATACATACACCCACTCACGTGCATACACACACTTCCACCCACATACATACACCCACAAATTTAAACCCATATTCATAAACACATTCACATACACACACACACAGACACACACACACACACACACACACACACACCTACATGCATGCATACACACACACACCAGCTGTCATTTATCTTTCCAGTCCCTCTAATTGCATAGCTGGCTGTCCCTCCAGACTCTTCAGCACTTTGTCCCGGCTCCTGCTGGGGGAAAGCATGGAGGCAATGGAACTGAAGAGTAATGACTGAGGGGGTTATTCACAAAAGGTTGAAGAGTTTGGAGAAGGTAGGAGAAGTGAACAATCTAGGACTACATAACTGAACTGGAAAGTGAGCTGAATTGGAGAATATTTCCAAATCAGCTATTTTGGCCTAGATTGTTAACTTTTCCTTCCTTCTCCAAACTCGTCACCCTTTTGTGAATAACCCCCTGAGTAATTGTCAGTCAAACTATTACAACACTGAAAAAAAGACCTGGTAATGAAGGGGTATATACAGGCTAGTAATCCATTGGTTGAAGGCGTTTCCCAAGCAATTCATTTAAAGACAACGGGAAAAAAAACTATGCAAGCCCCCCCAGCAGATTTCCCGAGCAAACCCACTCCTTCCATTAAAACACTTGCCAGACCTAAGAAGCAATGGCGCCCTGTAGAGAGAGGGAAGTCCTCCCGAGTTTCCTTTTAGCTGTGTCTTATGACACATGAGAGCCGAGGAGGATCAGCTCTATGCTGCCTATTTGAGATCTGACAGCGATGCCTGTGATGGTACTGCATAGCCACGGACCACTCTCTCACCCCCAGGCACACCTCTGTATCAGTGTAGCATCTTCTTATGTTCAGTGAATGTTTGCTGTTACTAAGATTAGCACTGTACGTTTCTTTTAATTATAAATATGTACACATTTTAAAAGGGCAAAATAAACTATACTTATACTAATATGTATATATATTAGACATATACAGTAAGAAACATGGTAAATAAATATACAAATTTACATTAAAGTGTATTTAAACCCATGAACAAAAATGTAATGTAATGCAGCTCCCCAGTCCAGTCAGATGAAATGGCTGCACTAGTTTTCTTTTTTAGGGTTCTTACTTTAATTTCACCTGGTAGTACTGTCAGCAATATACTTCCTGTCCTAGGGAGACAACCCTCATTAAGTGTACTGTGTCTATGGAGCAGCAGGATTGTCACCGTTGGCTGCTCTCTTAATTTGGACTACTTCCCCCTTTACTCATCCCCATAACATAAAAGGAGGTGTTTTATACTTCACAGAAGAAAACTGGAGAGAGCTGATTGTTTGTGCTTTCTGTTCAGTATACAGGAAGTTGCAAGGACAGTGGATTTCTGGCAGGATCAACATGTTATTTTCAGTACTTGCAAAGAATGTACTTAAAGTGGAACTTCACCCCCCTATACAAATTGTGAGCAGGCTTTTTATCTCAAAAGAGACAAATATTATGTGTCTGATTTATTACAGGATGTGAGAATGTTCACACAATAGAATGTATGAAGATTCACTTTAATACCTTTTTACTTATTTCATCTGCACATGATTGGATAATTGAAGTGAAGAGGTTATTATGTGAACATATTCAAATTCTTAAGTAAATCATCCTTACTGTGTCTTCTGCAATAAGACATCTTAACTGTCTGCTCAGAAACTGCTTTAGAATGAACACTGAGCTGCACTTGCAGTGTACATTCTCTGCATTTCTCAGCGCCGGGATCAGATAACTTCCATGCGCAACCTGGCCTGGCCAAACATGCTGAACATGGCCAAGGATGCAAAACCCATAAGAAGTTTTTTTTTTAGTTTTTAGTCTAAAACTAAATATTAGTTTTAGACTTTAGTTTTGCATAAACCTGGTAAAAGAAAACAAATGCAGTCATTACATTTCAGCGCTGCTCCTGCAATATATTACATTTTGTTCTTGGTTTTAGATACACGGATGATACACAGATGAAAGCTTGAGCAACTAAAAAAATTGTATTTTGTGACAACCAGTCATTAGGTGTCAGTCTCTAACCAGCATTAGAGAAATAAAACATAGAATTTGGTTGATGGGCAGATCTCCAGTCTGTTTGCATTTGTTATTATTAGACCTAATGACTTAAAAACAAAATGCACAAAGCTTTTTTTACGGATCAAAATGCAGGTATTTTAGTTTGAATGGGGGCATGCACACAGGTGTATAAACATGCACTGCGTTCAGATCCATAACACAAAATTTGTATCCGAGTGTAAAAATGTTAAATGCATACGAGTGTGCATGCATGCATACGTCCAAATAAGATAATTACATTGAAAACATAGCAGGAGGATGGGAGTGTGAATTGTATGCTTTTAAACGCGGCCATGTTTACATTTTTCAATGCAGTAGATCTTTTTGACCAGAAAAAAATGAGTATATTTTCAGTAAAAATTTTTTTACGGCAGTGTACATGTAGCCTTATACAGTTCAAATGTGTTTTGGAAGGTAAAGTGAAATGATAGAAAATGCCAATTGACTTTGGATTTAGTAGACAGGTTGCATACAGAGTATTTTTAAGAAATGTATGAGATGTAAAATTCCAAAAGAAATATTGAAATATGGACGTATTGGTTTTCATGAACAAAATATGTTTCAGTTGCCCTACCAATATGGCAATGGTCTCTGCCTTTGGCAGTAATTTTTATAGACAGCCCACAGAGATAACAGTCATTGTGAAAAATAGAGCTTCTACAAAAAAATGTACATCTTTCTTTTCTATATTTCAAAGGCTGTCCCCTGATCTTACTAGTGATCACCAAGTCAAATAAATGTAATTGGTCTAATTTGTCTTCTCCCTTTAATAACTGATATGTTAAAATCATTTATTCTCATTAATCTCCTTTACGCTTCTATAATATATTTAGGATGGATAATCTATCCTTGTAACTTTAATTTGACAATCCATCTTTAGGTACCATATTTGGTCACTTTAATGTTCTGGTGCATTCATTTTAATAAGCCCTAATACCTCTAAAATGATAGAAAGCAAAGACTTCACTGTAGCAACACACCCCTTTTCAGTATCATTTTACATACAGGACATATTTGATAGAAGTATTAATGTTTTTTTTTTTCCAGTTTATATGCATACAATCTAAGTTTGAAAAACAAGCTTTGTTCTGAAAAATAATCAGAATAAAACGTTTATGGAATAAAATATAGGTAATCTAATCAATTTTATGTTCATCTACCTATCCCGCAAATAAATGCTCACCTCACCCTCGCCCAATAATTACTCATCCCTCACCAGCGCCATTTCCGCTAATACAAAGTTGCAGTCCCATCATGCTGATGTCACCACTGTAGGCTCCGCTTCTAATTCCTGAGAGGACCCTGCCACAGAAAAGCCAATAGAAAGTGTCCACATCACGCCTCCTATAAACAGAAGAAAAGAAAAGACTTGGGACTGGAATGCCATGTGACCATAGCATTAGGTGAGTAAAAGGGGCACTTGGAGTTTTTTTGTAATGCCAGTGATTAGTTAGAGGGAATGGGGGATTGTAGGGGGAGACCAGAGATCAGCTTTATTGCCAGCATGTATAAGTCATTTCTGGTACAGTTTTCATTCAATTACTTGTTGATCTTGCCCAAAATGTTTTGAGCTGATTACTTCTTGTGCTTTCTGCCTGTGCTGAACTCCCGGCCGCTGTGTCTGCCTAGGTAACATAGAGCAGAAGTTGGAACTCTGCTTATTGACACTGAGTCTGCATTTTTTATAATGCTCAGAACCAGTGAGGTTACCGCCCATAGTGTCTGTGTATGCCACATAGGGGCAGCAAAAATGTCCATCTTGGGTAGCAATAAACCTAGACACGCTCCTAGATTAAATGTCTAATGAAAAAAACAAGAGTGTTTTGAAAACTTGCATTTTCAAATCTGAGGTTGGCCAAAAGAGGTTACTGCTTAAACTCCAAATGTTTGATAGCAAACACTAGAATTCAGAATTGGATGTGTTTTGATTGCTACAGCACATACCAAGTTGTTACTTACCTAGGCAGTTTCCAATTAAAGTTTAACACCATGATGTCAGCTTCTGCCGTTCTATTTCAAGCACAGAATGAGGATTACAGCCACTGCCTTGATTTCTCCATCCATTCTTATTCAAAATGTCTAACAAAACAGGGACCATCACAACAGGTAGATCGGTTGTTAGGAACAACTGAAAACATGGTCTGTGCACAAATCCCACCCATTAAATATTGTTTTTCATGTTGGAATAAGGTATTACCATATATATTGTGATGTGTAAAAGAACTGACTCAAACATGACTAATCCATAAGTCACAAATATATTTTTAAAATTTTATATATTTATAGCATAGGATTTCCCTTTTTACTTGTCCTGATGCCTGTTGGCCTCAGAGAAAAAGTGGTGGGGAATCCCAAATTTTACAATTGTCACATGGACATGCGTTAAGGGGGAAATCTTCCAATGAAGACTTACTGTCATGGATTTTCCTCATCCCTGCAATATATGCACATTTCCCCATGTTTTGTCTCTTTAAAAATTATGCAAATACATAAAAAAAACCTCTGGATCTTTTAGAAACCCAAATGTGCTTCTTTATTCCCTAAAGTAAGCTCACAGCGCAGTGCCTCAGTCTGTTCAATGTCAGCCATGAGTTCAGTGTCAGCCCTCAGTTCTCCCCTGCTAGACTTTAGAACACCACCTCCATTTACTATTGAGATGAGGAGACAGGGATGTTCGGTAGTCCAGCAGGTGATGAATTGGATTTACTGCAGGATCATTAGTTGATTTTCTGAAATGAGGAAACATTTATTTTATTATTTATTTCTTATTGGTATTTACTTTATTGGCCAAAAATGTATGCAGCGCTTTACAGACAGTGCATATTCATGAGGAAATATGTATGTATTGCAGAGATGTACTGCTCAGCCACATTAATGGCTTCTTCACATTAGTGATGGGCCGAACACCCCCTGTTTGGTTCAAATTCAAACTTTAGAACATGGAAAAAGTTCGAATTCAAACTTGAACTCAATGCAAGTCTATGGGGGTAGAACATTGAATATCAAATGTCTCCATTTTGAAGCCTTATATGCAATTTATTGGCCATAAAAAGTGTATGGGGATCCGGGTACTGGCCTGGGGGACATGTATCAATGAAAAAACTTTTTAAAAATACTGTTTCTAAAGGAGCTGTGATTTTAACATTGCTTAACGGGTAACAATAAATATGAAAAAATCCTTAAAATATTGTGCCTTGGGGGTCCCCTTAAACGGCCTGTAAATTGGCCCATTTGTACAATGTATAGAACTTGCTGCAGCAAAACAGACATTTTTTTTAAGCGTGCAGTTACCGCTTCCAAACAATACCAGACGGAATGTTAGGAGGGACCCCATTTTAAAAAAAATACGTGGGGTTCCCCCCAAAAGTCATACCAGACCCCTAAGGTCTGGTAGGAATATTTAGGAGGGACCCCATGTAAAAAAAACAACAAAGTGTGTGGGGGGTTCCCCCTCAAAGTCATACCAGACCCTTAAGGTCTGCTAGGATTATTTAGGAGGGACCCTTGTAAAAAAAACAAAAAAAAGTGTGTGGGGTTCCCCCCTTAAATTTCATACCAGACCCTTGATCCAAGCTTAGGCCTGGCAGGGCCGGAAAGGGGGGCCGAGCGAGTGCCCCGCCACATGCCCTCAGTACTGGGAGGGTGCTTTTCCAGTGTTGCCTCTGGAAAAGCACCTTGTCCCCGTGCTAATTGGGACAAGGGCATCTTCCCCACAAGCCCTGGGATGTTGGTTGTGGGGGGGAGGGGGGTAGGCATGGGGCTTATTCACATCAGGGTACCCCTTTAATAAAGAGGCACCCAGATGCGGCCCCCCCTCTTGTGAATGAGTAATGGGTACTTGTACCCCTACTCATTTACTAAAGGGTTAAATTAAATATTGAATAACAACACCAGAAGATTTTTAAAAAATAATTAAATTAAAATAAAAAAATTGAACCATCAACGTAATCCAGGGTCAATCATGACGTCCAGCGTTGTCCACGACAACGACGACTTGCCGAAATGAAAAAAACCCCCAATAAAATAGAAATAGAAATAATAATATTAAAAAAACGACGACCGCTGCCACGTCCGCTGCGACAAACACCCGCCGCAGAATGGCATTTTGACAAATGCCGGCAACTTATAAACAATTGGGCGGAGCTAGCAGTGACAGCAAGCTCCGCCCAACTGTTTACAGTTGTAACAGATGAGCCATGATTGGGCAGAGTCTTCATAACTTTTCCCAATTATGGCTCTCACAGTTCTCTGTGCCCTGATTGGGCAAAGTCTTGCACCTGACCTGTGGTCAAGTGCAAGTCTTTTGCCAATTAGGGCTTCACAAGGTCTTGTGGGGCATTCAGCGGGCAAACAGCCAGCCGAATGCCCTAATAGTTTGTGTGTTGTGTGGACACACGAACTAGTGATGTTGGTGTTGAACTCATGTTCGGCTTGAACATCAAGCCCAACTCTAGTTCACACCATGTCCGTTGAGCTGTACGTTTATGCACAGCACTGTGCATGTATGAGGTAAACAAGGCAATATAGAAAATAATAGTTTAAACATAAATTTCAGGTCCATCAAAACCAATTCTGTGCAAAGGCTTCCTTTTCTTTTCTTAAAAAAAATCAGCAACATCCCATGTAGAAAACCCCGGGTCCAGCCAATGTGCTGTAGTGAGAGACCGCTGTTCTATTTGGGGAAGCAGTGGTCTCTTTGCAGTGGTCTGAGATGCCCTCTGGTGAAGGCAGAGCAGGAAGCATGATCTTTGCTGATTGCAGAGATATGAATCTGAATTAGTAGGTGGCATGTCAGACCTCCGCAGTAAGACCACTGCTTCCACAGAGAGAGCAAGGGTCCCAGTCTGCAGCTGCTGGCAGGGGTCAGACTTTTCTACTCAGGCTGTGTCTTCTTTTGAAAGAAAAACTGGAAGACATTGGGCACATTTTGTTTTGATGCACCTATAATATATTTAGCTGATATAAACTGACATTTCCCCAATTGGACTTTAAACTAACGTAGAAAGCTTATAAAAACGTACAGTTTATAAAAACATATGAAGCACAATGAGGAGCATTTTCCCTAATACTCACTGCCATTCCCTTAAACAAGGCAAAGAACAAAGTGCAGTAACACATACCCTTGCTGATTACCCTTTAGATTCTATGCCTTACTGAAAAAATCTCATAATGCTACCGTGTTTGTCAAACTCAGATAATTCATGTATTCAATGGTATGCAAATATAAGCATCAAAACCTTGTGCCTATGCTGTAAATTACACAAATCGTTGTAATTCATATTGTCTGTTTCTATATGGGGAAATGTCTATGTGGGGCGTCATTTCCAGTGTACTGAATCAATCATTCTTTTTTTTACCGAGGACCAGAATAATGAGTAGTACCACCATCATAAACACCTTTATTTTCATTGGATGTATTTAAAAAAAAAGACAGTTTTAATTGGCGCTTGCTGGATAAAATCAAGCTTGGAAAATTAAGCTCACTTGGTGAGAGACTGCCGAGAAAATAATTTACTGCATGCCGTTGATATAAATTAAAACCTGTGAAATGTATAGCGGATAATAAGGCATGGGTTAAGAAAATGTACCGCTACCTTAAAATGTGACATATAATAACTTGTGATTCAACATGATAAAAAACACAACATTGCAGAAAATGCAGCATAAGCATTTTAGGCACATCCCCCTTTTTGTGCAAGCATCTATCTGTTAAATGCCCAGCTGAGGAGATTCTGGTATCTTAGATTTCAGTGTATTGGATGACCTACAGCATTTGTGACTGGAATATTATTTTTTCCCTTGTCAGCCGTGATGTTTGAATTTCTATTTCATGCTGGTGTGTCTTAAGATAAGCTTGACTTTTAACATAGAAGGGAAATAACCAAGTGAACGCCAAATATACTTTTTTTTTATGTGATGTTACAGGAAACTGTTTCTTGTATACAACTGGAAAATAGTAGGTCATATATTATAGCATAGCAATAAAGATTTCCTTAATGTATTTACTAAAAAAAACTATTTAAAATCTGATCATTATAAAGCCTAGAAAAGATGGTAATGCAATTTTCATGGACAGAGTCCTAGTTGTACATGGGCTCATTGCCAAATTATTAATATTAAAAAAAATAAAATCTGAATTTCCCTCAGCTAGCAATCAGGTTCTCAGAAATACCAGAAAATGAAAGTTGTGGCCAGAAAAAGAAGTTGGTGACAATGCAAATATTTTATTTGTACTGAAATGTTAAAGCCCAAGCCTTAGCTAAAGGTCAGTCTACTCAGAACTGATATTTCAGTATTTTGTTAGACACTGGAGAATAAAGCACCCAACAGTTTCTCTATTAATGAGATTTTTGTCCTTAAGGTCCTGGGTCTACACAACTGCTGAGGTCATTATGAGGGGTATGTGGGATTTATACATTCATGTTTATTATGGATAATACAACAGAAGGTGCTAGAAATTGCAAAGGGGAGGATAAGAGCCAAGAAATATGGCAGGGAGAATCCAAGACTAAAGAGAAGGCAGTTGTTGGCACAGCCCACCATGCTCTATCAATAATTAAACAATTTGTTTTTGGTGCACGATGGAAGTTACAAGCCTTGTATGAAAAGTAATTCCTCCGTTTTCATATTTCACCAACAGATGGCAACACTGATAGGCAATAATACTGACTCATTGGGTAGGTTCTCCTATATCACTTTAGTTGGCAGCAGGTTTTTACTATAAATGGTTGTATTTCTACTCTCCATGAATTTAACCTAGACCCACATCTGTCTACCTTACGCAACATTCTATAGTGGAGCTTCTAACAGCAGAAGGTGTTGCTACAATTAATGATCAATTGCATATAATAACTGTTTATGGTACTGTGTTGATGTGAGCTCTGGGCATGGCTGCGTCAAAAGATGCAAAGATAGCAAGAAGATAATGTATAAGTTATGTAGCAAACAAAGGTTTGGCTGACCTGAGGCAACACGCCTTACAGGGAACATATACAATAACTGATTAATATATGGCTGGTCAGGCAAATATTTACAAATTCTTAGCAAGCAGGAAATACGCTTTAAAACAAGCTCTCAATAACCTCTGCTTTTGCAGGCATTGTGGAACCAGAGAACTTTCCAACAAAAGACTAGGCTCACCAGTGAGTTAATAATAAGTGTCCAAAAAAGTTACACTGCCTGTAGCTCGTCAATCAGCACCTGGACTCGCCTAGTCTTGCCCACTGCTTTCTGGATTGACAGCACTGCCTCTGTTTCTAAAACCCTCCCACTGTAAGCTGCAGTGTTATACTTAGTCATTCAGGGGCCGTTAGATGTGCTAAAGTGTGATTCATTGGCGACTGGTGAATTTAAAGTGGAACTTAGGTGGATGCAAGGTTTGACTCTTTAAAATGTGCCCCTTTGGTATAACATGTGTCTTAAGGTTTTTTAAAGTATTTATTAAAAAATGTTGAATTGTTAATTAAAAAAAGTTCAGTGTACTTCCTCAAAAATCGGTCATTCAATATCAAAATAACTGTGTTATTAAAGTAGAATTGCCAATATCTTTATGTTCACTATGAAAAAAATTTAAAATTTGTGAAATAGTATTATGGTCATTGAACAGTACAGAAAAAAGCAAAGTGTCCTTTAGTCCCTAAAATATTTCTCAGTCAGCCTATGATATATTGCATATTCAAGCATATGACAAGTAGAACTGGTCTATCATCAAAAGATAATTCCCCAGACATTAAATGAGTATGGCATTCAAGGGCATAATGCATGAATGTCCAAAACACAGAAGCAATTTTCTCAGAATATTATGACAGATTTGTGTTCAGTTTATTATACATGTAACCTCTATATGGAATTCCAGCAAACCTTTAGAGGCAAAAGTACTAAACCGATGATTTCTATAGTGGGCTGTGTTCACTTCCCACACCCAATCAGGTTCAAAGGAATTTAAATAAGATATATAATTGCCCCCTGAAACTGATTCAGTATTAAAGTAAACACTTTCTGCTGGAAACTACTAGTTTAAGAAATCAGCTTCTGGTTTTTTATCACTGTTAAAACCCATTCACTCCAGGGCAGTTGCGGATCAGCGCGGTTACCGTGTTGATCTCGCAAGGGAGGTTTTGGGAGCTTTTAATTGTGTTTCAGTGCTGATCAGTGCGGCTCAATTGAAATCTGTATGGAAACCGCACTAATCAGGGCGGCAAAAATAGTGCAGGGAACAGTTCGGGCGGGGTACGGTTCTGATTGCGCGGTCGCATGAACGGTCCCCATAGAAATGTATAGGATGGTTCATGTCAGTGGATCCGTGCGGCTGAAACGCCCCAGTGTGAAAGGGGCCTTAATTTGGACACATGAACCGTCATTACATTCATTAACTAAATATTGAGTTATAGCTGCAGCTTGACTGAGAATTATATATCTGGACTTATACCAGCAGCCTCTAAAAAAATTTAAATGTGAAGGATTACCTTTGCTGTCGAGACATCCTGTTTCCAGTAATACTACCTGCAGACACCTGGAGGTCAGAATTTCTGGCTTGTGAGGAAAAAAAATAATCTGGCTAGAGGCATTGCTCAAACATCTTAAATAGTATCTAAGAACCCTTTCACACTTTCCAATCAGGAAGGAATCCAGGCATACATCCCCTCCTGATCAGAGCGGTACCAATCAGATGTGCCGATCGGATGTCACCATTTTGACATCCATGTCCATCCAGTTTTTTCCTCGATCTTGCAATGGAGGAAAAAACTGAAATGACTGGATGCCATGTCAGCCTATGTGGAATTGCATTTAAATGGACATGTTTCCGTTTACATTAGATTACCCCTGATCTGGCACAATCAGTTTCAACAAAAATGGAACACTGTTACATTTGTTTTTCTGGACTGGGCCCGAGCCAGGGGCGACTAGATGTAAATGGACACCTGTCCATTTAGGTCCAGCTGTCCATAGACTTACATTGGACATCCGATCAGGTCTGCCTGAAAAACTGACAGGCAGACCTTATCAGACTGCCTGTCTGAAAGGAACTTAAAGCAGTTTGATTTTAAATGGAGTAAGGAATGGATAAAACCCATAGGGGAGATTTCCCTTTACTTCCTATACTGTAGACACAAAAAGAAATGAGGAAAAATCTCTGCAAAGTGAGATGTGGGGGTCTCTGTGTGCTACATGGGTGGGGGGGTACAGTTCCAGTGGATGTTTATATAATATGGGGGGGGGCGGAAAAAAATAATTCTGCCCCGGGCGCCCATAACTCTGGTTACGCCACTGCATATTTGTCATACAATGCAAGCGCTTATGGGGCCTCACAGGGTCCCCTATATCAGGCTCATTATGAGCCTCACAGGGTCCCCTCCATCAGGCTCATTATGAGCCTGATGAAGGGGACCCTGTGAGTCCCCGAAAGCGTTTGCATTACATGACAAATATGTGTCATTAAATGGATCTTTTTCACGTTTAAACTGGAGTGCTGGTGACGTTTTTGAACTACTAGTGGAGGGAGTGGGGTACATAATGTTTCTGTTTTAGGGGAGGGATTATGGTAATAAAGAATGTCTTGGTTTTTTTTGTGAAGGGAGGAGGGTGGTGTCTTGTTTGAAAAAAGGAGTTGGAGGGTGGGTGAGATTTGATGATTTGGTTTGGGTTATATGTTTGATATGTATTGCTGTGTGACACTAATATGCTTTCTTTTTTCTTCACAGAATGAGTGCAGTATATTGGTGAAGGGACAGCAGCGGAGGGAGAGCACATATGTTTCATGTCTAGTATTAAGGAAAGTTTATTTTCGGGACAACTTGTTATAAAGTTTTCCATGGGTTTTTTGTGTGTTCAATTAATATTATGTATGCATTGTGATGAAAATGATGTGTATTTTGTTGGAATCTTTTAATGAGATTTTAAATAAAATAATGCAGCATTTTGGCCACACCATCACAGGAAGTTGTATCAGGTAGACTTCACTGGCAGGCTTAACAGGTGTTTGTGGAACTTTGCAGAGGAACTAAGAGAAGACTGTAAGTGCAGATGCAGTTATAATTAAGTTTAAATACTGTCTATGGTTACAAAACCATGTCTAAGGGCTGACATCTTTGAAAAATTGGGTATATAGGGAAACAGCTGGGGGTTGTGTTGCACTTGCAGTTAGGGTATGTGGTGCTTTGGGTTCACAGTGTTTTACGTTTTTTTAAAGGATGTAGTGAGGTAGTGTGAAAAAAGGCAGCTCTTGAAGCAGCCAGCCACAATTAGGAATTCTGCCTTGGGAAAAACACCTGCAGCCTCTTATAAGTGTAGTGCTTGTGGGCAGGCACAGACTACAGAAGTGGCTGCATCAAGTAACAAAGGATGAACAATTGTAAAAACCCTTCTTTCCCCTCACCCACCTAGTAGTAAGAGATGCAGAGTATTTTGCTACCCACATGACATTCAGTGAAGTTTTACATTTACTTTACCAGACCTGCCAGTGCTTACCAGCCCTACACTAATCTCTTCCTTTGAAAAACTGTCTGCAGCACTTACTATATTTTCCTTATCACAGATAAAGCACATTTTAAATATGGCTACTGTGACCTCACTCTCTTATAGTTAGGGGGCAGGCTTATCTAAAATTATTAGGGCCTTATTGGCCCTTCTAAGCCAGCTGACCTAAATTCACAGGCCAGACAGTGCAATCTGGTTACAAAGAATTCCCGCATAAATTCACCTGGACCACGACCAGGAACATGCAGGGTTTGCCGCGCACCCATGGTATTGCCGAACATAAACCTTATTCCTAAATGGCAATAAGGATCCTAAAGCTCTGAAATTGAAAAAAAACGATAGTAATACATCTGATAGAGAAGTAGAGTAGAGGATAAGTAGCAGGCTAAGTCCACACAAGACTGCTGTCAGGGTTGTGGTAAATTCAAGTTGCTATCTGCAGTCTATTAGACAGTTTATACAGCTCAGCTGTATAACAATGGCTTCAGGCTTTGCAGCACAGAGCACAACAGAAATCCAACCTCACAAAATAAATCCCACTTGTCCATGCACTGGCTAATCAAGTAGTTATGATAACTGAGCATAAACTCAAGTAAATGTGGCCGTTGTTTGGACTACAAAGCCCCGTGTCACTCAATGTTTTATGCAGCCGCAGATCACAGGTATGTCCCAGGTCTTGCTTCCTCCTGACAGGAACAGTCCCCAGCTACAGCCAGTTACCTGGGCTTTGAAACTGTAAAGCCTGTTGTAGACTAATGATTAGGAATCCCAGCTATCTCTTCCCTAATAAGGCTCCACAACACTGCTTCCCAGTTTTGTTAGAGGCAATCTCTAAAACAACCAGAATGTATCTATTAAGTTACGTGTTTTAACCTATTGCACAGATGACAGCATCATATGAAATAATCAGTTCAATACTTTTTCTGACACCTTTTTACAACAGATTCAGTTCCCTTTAGTTATTACGTTATGTTTATATCTCAATTATGTGTTAATTTACCAATCAAGATTGTTCAATCTGTAAATATGAAGGCCAAGAAAGAGTTGTTAATAATATCCATATTTTGTCTTTTTGGCAAAGTCAGAAGCTAAGATCATATATACTGTACATCTTTAAGCACTTCCCGTCACTGCTGATGTGCCCAGAGGGCAGTGACATATGACTGAGATTACTTTGTTGTGTGACCTGTAACTGACAGTCTGGCTTAATTTGTTTAATGTGTTGAGGCAAAATGGTTGCAACTAATGGAGAGACAGCTATTTTGGGTTAATTTACTGAAGGCAAATTGACTGTATACTTTGTAAGGGAATTTTCCCTTAGCTTAGTGAATGAGGTGAAGCTCTGCTGACTTCCATCATTCAATCAAGTGCAAGCAAAAATACTAAGGCTGTCCAGATACCAGTTCAGATACCAGTGCCGATACTGGGCATTTTCACGACAACTACCAGGGTTGCAGAGGTTGCAGCTGGGACCTGACTCTGGCACCCCACTGCTGTCATGAAATCATTAGTCTGTACATGGGCAAGTATCAGTACTTGTACTTAAAAAATGGTATCGGTGCATCCCTTATATATATTTATTTTTAAAAAATCATTAAAACAGGGATACACAAATCCCAGGAGCTCCGTATGCACCTACAAATGACAGCTGCCTCCTAACTTTTACACTTTTCTCTAGTCTACTCTGGAGCTGGAAAAGTATCTGTACTTGTACTTGTACCGAGTTCGATACTTGGTATCTGAACATCCCTAAAAAATACTGTTTTTTTTTCCCATTGCATTCTATTCTTTGTAAAGTGAATTTTAACCACATGCACTAAGATAAAGGGGGGAGGGAAGGTCTGAACTCTACAATGTAACTGCTTGGGTATTTCCCTACCAGGGAGTAACAGGTGCTGTGTACGGCCTCAATAGAAGCCAATAGCTGTACATAGCTGTATGATGGTATCCGTCAGACTTGTATAAACACTTGTATGCATTCAGATGCACAGCCCTGAACATAAGCTGATCGATCCTAATTTTTACTCTGCCATTCATTTTGTACAATTGATGCCCCTGCCAGCCAAATGCATGTTATTTTTTTCTGAATGGTCAATGACTGTCTTTGATTCCACAGAACCTTCCCCTTCAACCACTGTGGCTAATGTACTAATGCAGCAAGGCATGTTCACTTTGCAAAGGAATTTTCCCTTAGTCTAGTTAATTAGGTGAAGCTCTGCTGACATCCATACTCCAATCATGTGCAACCAAAAATATTTATTTTGATTGCACATGATTGGGTATTCACTGCAAAGATAATTTTTTTCCACTTTCACTTTGCAAAGGGAAAATTACCTTGCAAAGTCAATGGCCTGTTTGCCTTTAATCAGTCAACCTTTTTGTGTACAGTCTGAAGCGGTTTTTGTTCAATGATTATGCATCATAGTGTCATGTATTAACTGAATAGTCCATTATTAACAGACGTTTTGGTACACATTGATAAGCAAAGTGTTACTTTAACATACGTGCAGAAATCAATTATTGGATTGTATTACCAGTTCCCTGACTAATTACACTTGTACTGGGAGTTGCTCTTCAACTCAGCAATGTAGAGTGACATACAGTGTGCATAACGTATGGAAGAAAAGTATGTTCGGGGGAAGGGTCCTAATGTCATTCGAGTTATTGACAACTTTTGCACACATACTACAAATATGTACAAATATGTATTGTAGGATTGGTGCTGAGCTTTAACAACACACTATGTAATCATAATAAGTGAACCCTATTTTAATATTATCTGAAAACCCACTGACTTAGTATTACTGTATTACCCAGCCCCTAGGCAAATGGTTTACTTGCGAGAGCTGACCCTTGTTTGACAATTTCTTATCTATTTCCTAAGTTTCTGGGGGCACCTTAGTACCAGACCACATACTTTTACCACCCTCTAAATGTAGCTGCTAATGCAGCATGCAGCAGTTGACATACAGACCAAGTTGGTGACCATACAATTGCTTTGGGATTCAACATAATTCTGTTATTTGCAATTATTACATTCAATCAAATCCATGATTAGTCTTTTTAATAAGTGAGTGAATCAGATTTTTTAAATATGTAAGTGTATAAAACAATGACTGAGTGCATATTAACCTAAAGCTAAAGATCAGATTTTATGTTACTGTGGTAGATGAGAGAAAAGATGGCATGAGTTTAGTTGCGCATTTATAAAAAGTCATTGCACTTTAGACTAACTTATTAAAATAAGACTTTGTGTACTTTTTATCCTGCCATCCTATTTCTTAAAAAGCATAATATGGATGATGTGTGTTCTGTGAAATATTCATCTTGGACGTAGTCCCAAGGACAAGCTTATCATCCTTCAGCTAGTCTTACATAACTACTGCTTCCACTTCAGGAATCTACATTAGTGCTTTTAAATCATTACACCAAGAAAATATAGGAAATCTGTTTCATTTGTTGCTTATTTTAAAACCCACTGCTAGCCACCATTTCAGTGTATAGTTTATTATGCATAGTGGAAAATCTACTCTACTAAAGCCTGACATTGTAAAAAGGAAACAGGTGTTGGCAAAAAAAATGCAGGCAAATCTAAAAATTGCAGGGAAACATTTTATACATCAAACATTATTTGGGTATATGTCTCATTAAGCCCTCTGTCATACCATCATGTATCAGGAACATGAGTTGTTTATTTCCTGCAATAGGCACGTGTCTCCATTCATTTCAATGGGCACCACACGCACGCCAAAAGCCTGAAAAGTAGCTCATGTAGCAATGGATTCCACGTGTTTTTCCTGCACGTCTGTGCATGTTTGAACATTCACAAACGTGCTGGAAAACCGTATGTTTTCCTAGTTGCATTTGGGGTGCCATTAACTAGTAATGGCACCCCAAGCTCATTGCACATATAGGTTGTGTTCCTTGAACATGCAGAAAAGTGTGCATTACTTTAATGAGTTTGCTGCACGTTCACGGAATGTGATGGTGTGGAAGGGAACTTCATTTCCAGCTAAATCATTTAAAGGGTTAGTCCCCCTGACATTTTGATGTTTGGTACATCCTGTGGAGTTAAACCACCTGCCAGATTCATATATTTACCTGGGTGTCTTTAGGTGAGATATCTGTGCTTAATCTTTTTAATCTTTTTGCCTCAGAGTCAGGTGAACCTCCAATTAATTGTCTCTTAGTATATACATACTGTAAGTAGACAGTTACATGTAGAAAGCTCCAAATGTCCTTTAAAATGTTTTTGTTCAGAGCTGTCTTTAATGCTTAACAGATCAGGGGGAAATCACTCACTTTGCTGCCCTGCTTTGCTTCGGCAAGCCATTGTGACATCAAAGGAGAAGTATTGGAAGAGTAAAATTTACTCTTCCCATTACTTAGGGCCAACGTGTTATACTGCAGCGGTCACATGCTGCCTATGTAGATCGAAAGCTGACTGATCATGAACTGCTGATCACTCAGCTCACAATCTTCTTCCCGCAGAGAGCAAGGACTAGCAGTCACCACTCCACACAGGGATTCCTCCCTCCCATCTCTGGTTCTCCATTGCTCATTGGAGGGACAGACAAGGGAGGGGAAGGGAACAGCTGGCTCTGGCTCTAGAGAGGCAGAACCAGCTGTTAATTAGGCAGCAGGGTGGATCCTGACAATACTGCCAGGATTTTCCTTGGCTGCAGCGCGGTTCTGCTAGATGCTGACTTTGAGTGCACTAATTTGTCCCAAAAGAGGGCTAAAGTAAAAAAATTTTTTTTTACCACATTCAGTAAGCTAAGGGTAAATTCCCTTGCAAAGTGCAAATTATTTTGCAAAGTGAACAGCCTATGCACCTTTTGTAACTCAACCCATCTGGTTTGCTATGTTTTCAGACAATCAAGATGTGTGTTACTAATGGTATCTGCAATTTTAATTCACCAAAATTAGACATTTTAACAGTGGAAATATGCAAAGTAAACAGCCTATTTGTCTTCAGTAAATCAACCCCTAAATATCCATAATTGGACATGTTCTTTATATTCCTTATACTGTACATGTCAACAAAAACTATAATTGACTAACTGGCAAATGACACATAAATATGGGAATGAATGAATACATGGAAAACTTTGTTTTTAACTTATTCCTCATCAGTAATAGATCTGAAATGTTGGAAACTGCTGAGATGCCCCATCTACATTATTTGAAAAAATGAAAGCCTCCTATATGGTCCTGTTTTCCCTTGTAGTTTAATTAATGCACTGGGCCAAGGTTCCGATATTGCTGTTGTGCCAATGTAGCCGTAAGATAAATCTACGGATACATCGGATTCACGAAACTGGCCAGAAATCACAGAGTTAATAACATGTAGTGGCCTCCAAATGGAATGAATGCATGCTACAGAAGATGCTGATGATTGCAAACCAGTGGATTAAGTAGCCATGGTAACTAATCTAGCCAATCGGGGTAAAGCAAATTGCTCAAATTTTACAAACCTCTGTCAATGGTGAACTGTGATATTGCTTCACCTCAGAAATATATAAGATCTATGAAAGAATTAAACCTTTCTTATTTTTCTTAGCTTGTTGGTTTTCTTAGCTGGTTCAATAGGCTGTTTCTGATGTTATTGTGCTGTAGTAATGCTACACCCTGAAAAAGCTATAAAAATGTTTTATACTGTATTACTTTTCTGTATTATCAGCCTCCCTACTCAAGCAGTTCATACAGCTGGTATAAGTCCATGAAGCTGGTCTGTGATGATACCTCACGCCAGAGAAAAAAAATATAAAAATATGTCTTTTTCATTTTAATCATTTGGGAATAGGGAGGGGGGTCAGACAAATGACAGGGTGTATTTTAACAAGTTTGGCCTTCTCTTGCTGAGTTGCAATTTGAAGCATTCTTGTGCCAAGAAATAACGCATCCCCAAAGGTTAATTGGAATATGCTCCAAATTCCTCAATCTAACCCTATTTTCCTTTGCAAGAATAATATCTATATCACTCATATTGAGTGGCAATGTCTGCACTGTAGATTGTCCCCACCACCAGAAATAGCCCAAAAGAGGCCATATATTCTACTTGTTTTTACAGTATCCATCCATGTTCTAATTCAGCTCAAGTTTGGCCATATGCATCCATTTTAAAAGCTTTTTAATTTTTATACAGTCATTAAATATATTGGAATAAACTCAGTTTGAAAGTCATAGGTGTATTTTTCAAACTGTGTAAACTTTGAGAACACACTTTCCTTGTTTGTGATATATATACTGTATGTTCCACATTTCTAGAACATACTTTCCCTTTCATAACTAATTCTGATTCAGAATGTGGTACATCAGCAACACATGCTCCGTGGATAATAACATTACTCTTGAAAACTGAAGCTGATCCTTGAAGGTCCTCTAACGTTTAACATGTTGTTGAAGTTGTAGCCACCAATGGCATGAAAGGAAGTCACAAAATAACTATCTCTTAGCAAGATAATGGACTTGGTGAGCAACTTCCCATGCAGCACACTAGGATGTACATTTTATCTGTTCACTTTCTTCAGCATTACAGACTGCAGTGTTCTCACTTTGCTTTTGCCCTCTATCTGATCCTTTCCTTTGCTGGAAATAAAGAATCATACAATAAATTCTGTTAAGTTATTGTGCTAGCATCAAATAATAGACTAGACAGCAATACTGTACAAGATGTAAAGGGGTGTTCTACAATACAAAAGTATCTGCAGCATATGAGAACATTTCAGCAAGCAAGTTGACATCTGTATTTGGAAGGTTTTAAAGGAAACCTGTCATAAGAGAAGAATAGAAGTTACCATTGCTGACCTCCTTATGAAAATTCTGGCTGTCATGCTTCAACACTTCTCAGGTCAACCATAATAATTATGTAGATCAGAGGTTCTGATTTTACTTACTGCATATTTTTTTGAAATCATTTGAAAGACAGAACACGTACTAAAGACATGGGATCCACAGAACAGTCTGGGAGCCATGAGTTTATGCCTGTTACAAGTGAGCCTCCATATTTTTCCCTGGACAGATTTACTCTGAAGACCAATTCTGGGCAACAAGTGAAGTCAATCTGAGAGTTGCTAATATTATCCATTTTGTAGTATAATTAAGTAGTCCACTGCCATTGACTATTCAGAAATAAAAGAAAAAGCATTAAAATAATCAAATAAATGTAAACAATAAAAACACACATTAATAGCTGAATGAAAGCCTGTAGAGAGAGAGAGTCTGTAGATGACACAAATATATAAACCATGCTGTTAATCTAATGCCAGTCATAGTATATGGTTAATTTGCTGCTAATAATGTTATCCATGTCGCAATTAAATTAAAGTTGAGTAGCCCACATACTTTACCTTTATTTATCCTAAATTTAATCCAACCAAATAATTAGGTTTCTTACCAGGCTTCTTTGTGGAAATACCACTAGAAGATTATTGGTTGTATAACTTTCCTTTCACACTCATTGTGGCTGATTTAAGGAGTAGAGCATGTTTTCTTTTGAATTTTCACTTCTCAAATGAATTTTCTCTTACCTTGGTGAATGTGGAGAAAATTAACTTTACAAATAATACCTACTCCCAAGAATGGATAATTAAAAAAAACCAGATTGCTGCTTACATGTGATTGAATGATAGAAGTCAGCACAGATTCACCTCATTCACAAAGTGAAAATTCCTTTGCAAAGTGAACATGTTTTGCTCCATTAGTAAATCAGCCACAGTGCATGTAGGTGAGGGTGCTGTGGAATCAAAGAGAGCCATAGTCGTAACAGTGGAACATGCTGACCATTCAGGCTAAAGACTATCAGCAAAGCAAACAGGAGAATGTTTTGAAGCCAAGGTTAATCTGCTTGCAGCAGAAGTTGGAAGATGTCATACAAATCACTAAACATGTGCGATTCGTTTCGTTCTGAATCGAAATTCGGATTAAATTTTGAAAATCTGTGGATTTGGAGCATCCGAATTTCCGAAATGTAGCATGTCCGAATTCATCCGAAAGCATCCAAATCCGAAATTCCGGATCCAAAATTTTGGATTCGGAATTTCGGATTCAGTATGAATTTTGTCCTAATGGAAACTAAATTAGAAATTTACGATAATTACTTGAAAGTTAGAAGGTTTAAGTTTGGCTGATCAGATTAGGGTTTGTGGTTCGGTTTAGAGTTAGTCTTGTATTTTTGTGATTAAGCGTTATAGGATTTTACCTGAAAGTTAATAGATTACTTACTTTTTGGTTTTCCAGCAGGATTATTACTTTTCTGATATACCATAAGTACTGTAAGTGTCCTTGCCAAATACATATTACTCATTTAATTAAAATTTACGAACAATTTTATTGAATATCAGCCTCAACAATAAAGGCCAAATTAAATTATAAAGTGCAAGGGATACTCTAAAATAACATAGATATGGTCTATATAAAATATAAAGCGCAAGGGATACTGCAAAATAAAATGGATATGATCACCTTGGATTTCCATTGCATATCTATCTATCTATCTATCTATCTATCTATCTATCTCCGTCTCCCTATTATATTCACACTCAGTTAAGAGAAACAAACATCAACAAAAAGTTTAAACAAAAAAGGATAGTCTACATAAGCTCTCTATAGTATCAG
This sequence comes from Nanorana parkeri, assembly GCF_000935625.1. NCBI lineage: Eukaryota > Metazoa > Chordata > Amphibia > Anura > Dicroglossidae > Nanorana > Nanorana parkeri. The sequence continues at coordinate 10,284 of NW_017306652.1, read as the reverse complement.
CTTGTATAGAAAATAACGTATAAGTGAGCTTTTTTTAAATAAGTCATAATTGTTAATAGCAAATCAACTATTTTCACTGTAACAGGAGTTGAATTATTTTTCTATTCTTAGAGAATTACATGAAATACAAATGAGGACATAGAGAAGATTAAGTATCAGAAAAGAATCATTATTTCAGTCTTAGGTAATACTACTGTTTGGGCAGGAAATGTTTCCAGAGGTTTGTATATCTAGGTGAATAGACCTTGTTGTCAACCGTCTGCATGCTTGAAGCAAAATGCTGCCGCCTAAAGCATGTGATCCTTAGCGGAAAAATTACAACTTAAGTAATCAAACATACTATTGCATATTATGGGAAATGTTCTAATAATATATTTATCTTTTATATTTCAAAATCAAGTCTTTAAGCTTAAACAGGTTTTGTTAAGCATTTTCCAGTTATAGCTTAACAAACTTTGAGCATTATTAGAGCATAAATACTTATTTGTCTGCCAATAATCCACCTTACCTTCAGAGTTTCATATTAACAAGTACAGAACTGAAGAGCAAGTTACTATCCACATTTATCAGATTCCATGCTTTATGTTACTATTGCTTATTAGAGAACAAATGCTAAAATATGATTGGCTTTTTCCTCTTTTTGATCCTTCTTTTTTTCTCATTCGGTGCTGGTCTGAGATCTGATATGTAGTCTACTTTCTACTTTTGGAAAAACATAGAGGAACAAATTATATTAAAAAATCTTTTCTCATACATATTATAAATGTCTTCAAAAGTAGGGCCCCTATCTAATGGGTCTGTCAGGTCTTATTTGTGTTGCTGTGCCTATTTATTGGTTTACCCAACATTAACAAGTGATACATGGAAGCTAGGAACAAGGAAACAGGTATGATTTTTGTTGTATTTTTTTAACATCACTGGCAATATGGGAATTTGGGTACTGACAATATAAAGTATGTATCCCTCTTCATGTGCACCATAACAATTAACTTCTTATATTTGATTCCTTTTGTTAAATATACAATTGAAAGCATTTTGTTATATCTGTTCACAAGTGAAAACCTTTTAAAAACCTTTTAATCCTGCCAGAAAAAAACAGTACTATCATGTGTCCAATGCACTCTGCAGTCTTATCTCAAGCAGTATTATCAGCCCTGCCCATTTCACTTCTGTGTACTACATAGCACGCCCCATGTTATGGCGATGAGAAAAAATGAAGAGTTCTGTAGTCCTAACACAATTACTTTCCCTGTTTAGCCTCGGACAGAATGTGTGTTACTAGTAGAATTGCCAAGCAAAAACAAAGAAAATACTACAACAGCCATGCTGCCATTACATCTAAGGGTTGGTGAGCTGCAATATATATATATATATTTTTTTCTTTTGATTTGTTTAGATGCACATGAACTATTACCCCCCCAAGTATCAGCGCTGGTATCTGGACTTCCCTAACAATGATCATAACTTTCTGTGCTTAATTAGCTTCATTGGAGTGCAACAGTGACATAGGAGGCTTCTTACCCCCCTATGTGATAACAATAACATTGTGTAAAATAAAGTTAAAAACAATGAAAGTTGAATAAAATCAATAAAACTCCACAAAAATATTAAAGTCCTCCGCCCTCACGTACATGCACATATGAACATAAATGCATGTGTCATACTTATTAGCTATTACCGTGCATGCCAGAGTAAGAGCAATCATTTTAGCAACGTCATTCCTAGTTACTGCTAAACTGATGGCCTGTAAAGGCATTTTAAGTGTAGCATATGGACATTCACAGGCACACTCAAAATTCATGGCTTCACATGTTTGATATCTATTTACTTCCTGCAACCTTATCTATTATATTTAATAACTTAGGTTTTATATTGTGTATATGTACACTAAAATCAATAGGAATGCATTTTTTACTGAAAATGTGGGCTTGATAAACTATTACAGTAATATTGTGTAACTGCTTTCAGAAATATATAATATAGGGAGGAGTCATTAAGTAATCTTCAAGCTTAAAATGTGCATTTTAGCAAAAAAACAAAAATGGTGCTGGCAGTGAAAGAGTTAAAGAAACTGGGATACAAAATACCCAAATTTGTGTTATGAAGAATATGACACAACACTTAATATTGAAAATGAAACAACAATCGGTTGAAGGCTGGGTGAGAAGACCCGCAAAGCTGTGTATTGGCTCTATATTTATTCAGCTTGTTATCAGCAGAATATATCATGCAGTTACATTGAGGAATTACAATCCCTGGGCTAAATTTTAACAACCTCAGGTATGCAGATGACACTGCTCTGCTGCAAGTAAATGAAAAGATGCTCACATCTTAGATGAAAGCTATGGCAAATCTGGACAAGATTCTGAAGAACATAAATATCACATTGTCAGCAAAAGTTCATCTAGTCAGAACTAAGGTCTTTCTAGCAGTGACATATGGCAGCAAGAACCTGGCTATTAGTAATAGTGCTGGAAATGTATTCCACTGAATTGTAGTATTTTAGAAAAGTGATGAGAGGTCATATCGGTAGTGATAAGAAATGTTAAATATGGGGAAATGTGTTTTGCTAAGGGCATTGCTAAATTAGAAACTTTGCTATTTCCAATGTTCTTTTATTTGGGGTGTTGTAAATTAGCTATGCAAATGTAGTGCAACAACATCAGGGTAGCACCAGCTGCAGTGTGGCGTTCCTACCAGCTCCAGTTAGTGGGCAAAACTGGTGATGTTCAGCAACTGTTTTTTTATGAGCATAAATCTTACCACAAAGTCTGTTTGCAAACCAACACTTCCAGAAGTGATGATCTACTGTGCGCAGTGGTTCCTTTCACTGAGTTGACCACTAAGTCACTACTGTGTCCTGTGAATGCTGGGGGGGCACAGGAGATCAACACTCACGGAAGTGCAGGCATTCCAACTCTCCCGGACACTCCGGGAGTCTCCCGCTATTAGATTATATCTAGCAGAGTAAACCTTTCCCGGGATCTGTACTTTTTCTTTTTCTGACATTGGGGCCACCGGCTGCTGTCAGTCAGAGAAGACTAGAAGACAAGCTATTGCACCCGCCCACTGCTGCTGTCAATCAGCAGAGGGGGACGTGAAGTTCTCCATCAGGTCCTCTTCTAGTGCTTGACAACAGCAGAGGGCGGGTGCAATAGCCAGCTTGCTATTGGATATTGCAAATTGAAATAGCCAATAGCAATCTAGTTATGCATTTCTATGCTGTTTTTTTTTCCTTTATGCGGATGGCAGCAGCTGTCAGAATACTAAAAAAAACAAACCAGCAGATAGCGAAGAAGTTATTGCTTCCATGCTATCTGCCATAATTTCAGGGGGGTGCTCTCCCCCCTCCCCCCGTGGATGGGGAGGGGGGGGGGAAGAGGGCAACTCCCTGAAATGAGAAGGGCACCTCCCTGAAATTGCTTATTTCAGGTTGGGATCCCTGGAAGTATCATTTCCAAGCAGACTTCATGGAACAATTTCTCCTCATCTTAAAAACAGGCACCAGGAGAAGTCAGTATTTACTGTCTTCTTTGCAGTTAACTCTTTTGCTGGCACTTTAATTTAGGCAGCAAAGTTGATTTAAATTCCATCCTCTTGCTTTTACTCTTACTTGTCACTGCTGTGTCACTTCCACTGTTTCACTAACTGATGATCATTTTTTTTAGTAGCTAGCTGCTATCTGAAAAGACAGTAATGACATTTTTCAATAGTTTTTGTTAATTTACTTGACAGTGTGACTGTCTAATTGATTGAGATACTCAACCTAGGTAAACAATATTTTTGTCAATGTGGCCTGAAAATCAAAAGATATATATGTGTATTTGTTGTCTACTTATGTTATAAAAAGTAAACCTACCCTAATTTCAACAGGAATAAACGTTGGACAGTGTTTGAGAATATCTTTGCTGGATACTTCCTAACTCTGTCCTTAACACTTTAAGATTGGCTCCCTAAAGCTGACCCTTAAATAATTAATTCAGATAAAACAAATGCCAGGTAAAGTATTTCTTTAGGTACTTACAGTCATCATGTTTCCAAGCTCAGCTTCCCTAAGCTTCCTGTACAGTACGAGATTACAAGGGACAGTACAGTCTATAGCTCTCCAAGTTGGTAAAAAAAGTTTGAGAGTTTTATACTACTTCTATGAAATCTAGGCTGTAAATGGGTTAATGCGCATCAGGTTACTTACCTCTACAAATCAATACTCAAATTAATATCCCTGTAATATTCAATGGAAGGACAAAGCTAAGGCTCAAATATTTCAGTCACATTGCAAAATCAGGATTTACAAGGGAAGACTTTGATGATGGGAAAGATTTAAGGAAAAACAGATAATGACAGAAACTGGTCATAGGCATTAGAGAATTAGACAACATTTACATATATTTCCACTGCCAGAAGGTCTAATTTTCAGACAATGACTTAAACATGTATGTTTACATTTTCCAAGCTTGCACTTACAGGTGAAACTCAAATAATTCGTATATTGTGCAAAAGTTCATTTATTTCACTAATACAACTTAAAAGGTGAAATTAATATATGAGATAGACTCATTACATGCAAAGCAATATAGTTCAAGCCGTGATTTGTCATAATTGTGATGATTATGGCTTATAGCTCATGAAAACCCCAAATCCACAATCTCAGAAAATTAGAATATTACATACGATCAATAAAACAAGGATTGTACACAGAACAATATCGGACCTCTGAAAAGTATAAGCATGCATATGTACTCAGTACTTGGTTTGGGCCCCTTTTGCAGCAATTACTGCCTCAATGTGGCGTGGCATGGAAGCTATCAGCCTGTGGCACTGCTGAGGTGTTATGGAAGACCAGGATGCTTCAATAGCGGCCTTCAGCTCTTCTGCATTGTCCGGTCTCATGTCTCTCATCTTTCTCTTGGCAATGCCCCATAGATTGTCTATGGTGTTCAGGTCAGGCGAGTTTGCTGGCCAGTCAAGCACAGTAATCCCACGGTCATTGAACCAGGTTTTGGTGCTTTTGGCAGTGTGGGCAGGTGCCAAGTCCTGCTGGAAAATGAAGTCAGCATCCCCATAAAGCTCGTCTGTGGAAGGAAGCATGAAGTACTCCAAAATCTCCTGGTAGACGGCTGCGTTGACCCTGGACTTAATGAAGCACAGTGGACCAACACCAGCAGATGACATGGCTCCCCAAATCAACACAGACTGTGGAAACTTCACACTGGACTTCAAGCATCTTGCAGTGTGTGCCTCTCCATTCTTCCTCCATACTCTGGGTCCTTGGTTTCCAAATGAGATGCAAAATTTGCTCTCATCAGAAAAGAGGACTTTGGACCACTGAGCAACAGACCAGGTCTGTTTTTCTTTAGCCCAGGTAAGACGCTTCTGACGTTGTTTGTTGTTCAGGAGTGGCTTGACAAGAGGAATACGACATTTGAAGCCCATGTCCAGGATCTGTCTGTGTGTGGTGGCTCTTGATGCACTGACTCCAGCCTCAGTCCACTCCTTGTGAAAGTCCCCAACACTTTTGAATGGCCTTTTCCTGACAATCCTCTCCAGGCTGCGGTCATCCCTGCTGCTTGTGCAACTTTTTCTTGCACACTTTTCCCTTCCACATAACTTTCTATTAATGTGCTTTGATACAGCACTTAGGGAACATCCAACTTCTTTTGCAATTACCTTTTGAGGCTTTCCCTCCTTATGGATGGTGTCAATTATGGTTTTTTGCACAACTGTCATGTCAGCAGTCTTTCCCATGATTGTGATTCTTACTGAACCAGACTGAGAGACCATTTAAAGGCTCAGGAACCCTTTGCAGGTGTTATGGCTTAATTAGGTGATTAGAGTGGGACACTTTGAGCCTAGAATATTGCACCTTTTCACAATATTCTAATTTTCTGAGATTGTGGATTTGGGGTTTTCATGAGCTGTAAGCCATAATCATCACAATTATGACAATTCACGGCTTGAACTATCTTGCTTTGCATGTAATGAGTCTATCTTATATATTAGTTTCACCTTTTAAGTTGCATTAGTGAAATAAATGAACTTTTGCACAATATTCTAATTATTCGAGTTTCACCTGTATATGTCCTCGAAGCAGATAAGATTGGCAAGATACATCTTGATTGTCTGAAAACATCTGACATAGCCAATCAGTGGGGTTTATTATTTTAAGGCACATAGGCTATTCACTTTGCAAGAGAATTGCACTCTGCAAGGGAATTTTCCCTTAACTTGGTGAATGTGCTAATAATTCACTTTGCAAAGAATACCTAATAATGAGCAAGGAAAAAAAGCTGTAATTTTGCTTGCAAGTGATTGGATGAAAGCAGTCAGCAGAGCTTTACATAATTAAATTCATAGTATATAAATATTTCTTTTTTGCTCCTCAGCTCCATCTAGTGGCTATATTGGCGGAGTTTTCCTGAAATTACATTCGACAATAAATATTATGCTATTAACAATGTTTTTGTCTCAATTCGTACAGAGGGAATACACCCCCTAAATATTACCTAAATTTTATGTTTTATTTATTTTTATTTTGCCTTTATTCTAGTGGCTGTGTGCTTGGAGTACAATACAAATAACCCTGGCTTTAATCAAATTTGTGTAACACCATTGCAAGATGGGCCTTCCTGAATGATCTCCTTCTCCCTTATAATCTACAATATTATATGTTAACAAATTTACACCATGGCTACTGAAAACTTGCTACCATGTTTGTGTCAAATATCTCAGCTCATATGTAAAATGTTTGCTGATTCTTGCAGTAAATGTTTTAAAAATTCTGTAGACAATTATAGATCATTATGGTCAATTTCTAAAAATGTCAAATTGCAGCTAAGAATATGAATAGTTTATTGAATCCTTGCAAATTGTTTTTGTTTTGCATAAAAATATCTTAGGCCCAAAAGTTTTTAGAACATCCTTTTATTGTTTCTTTTTTATTCCATTAAGAATGTATTTTGAGGTTAGAATTAAATACTTTTACATTAACATTCACTTTGGTATGTTAACACTTTGTATCTCTTTAGTAAACCAACCTGGTTACACACTGCTTGAAGTACAGCTGATTCCTGCTGATTTGGCTTAAATTTGGATTATGTTTTTTCCCACCTGCACCAAATGGCTCGATGAAAAGTGAATTTTCAATTGAAAACTGATTTTTTTCAATTTTCACTTGGAGCCAGCTGGAAAAATCTGATTAGATGCAGTCACTGTATGGGTATTCAGCAGCCACGGGTCCCCCACCCGCTGTTGACTACATTAGCCAGCAGGGGAGATTCGTTCATCCACATTGTTTGGTGTGGATGGGGAAATCAAGTGATTTCTTCTGTTCAGCCTGCATGGTATGGTCAGAAATAAAAGCCTTTCCAACTACTAATGTAAAATTTGCCAGTTGGCAGTTATCCAAGAATGTTTGCCAATTTTTTTATCAGCTTTAGTAAAACGTTGTTAACAAAATCAGTAAACCCATAAGATATGAGCCTGATTTGTTTGGAATTTAGAAAAAAAAAATAGGTGTCAGGAAAATCACACCCATCCACCTATGTCTGCAGAAATGCACGTACATACTGTCCACGTTGAGGATCTACCTTGGCTAATACAATGTGCCTGGGATTACATGATAAATTACCTGGGCATGGACTACCTATTTAAACCTGAGCCTCAGCAAGGTAAGTTTCTGAGTGGTCATCAGCTTCTGCTTCCTGTGACCCGACCTGTGTGCTTCTCCTGTGATTTGATCTGACTTGTTTTGACTCTGCGACATCTCAATCCCGTGGCTTCTGACTCGAGCTTGGTATCCTGACTATACTTCCTTGTTGCTGTTTTGTACCTTCTCTGCCCAGCTGTGCTTGACCTTGACTTGCTACACAACATTGTTCCTGACTTACTCCCTGTGTACCTGCATTGCCCGGTTGTGTTTGACCTTCAGCTTGCCTCTGACCTTGCCGCACCTGCACCTGCTACAGGCACTTGTGCTTCTCCAAGCTCCTGCTTACCCTGTCTCAACTCCAGGGATTGCTGGACAGGAGGTGCAAGTGAAGCCCCCGCATTGCTTGGCCTCCATAAGATATGTGACATTAGGCCTGTATGTATTCTTTTTTCTTTTATTGAAGGATGAAAGGTTCCCTAGATCAGGATTACATATTTGTAAATTTGGTGATTATATTTATTTTCATGCTCTTGATCTAGAGATTCTAAGAAGAAGAGCTCAGACAGTGGTGCACGTCTTCTTCTTATGCAGCCAGCCAGTTACAGGTGACATCCTTACAGGCCTTAGGGAGGCCTACAGCTAATTCTGGCTGCCTGCAGGGTGTGGCAAGGAAGCTCAGTATGTTGGCTCTTGACACTTTAATACCCCTGGACTGTGAGTATAGAGGCAAGTACACATACCTCACCTCCATAAGTCAATCTTATAAGTCAAGCTTTTAATTGTCAATCTTTTAATTGTATCTCCGGCAAACTTCATGTTTCCCTGAGATACAGTTTATTGGTTACGTTAGTAAAGAAGAAGTTGTAGGCAGAAAATCGATTGAATTTTAATAAACCAGTTATGTTGAGGAAATTTTTCCCTTAAATTCCTTAAAATAATGGGATGTCTCCAAAGATTGCATGGCTGAATCTTTTGTATATCAACACTTTAATGTGCAGTCTATGAAAATATGCAATTACTTTACTATTTCACGTCCAAACATAAGAAACAAACAAGTCCAAACTTAACAGCTTCACTGAATTAAATTTTTTCTGAGTCTAATATATTTTCCTTCCACATAAGATTTACTATATTTACATAGCCAGTCGACTTAGCATATATTGATTTTATCATAAAATGCAGTTAGACAGTAAGGACAGTATGACATTGCTGTGGTAACAATTCCAATGCCTAAACATCTTTCTCACTGATTTAAAGGAAATAATGTTTTAGCAATTTAAAAAGAAACAGCCAATAAGGTTATTTCAAACCTTAACACATTTTTTAACTTACATTTTTTTTGGTAAATTATTTGATTTACCATTACATATTTAAAACAATGTTTTACTCATGACACTGACTTTGAAGTTTGTGTTTTCTAAAGAGGGGGTAGCTTATTCTTCTGCCTTTAACTAAATCTCAATAGTTATCCATTTGAACAGTGCACACAGGGATCGCAGAGGTGTGAGTAAATGTGAATTTTCAGTAAAGCAGTTAAGGGTAGGTTAAAAAAATGTCAAAAGAAGCTTAGAGCTCTACCTACTTCCTGTAAAACACGATTCTTATATATTCATATTCAATATTTCTTATATACCTGACAACTTTTTTAAATGTGCTTGTTTGCTCTGTTACATAGCATAACAAAGAAATAAATATAAAAATATAAAAAAAATGATATGCATAAAAGCACACTTTACTCCCTTGCTTTGCTACAGATTGGCAGTTCTGGGGGAACTAAAGTGTCAATGTGTAACACTGTTTTTGCATATGTGAAGCAAAAACCAAACTTGCGGAATCACACTTCAAGATTTAAGGAGACTTAAAATTCAGTAATAATTTATATTTATTATGGAATTCTCATGTTTGGACATATTCAGTGTAAGAAATACCTAAAACACCAAGGAATGATATACTAAAGTAAAGTTGGGTTTGCTTCAAACATCCAACCATGTGCAGGAGAAGTTCTTATTTTTAAAAATTCTTCTGCATGTGATTGAATTTTTAAAGGGAAGTAAATTGATTTAAGTTCACTTTACTGGTCAGTGTCAGTTGATGACTATTTTCCATAGATGTAACCAAACCATCCTGTGCAACTTCTGCACATGTCCATTTGGAGTTTGTGAGAGGGTGATGAGACAGGATCACAATTAAGAGATGGGGACACAGTGTTGTCTCCCTATAACAGGATGTGCCTACACAAGGGCCTCCATGGTAGAATTACCATGATGTATTTTCATGTAAGCTGCAAATTAAAAAAAATTGAAAAAAATTGTTTTTAAAATGTTTGTGATTGAGGTTACATATACTTTTCAAATGCAGACTTCTGAACAAAAGGATGTATTCATGCAACCAACTGACTTTGGCTTTGTTTCCAAGGCTTTCCCTATCTGGCTCGGTGAAGTACTGCACAAGTGCTAGGCAGCTGAAGGATTGATCAGGCAGCCTATAGAAGTCTATGCAACTGCCTAGTGCTTGCATAGTCCTGCAAACAGTCCCAGATAATTCTTGAGACAGACCTCTAATATACACATGGGAACTTTAATGGAGGCAGGATCAAGAAACAGTGGTACAGTAGAAAGGCATCATGGCACACTCAC
>NW_017306651.1:1309871-1313272 GCF_000935625.1 Nanorana parkeri | reverse complement strand
ATTTTATTCCCTTGGGGTTGCAACCATGCTTTTCTTTAAAACGTTTAGGGACACTGTGGTCCGCTTTTCCCTTTTTAATATTATTAATGTGCTCCCTTATCCTAATTTTTAATTCTCTAGTGGTTAAAACTGTAGTTTATGGGTTTACATACAATTTTAGGGAAAAAAACCCTCAAAATATATGTTCACTAAAAATATACTATAATTAACCTTCAACTACAAATACCTTGAAAGATCCTGGGAGATCAATTCACAAGCAGCTGACATCCCAGCAAGTGGTAACGATGCATGTAGAAAAATAGTAAACCAGTCTACGCAATGGCGCTTCATGAATGACAGTTCCTGTTCCCATTGAGTTTGCATTGGAGCTAACTCCTTTAAGCCACATATGAGCAATTAGAATTTTAGAAAACAAATTACATTTTAGTTATCAGCTTAAATGTGTTTTCCTGCGAACTTAGTCATATTTAACCTATAAATTTTGTTCCCTGCAATTATTTAAATTACAAGATTTACAATTAGTTTTGCCACTAAATGGGGTTTAAATGGAACTACTACATATTTTAGGCATTTTTCTAATTGGGCAATGAATTAAACACAAGCTATATTACAATGAGGAGCAGCCTGAAAAGACGTATTTAACATTTTAAGTGAGAAAAAAATAAATAGGTGATAATTTGCATAGTTTTAAATTTTCAGAAAATGCATAAGCTTAGTATGCATTTACATTTTATGACGGAATATGAATATTTCAAAGCAAAATGTGTTTGAAGGGGACTTGAGATAACAGAATAGTGCAAAGAATGAGAAAGCTTCTGTTCCCAGTAGGATCAGATTCCCATCAAGCGCAGTTTTACATCTAATTATCTTGACCATTTATGGACTTCGCAAGTAATTGGAAATCCTAATAACTCTTAATATGAAAATTGAAAGTTATCCCTATCACGTAATTTATATTTCAGATAAAAATAGATCGGAATTGAACCATATCAGTATTTAAAAAATCCTTTGTCTCATGAATGGTGATTTTTATTTAATTACAATGCAATTCTTCATCTAGGGCACAACACGTAGTTAGATATGACCTTGCATCATGATAACTTTACAAATACAATTTCTGTAAATAACATGCCATTCCAGCTTAGTACAATTACAAACCAGAGTTGCTAGTTCCACTTTTGGGACTAAAAATAACCTTTATCTCTTGACTTTATGCTGGTAATGGGGATTTGGCCTATAAGATGTCCTCCGACTACATGGAGAATACTTGTAGCCAGGTATTTTGCTACTAGCTCAGTCTCAGCCATTTCATAAGACTTCCCATGCATAGAGATCTGAGCAGTACTGGGCAGTGCAAGAGGGAGATCAATTCGACCACAAAGTGCATTAGTAGCAAACCAGGAAAGAGTTTAGGATATAGGTTCACTTATTAGTTTGGCATTGTCTTCCGTGCCATAATGAAATTAACAGGATAGTGTGGACAGAACCTCACTACCCAAAAAAAAGGAATATTTTAACACTTTTCACTAGGGATGCACAGATACCAAGTACCCTGCTTGGTACAAGTACAGGTACTGATACTTTCCCAGTTCCAAGACTAAACTAGAGAAAAACTTAAAAGTTAGGAGGCAACTGTCATTTTTAAGGAGCAGTGGCTACGGGGCTGCTGTGATTTGTGCATCCCTGTTGTAATGTATGATTTGTTTTATACACAACTTTATTGCTATCACATAAGGGGACTAAGAAATCCCCTATGTGATAGCCAATGCACATGCTAGGTCCTCTTTATGGAGACATCAGGGGTCTCCAAGACCCTTAATGTCACCTTGGGACCCCCAGAGAAGCTGATGAAGCAGAGATCTGCTGCATCAGCTTCTCGCCGGCATCTGTAACCGGAGAGTGACACTGAATGCGGAAGTGATGTAATATACATCACTTCCTGCATTCGGGGACAGGAGAAGAGATCTGATCTGGGGGGGGGGGCAGGACATCTTAAGACGCCCTCCCGCTCCTAAAAGACTCCCGTCCGGCCGTTCAGGCACGGCCATGGACGCGAGGTGGTTAACAAAAGCTTTTCCACACAGGCTGTATCCAAGACGCTTGCCACACAGGCTGATTCTTGTCCTCTTTGCCACACAGGTTGCTTTTCACCACACAGGTGATCTGCTCCCCAGTCCAACCAGACACACAGACTGTTCCAGGGTGGAGCTGCTTCCTTAGGAGGCTGGGAGTTCTTCCAGAGGCCCTAACAAGCCAGCTAGCTTCAGCTGGGCTTGTTACCTCCCAGCTTCCTGCCCTCTCAGCACTTCCCCCTAAATGAAGAGCTTCAGTATTACACATAACCCCAGACATTTTTTTTGCCTGCTGCCGCAATATGTATGTTTATGCTGTATATATTAGGGATGCACTGATAAAATTTTTTCTAAGTAACGATACTTGTCCAAGTACTTACAGATACCAATTACTGATACCTTTTTTTTATTGTCATGTGACAGTTTTTATAAACAATATTTTTTCTAGCCCAGTCCTGCCCAGGCCTTATTGATTAGCTTTGTTCTCCTCAATAAACCTGGGACAAAAAAACGGGTGGCAACAGAATGGAAAAAAACTCTCTCAACCCTGGTAGTATAGTGTGTTGTGATATATTTGCTTTTTGCACCGAGGACAAGCTCTAATGGTTTTCAGAGCTGGGGCACTTTGTACCAAGAACAAGTAGAAGATTTGCTGTTTCGCTAAGCGTCCCCTACACTAAATAATTTCTTCAAAACATTTACCCCTGGAAACCTGTACTCTTAATACTTTATTCAAGGCCCTTAATTCTAAACCGGCCTTCCCATGAATGCTCAAGGAAGGTTCTTTATAGCTTGCCCACTGGTGCTGAATGAAATGGATAATTCCCTATGAAGCCTCTGTGACGTGTGCTATACATCAATTTCTTCATAAAACAGAAGTTATTTACATGTCATCACTTCCATGTCAATGCAAGAAAGAAGGGTGTTATCATTTAGAGATCATAGACATGGTAATACAGATAATTGTTTATACTCAAGTAATCAATTGTGTATCCAGAAAATTGCTTTATAGTAAATATTCAGACACACACTACACCATTTATTTGGCTGGCATACAGCTGTATTAGGCTCATTAGCTCACATCATGATGAAACATTGACACTGTGCTTGAGATGTGTCATAGCACTCTCAGACCCGATATTAATACTGTACTGCACTTCATTCATCTCTTAGGGGGTCCTCTTTTAACATGTTTCTGTGTTTGCTCTACATGGAAGAAAGGAATACAGAGAATGATGCCTTTGTTATAATGCCAGTACTGTGAGTTTTTTTATTTTATATAGAAATGTTTTATACAATAGTACTTAACTACTAATAAATATACTTGCA
>NW_017306651.1:1299077-1309831 GCF_000935625.1 Nanorana parkeri | reverse complement strand
ATTAAATATTTTAATTTTTTACTTTACTTTTAGGGGCTTCGAGTCTCAATCTCTTTTTCTGTATTCCCTGTTATCAATGAACAGGAATCCTCTATACTGAGTGTTCCTGTTCATTGATAACTTGAGAACAGAGTATGATTACTATAACTACAACTATAAATGAACAGGAGGTGATGTAGATCACTTCCCATTCATTCATAATTGAGGATATAGTCAACATACCATGTCCTCAATTATCTACAAACACTCAGAGATCACTGATCGCTGAGTGTTTGCTCTCGCTCTCCTCTTTTACACGCTCTCACAGGAGGCTGAGTGAGTGGAACAGGGAGGAGAGCCCTGCCTCCTGTGACTGCACGGGCTGTCTCCGCCCCCACACTGCTCTGCCGGACTGTGATAGGCGGCTGAGCGGTGTGGGAGGAGAGACACTGGCCGCTCACAGCGCTCTGCTCCCGCAACGCTCAGCTGGCTGTCACAGTTTCTCTCCTCCCAGCTGGGACACAGAGCAGCGCCCAGCGGGAGGAAAGAATGCAGGGATGCGCCGATGTTTTGGCAGGGAAATGGCACTTTCGGCATTTAGCCAAAAGTGCCATTTTTGGCCGATATGTTTCGGCGGCCGATATATCAGTGCATCCCTAATATATATATCTAGATATATCTAGATCTAGGTATATCTAGATATAGATCCAAATACAATGGCTTTGCTCATTCCCATAGGTGGGAACTCTCCAAATTGCAGCCAGAGACTCTGGCTAATCAAAAAATGACCAGGTCCGTATGCGGTCAGCAGTCCCCTCTGTTTCTGTCAATAATTTGCTGACGGAAGTAGTGATATCTTCATTGGAGATTGGAGTAGTTATGTATTTGTTACTACTTCAACCACACAATGGCCAATGGCTGTAAAGAAAAAGATAGTTGGGGGGAGTTGTGTTCTGTGCTCTCTCTTCCTCCAGCCCCTTCCTCTGGCCACTGAATATATGTTTGGCCAGAGGGAGATAGAAATTACAGCCTATTGTTGGGTCAGAGGTCTCGATCAATGGTTAAAAAAAAAGTAGAAGTAGGACAAACTTGGCTCTAGTTAGGCCACATGCGCACACAACGCAAGCAAAATTGTATATTGCAAATATACGCATCTATGCGCGTATATACGAGCGTATATGCGTGCACTATATGCAATCCCAGAATGCATCACTTGTAATTTAATTTTTATTGTGCTGTACGGATGTACGCGCGTATATACGCGTAAACACGTGTATATGCGCGTAAGTCCGCAGATGTATACGCTGCCCGGACGCAGCTCTGTTACATTCTGTTTTTGCGCATATATATACGCTACGCAAATATATGGCTCCATACGCGGCTGTGTGTATGGAGCCATTCATTTGCTGTCCATGTATTGTCACAATTGCCATGTTCTTTTCTTACCAATTTGTATTAGAGGATCATATCTCTATGATTAAATCCCCTGCAGGCCTATCATTGTGAAACATTGTACCTAATAATCAAAGAGCCATTTGGACCTGTTTCCCACAGAAAAGAAAACACTGGGAGCCACAAAACTCTTTTGACATCTAAAATGAAGATAACACTGCATATATCGTTTTTTACCTTTATGCAATGTATAGCATGTATATAGGTATATGTGGGCTTAGTAACGCACTGCCCCCTACCCCTTATTCGGACTCACCTGCCAAGCCTCACAGCCAGCATCCCAGCCAGACGGGTGCACTGCAGGGGGCGGGGCATGTGACACACACTTCTCCTCTCCCGCCACCTGCCTGTTACTAGGGATGCGGCCGGGAGAGGAGGTGAGCCACAAGACCTGCCCCCTTACTGAGACGCCCATCGGCAGTGCGGGGCCCCTGGGACCCTGCACTGTCGCATGTTCCACCAGGAATGGTGCCCAGGACCGGACCTCACTGGGCCCCCCCACAGCCTCAGGTCCCCGATGCCCCAGGGGTAGTTCCACCCCTGGACAGGGAGCCACAGCAGAGGGATGAAAGAGCCACATGCGGCTCCGGAGCCACAGGTTGCTGACCCCTGCTCTAGACAGTCACCTGACTAACCAAAGGCCCCAGATGGCATTAAAGTGTACACTAGGCCAAAACTTTTATCTATGTTTATTGTAAAGTGAGAAAGATTTAGAACTCCTGACAGGCTTTTACTGCTATCCAGGGCTCTGTTTGAGAGATTTCCTGTCCTGCATACACCATTTTACCAGGCGGGAAGTGAGGGAAACTCTCCAACAGCAACACAAACAGAAATACAAAGTTTTTTTAGTAGAATATAGATGGCTGGAACACATACAATTTTTATTTCTGGCTGTATCCCTGATGCAGATTTTTCCTCACTTCTTGTATAGTAATACTATTATGAGCATGACAGGAAGTGAGGGAAAATATCTCTAATGGAGCCCTATATAGCAGTAAATATGACATGGCATTGACATGATCGTAGACAAATACAATTCAACTGCTTGCAAGGTACAACCTGCCAATAAAGGTATGACAATAAACAAATAGGGAGGTTGAGTTGCAGCTTGCCAGGAGACTAGAAAAGGTTCACTGTCATTCTTTAAGGGAGAAGCGCAGGGAAAATAATTGGCCTGATATATGCTGACTTTGGGTTGCAGGAGTACTTTATGAAAATGTACTCCTGTGACCCAAAAGAGAAGTAAAGCCTAAAAAAGGTTAAGTAGGACACCACTTTTCATGCCTAGGCAGGAATGGCCAGTATTCTCCCTTCCTTTACAGAAATGATAATTCAGTGAATACTAGAGAGCCTCTTCTATACATATGCCATGCTTTATTAAAAAGAGTAAACCTGTAGTGTACTGAAACCAGATCAGGAAATCAAGGATCATAAAAAAAGTCCTGGGCCTTGTATTTTTGGCAGCTGTAGCTGAGCAGAGTAGCTCTAAATCATTTTTGAGCTGGTGCAATAGTTTATGGGAAAGTTCTGGAGCTAGAGATGGAGGTGTTTGAGCAGAACCTTGGATTTTTGGAGCTGCCTGGAGTGAGGGATTACTTTCGGCTCCAGAACAATCCTGGATCTTGAGCTCAACTGTTAGAGCCATTCCATAACAGGAGTTAGCAAACATGGATCGCTGCCAACTCTAGTCTTAATCATTCCTTACTTTATCCAAAGCTAAAAAAGAATAAAAGTTTTGGCACTTCAACCAACAACACGCTTGCTTTAATCTTACCAAACCTGAATAAAGACAACACATTCAAGGGAAGGCAGCTTTACTTAAATGAACTTTAGAATGTAAATTTAAAACTCTAGTTCCTAAAAATATAACTCAATTTATTATTGTACCTTTCTAACAATTCTTTCTTTATAATGTGCCCAGGCACATAATCCCTGCTATTCTTTTGGGGAAATATGCTTCTAGGGAAATAAATATTTTTACGGCTGACTTTTAAAGAACTGTAAACCATAAAGCATAAGTAGCTTAATTTCCTACCATTACATTTTAGTATAATAGAAATGGGAGCACAATATATATTAATAATAGCAAGCATTGATTTTAAGTACAACGCTAACTGTTTAATGAGTACGTCGGAGAAAAAGATATAGCGCAGAAAGCCAGGAAGAATAATTATTTGCGCCAGACAAATCTCCGGATCTCAGTAACCTCCTACCAAATTGAGCTGACTGCTGTGTTAAACAATATAAGCACATATTTTAGAGTCCTAAGATGGCTCTCTCTAAATACAGTTATTATGTTTGTACGTTGCTGGGAGTAATTATGTTTCTATTTTCCAAAGAGACCTCTTGTCAAGATCAATGGACTACTTAAAGTAAAAGAAGTAGACTTTTGCATAATGTTCATCAAAGTTTACATTCTGCCAGCCAGCATTAAGGACTGGTGTAAATTTCCTTTTCCATGTCATTTGTTTTGCTGCAATAACTATTCATTTCACTGTCTAATTCAGTAGGATTTCCCTGGGGTGTTCCCCCTCTGGCTAACCAACGCAGATGATATGTTTCAGTAGCTTCTGGGTATAAGTTAACAAAATTACAGTCTTACTCGAGAATTTTAAAGAGTTTTTAGTTAAGGTCATGTTCCATATGGCAAAAATGGCAGCACAGTGAAATAGTTATTTTTAAATGAATTGCATTGTATTCATTAAAATCTATTTGTTACAAATTACAGGGTTATTCACCAAGCTGCCATAGGCAGCCGAGTAAATAACCGAGCCGTAGTGAAGTGAGTTGAACAACGTTCGGCTATTCACTATGGCTCAGTACGGCTGATTTCAGCCGTACATCGGCTGAAATAAGCCGTAGATCGGCTGCCTTGGGCTGCGCTTCGGTCAGCCGAACATGCTTTGCCTGTTTGGCTGAGCCGAATTGCAAAAGGACTTCGACTCAGCCGATTCAACATCTGGATCGGCCGAGCCGAAGCTCCGGCAGCTCGCTCGCTACCGTTCACCGCTATTCACATAGGGACCGAACAGCAGTAGTGAATAGCCGAATGCCGCCGAGCGTGGTACCGAGCAGAATAGCAATTAGTGAAAAGTTGGAAAAAAAAAAGTTGAAAAAAAAAGTTAAAAAATGTAAATAGATAATACATTAGAAGAAATAAAGAAAGCTTTTTTTTAAATGGGCGGAGCTAGCAGTGACAGCTAGCTCCGACCCAACTGTTTCCTATTGGCCGGCACCTGCTAGAGTCATCTAGCAGGTGCCGGCAAATGAATAACAACTGGGCGGTTCACCCAGTTGTTGTTGTTTAATGACAGATCAGCGTCCCCAGGTAATTTGGGGGCGCTGACGCTGTCATTACAACTGGGCGGAGCCAGACGTGAGATCACGGCATGCTCCGCCCAGCTGTCATTTGCGAGGCGTACGGTCTTTGGCTGTCACTTCAGCTCAGTCAATCCAAAGTATATGCTTTCGGCTCGAATGAGCTGCTCGGCCGCCTTTGGGAGCTGTACGGGCTATAGTGAGTAGCCCGTTCAGCAGCCCTTCGGTTCGACTGAACTGAAGGGCTCCCCCCACCGAAGCTAGCCGAAGGATCTGCCGAAGCTTCGGCGGATGCTTCAGTTAGCTTTGTGAATAGACCCCTTAGTGTTGTTTAATGTGTAATGTTCAATTTCTGTTTGTTGCTATGGAGGGCAAAGCCTGAAGACCTATGGAAGCCAAAGCTACAGCTTTTTTGTCCACACTTGATTGTTTGCTGAATATGAAATGAGGGAGTACAAGTATAAGCATTCTCTACAGCCATTGGGTAGCACTAACAAAGCTTTACTGAACAATTGATGACTGAAACACAAACATGAACATCTCCCAGGGAATGACTACACAACATCGAAGCTGATTGGTTACTATGGGCAGCTGCTCCAGATTCTGCCTGCTCCAGTTTTGATACATTAAATTCTCCTCGACGAGCTTAGGGAAAACCCAAAGAAAGCAAAAGGACAACAATTCAGAGCTCAGGCTGACTACAGCCTAGCCACAACCCTAAATTTAAGCAAGGGGCAATTCATTTTATGGCAGGGTCCCTATACAATTTATCGACAGCCAACAGAATTCATGCTGCAAACACTATTCAAACATGCAGAGAAATCAGTATTAAACAGAAAGGCTTCCAGATGATACAAAGGGATGAAGCTCTTCATTGTCATCGCTTGCAAATACATTCTTGTGTATAGAAAAACTGCATTAATTTATGTTAAGGTCACTGGTTACTGTACTAAAAGAGAATCTTTTTAGTCTTAATACAATAAGAGTAGCAACGTCAAAATGAGAAGGAGTTCAGATATAGTTCAAGCATATAACAATTCAACTCGTAATGTCCTTCAGTACTCTGGCTGCTGTAAAAAAAAAAAAACGTGGAAAATTTACATTATTTTCTATTGTTCTCATATCAGTTCCAGTGGGGAAAAAATACCATTTAGAACATTAGAATAAAATAAACTGATACAGCTCTATATAATGCTCTGTATATCTCTAAATAGAATTCCTGAATCTCTAATGAGAACCCCAGTGATTTTGCTGTGTCCTATTTTATTTTCAGAGAGCAGAAAACAATGGCGTTATGCTCCTTTTTTTGTGTACATATATTATTTGGTGAAGAATTGCTGTGCAGAGACCGTTAAGCTATTTTCTATTGTTGTCTTATTATAATGATGGGGAAATACAAATGCTTTCTGATGTGGAACAATAGGTGGAATGGTAATTATAACATAAGCCTCTTTCTTCTGATGTTTTAAAAAAGGACAAGAGCCACAAACCATTAAGTTATATATAGCAGCAAGGTTGAAATCACAATCTGGGATGTGTGTTGATATCTTCAAACATAGCAAATTATCTTTTTTTTTTATTACTCATGTATGGATAGAGATTGCTACAGTTGGGTTTATGCTTTTCAATTATAAACAGTGTGATTTATTAAAGGACAAATCCAAGCATGAAAGGAAATCTGTGATCTGCTGCAGCTATCCAGGAAACACTGTATTAATATACCTTAATCTGAGTTTTGTGTAATCCACTGAATCCTCTGCACTGAGCATGCTTCATCATTTAAATCTGGGAGGAACTGACACTTCCTATCACATGATTGTGCACTATGTCACTCATGCTCTTGCATTTAGGAAGCTGGTGACAGGTAATGATCAAGATGACATACTTATATGTAATAAAGGAATCTGATGGCACCCACTTAGATTTACAGTGTATCTTTGGTGCTAAGTTTCAGTGCAGAACTTGTGATCTTTCTTCTTTCTGTGCTTGGTAAAGACAATCCCACTTTTAGGAGTTGAGTTAGTGTTTAAGATTAGGTTAAGGGGTTAGGCTAGAATTAAGGTAAAGGTCAAGGATTTGGGGTTGAGGTTAAGAGCTAGGATTAAAGTGACACTAATCTCATGAGTTAAATCTCCTTTATTTGTGTATCACACGGATGTAGATCCTCAAATCATCTCTGAATTGGTGCTGACACTGTCCTTCCTTCTGGAGGGTGGCTACTTATGTTCCCAATGGTTCCTGTGTATGTTGTAAAGTAGTCACCGCTGCAAACTGCTCAAGTGAGTGCTCCAAGTGAATTTAATGTCACTTTAAAACAAAATCTTGGCTCAAGAGAAGACACTCAATAGATCACAGTGAGGTAGCTGCACTGCTACGCACAAAACCTTGACCCAGAATCAGGTTGTCTATGAAAGATTTTGCGCCAGGTTCCCAAGGAACATTCAACGCGCTTCAGGAGAGAGGCGAGTGTCGCTACGAGCTGGCCCTCCCTGTTTGTGGCTGATTTTTAATAGAGTGGTGGAGCAAGTGAGGATTCTTTCATTTTACTACGGAGAGCTCAGGGTCGTAATAATAAAGGTAGTAAGAAGGGAAATTTCACTTTAAAGGGACCCATTCAGCTATCCCCCACAGCTCCTTCCATCAAACACACCACCATTTGTCCACCACTTGTCATTTGTCAGAGCTCACAAAGGATTGAAGATATAGTTCCCTTCATCATGTGTTCTGGAGACTTGTTGTTCAGGCCCAAGCACACATCGTGGAAGATAGTTACATTCTCCCCCATACTAAGCACACTGGGTATTTTACAGAGGAAGGAGTGGTGGAGCACAGCCAAGATGAGTATAAGTGGGTCAGGTGGCGTTTTAACCGCCTTCGGCCGGCCGTTCTACAATAACAGAGCTTCCTGGATGTAACAGGCCGTGTATATGCAGCCTGTTAGCCCCGCCCACTCACGCACGACGAATGAGCAGGAAATAACCAAAATTTTAAAACAGGAAGCGATGCCTGTTTACGTACAAGCGATCTGCCGGCTATAGAGCCTGTGGATCGCTTGTATGGGGTGCCGATCGGAGCCCCCCCCCTCTGAGGCCCCCCCCCCCGCTGGTCCTGGGCTCCGCTGTGCCCAGCGCAATCCCGGGACCAGCATGGTGGCTCCCTGACAGGGGATCAGAGGGAGATCGTACACGATCTCCCTCCGTTCCCCTCTCCGGTGTCAGAATGTAGAAGTGATGTATGCGCAATCAGAATTATGACAATTACACAGCATATAAAGTAGTGTGCTAGTTACATAGTCAGGTTGAAAAAAGACACAAGTCCATCGAGTTCAACCTATAGAGGTATGAAACAAAAAAAGAAGAAAAGCCTAAACAAAACGCTATGCCCACAATTACCCCCTGTGGATCCAGAGGAAGGCAAAAAAAAACCTATAAAGCATGGTTCAATTTGCTCCAACTGGGGAAAAAATTCCTTCCTGATCCCATAAGGCAATCAGATATTCCCTGGATCAACAATCTCTGATGCTTAATATACCTATAAGAACTCAATATCCAGTAATATTCTGTGCATTTAGGAGCTATATAATAAACTTTAGGAATTGTGTATCCTGAGACTGAGTGTAGGTACTGGTTTGCATTCCTCGCATTGTCATGATAAATAAAAGGGCATTTATGTCATACAATAAAAGCCTGTCGAAGACAGCCTTAAAGGAGAACTATGAGGTTGAGTGATTTTCACTCAACCTCATAGTTCGAGAGGGGGAGGGGAGGGTACAGACACAAGTCCATCGAGTTCAACCTATAGAGGAAGGCAAAAAAAAAACCCTATAAAGCATGGTTCAATTTGCTCCAACTGGGGAAAAAAATTACTTCCTGATCCCATAAGGCAATCGGATATTCCCTGGATCAACGATTTCTGATGCTTAATATACCTATAAGAACTCAATATCCAGCAATATTCTGTGCATTTAGGAGCTATGTAATAAACTTTAGGAATTGTGAATCAGGCAATCAGATATTCCCTTCAACCTCATAGTTCGAACTGACGTGTGACAATGAAACTGTCACACGTCGGCTTAATAGATCGGGAAGTGAGCAAACACATACCATCGCTCGCTCACTTCTCGATCATCTCCCTGCAGAGAGCGGTGACTGTCAGTCACGGCTCCCTGCAGGGACTCCCCCCCTCCCATCACTGACTGGAGGAACGGACGGGGAGGGGGAGGGTACAGCTGGCTCTGCCTCTAGTTAGGCAGAGCCAGCTGTCAATCACGCAGCTGGGTGGATCTCGACAGTAATGTTGGGATCCGTCCTGGCTGCGGCGGTCTCACTATACCGCGAGCTGTAGCTCGTAATATACTGAGCTTTGGGTCATGGGAGAATGCTAGTTTATGTCCTCCCGTGACCCTTAAGAGAACTACGGGGAAAAACACTGACCCCATAGTTCTCCCTTATTCACTTCCCGTCCGCCGAACGCTGAAAGATGGCCGGACGGGGGTCTCCTGGATGCGGGTGGGCGTCTTTAGACGTCCTTCGTGCCCATGCCTGCTCGTGCGTGCTAGGGGGCGCACACGAGCGGGAAACCGCCAGGATTTTAAACGGCCAGCGATGGCAGTTTACATACAAGCAGTCCTGCGTCTGTAAAGACGCCCGATCGATTGTATGATGCAAGTCAGGGTGACCCCCCCCTTACCTCTTCTCACCGCCGCCGTTCTCGCCGTCACCGCCGCCGCCGTCCCCGCGATCCCGGGCGTCATCTATTCCGTGCTATGTGGCGACTCTGTGCACTGTGAATGGAGGGAGTTTAGTACAGATCTCCCTCCGCTCTCCTCCCGGTCTCTGAATGCAGGAAGTGATGTATGTTACATCATTTCCGCATTCCCCTGTCACTCTCCAGTACAGAAACCGGAGAGAAGCTGATGAAGCACATCTGTGCTTCATCAGATTCTCTGGGGGGTCCCTAGGTGACATTAGGGGTCTTAGAGACCCCTGATGTCTCATAAAGGGGACCTGTTACTGTAATTGGTTATTACATAGGGGACTTCTTAGTACCCTATGTGATAACAATAAAGTTAAGCGGAAAACAAATTGCTCACAAAATAAATAACATTTACACACACACAAATAAAAAACAAAAACACAAAAGTTTTTTAAAGTCCCCAACCCCCACATAGATTCCCCAAAATGCGTTAGGTGTGCCTAAACGCAAAAACGACGATTGTGCCCATTACGCCGCACATGTTACATATCGCCGCGAACGTCGCAGTGAGAGCAATCATTTTAGGGCCATCAATCACTGATAACACTAAACTGATGAGCGCTAAACTCTTTTAAAGCAACGCTTATGGCCATTTTGGCTATGATAGTTTTCTGCGATTTCGCGGGGGTGTGCAATTTTAAGGCTTGACATGTTTGGTGTCTATTTACCCGATGTGACCCCGCCTTTTATATGTTACCAAACAATTGGGTAAAAATAAATGTTTCCTAAAATAATAAAGAGAAAACCGTTTTTTAAAAAAAATATTCGGTACTTTTTTGTTATATAGTAAAAAATAAAAACCCCAGTGGTGAATAAATACCACCAAAAGAAAGCTCTATCTGTCCCCCAAAAAATGTATAAAATTCATTTCAGTACAGCGTTGCATGACGGAATAAACGTCAGTTGAAGTACCGCAGTGCTGAATACTGAATAATGGCCTGGGCGGGAAGGGGGTGTAAACACCCCGGTCAGCAAGTGGTTAAACTGATAATAAACCTTCCATTGTTTTTTCTCTGCAAATAAGGCATGCACAGATTGTGCACAGATCTGTTCTTAATTTTTTTTAAATGTTTAAATTCCTAATTTTCTAGTGGGACCCCACATCACTGTCTCTCCCGCCCCTTCGCGGGTGCCACCAGCAGTTAAGCGGCTGCTATGGAGGCACCCGTGCCTGCAGTGACTGTGTGCATCCGTAGACACACACAGCCCTATGGCAGGCCACGTCCCTCCTCTCCGACCCAGCAGAAGGA
>NW_017306651.1:1284061-1298823 GCF_000935625.1 Nanorana parkeri | reverse complement strand
CCCTCCCCCCCCCGTAACCAGGAAGTTCAGGACAGAGGATCGCTGCAACCTGTGGGAACTGGTGCTGACAGGTAAGTGTGGATGCATTAAGGTAAAAAGCACCCAGACCTTAAAGACCTTAATACTACTTTAAGCTGCAATGTCAAAACACTCTTACCAGCAGACTATAATCGGCTCCACCACTAGTTAGCCGCATGTGTGTACTCATTATTGGCATATTTGCTAAGTAACATTGGGATACAATGACTCACAGAATCATTGGTGATACCCAATCCTCGATTGTGGGATTGGACATCTTTAATAAATACTTTCGCAGAGTACTAGCAAATGGCAATTCAGCTTTTGTCAGTTTACTTAAGTCGAATCAATGAAAGTGTTTGCTTGCTATCACTTTCTCCCTTTTTTTGGTTTATTCAGCAAGGGCTTAAAGTTATTACAGACTAAATTCCTCCTTTGTATCTTTTGTACGAGTACTGTGTGACAACCAGGTACACTTCAAGTAGGAAATAGTACTGGTTGCCATGGAAACAATTTTAATTTCAAAATAATTCTTCTGACAGCTGAAAAGCAATGTCATCCAATGTCCAAGAGACCATAATTTGTCCAGTTTTAATGGAAGCCACTGTGGTTGTGACATACTGTGCAGTGTCAGTAGCATGAAACATTTACCCAGCAAGATGCGGTACTTATTTCACGTGTGTATTTGAAGCCCCTTTTGAAGCCTATTCGAGGCAGTGCATTAGGAAAACTCCACGGTCTCTAATGCTAACATGAATATGTATACTGTTGGAAAAGTGCTCTTTACAAAAGTTCACTAGTTACCGATGTTGAAAATGTTTATTCAAAGTGCCATAGTTGTGCTGAGTTAGATCATTGCTTCAAGAAACTCTAATAGGATTTGGAATTAGAATCTGGTTTAAAGGAGGACTCTCGTCTCAACACAAAACTCTGTCATATGCAGTTCTGGTTCACTCTTATTGGGCACTTATTGGCATTGGTGTCTCCTTTGACCTAGAACCTTTTAAAGTGATATTAAAGTCAAAATGTTTTAAGCTATGCTGATTAAATTACTTACAATAGATGCTGCTCCTTGATGTTTAAAGGGTTATTAAAACCTGCTAGCTATTTAAGGTAAGTGCTTACACTAACATTGGGAGGAGGGAAAAAAATTATACTTTAATGTCACTTTAGACATTTTAGTTTCCTGCAGAATCAGCTGGTCCCCTGAGCACTGGCCCATATATTCTGTTTTAGGGTGCTCCTTTCCCTTGCAGGGTCCTGTGGTGTCACCCTTGGGTGTGCAAGTAAGCTGTGTGTGTCTCGACAAACACACATGCACAGCAAGTCAAGCCATTCCTCTGCTCCCCATTCCTCCTTCCTTCCTTCCTTCTTCAAGCTAGTAGATGGACAGCTGCTGGAGAATGTGCTGCCCTTTGTTTAGGGAAGCCGAGCTGAGAGAGTTGGAGCTGTTTTGAAACTTGTTGACTGTAAGTACTTGAGCAAACATGTAAAGAAATACATTGCTGGGCGATGGGTATATTTGTTCGATCTGGATTCATTATTGAAATTTTTTTTTTAGTTTAACACTACTTTAAGAGGTACAGTAGTGAGGCTTTCTTTATTGTAGATGAGTTATTCCCAGGAATAGCAATGTAGCAATTCACAAATACTTGACAGACACTTCAAACACAAGCTTGTTACCTAGTGCATGTATATGCTATATGAGTGCACCACTGTCAGGAAAGGATGCTGCTCCAACAACTATGACAGTCTATCATTGTTTTGCACAAGTGACAGTCATATAATGTAAAACTGCTCTGACACTAACACGCTGCTTTTAATGTTAGGAGAAAGCCTGTCAAAGAAGAATCTGGCTGACACACACACAATAACAACTCACAATGGCCTATAGCCTGCCCTACAGGGGATCCTTTAAGGAATGGCTCACCCCCTTCCCACTGCACTCCGTTTTATAAAGAATCCCCTTAAAGAGCAACTTCACACACCCCTAAAGTGCCCCCATCCCAGTGGCTTTGTTTGCAAATCCCCACTTATCTTAT
Organism: Nanorana parkeri; assembly: GCF_000935625.1. Taxonomy (NCBI): domain Eukaryota; kingdom Metazoa; phylum Chordata; class Amphibia; order Anura; family Dicroglossidae; genus Nanorana; species Nanorana parkeri. Next base: position 1,296,763 of record NW_017306651.1, on the reverse strand, counting down.
TTGCTGGTTTATCCTGAAACTACATACTCACACATCCAGCACATCCCGATTTCTTGCTGCAGTCTGCCGCCACATGCCGGGTCCCGTACTGCCATCTTCTTTTTTTAGGTCATCAAGGGACATCTGTCTCTTCTGGGTTCTTGCAGCCAGTCCCCTGGTCAATCACATGTGCCGTAGCATGTCATTAAGGGGCTGGCTGCAAAAACCAGTAGGAGACAGCCAGTTCCCTGAGAATACACAGCTGGGCATGTGCTGTAGATCACCCTAAAGCCTTCTGGAATACCAATGTCACACATCCTAGGAGGCTTTGGGGTACGCTAACATGGATGTGCTGCTGTGCATCATCAGGGGGTTGGATGTCTCTTGCTGGTTCTTGGTGCCCAGCCCCTTGATGTGAGGGTGAATGGGGACAAAAAAAATTATTGCCTAAGCGAAAATCCTGCAAGTGTCGGGAGGGATCTAAAGGGAAGAGGTATTGGGGCGGGGTTTAAATGTCCTATTATGAGAGAAGAGGGAGTAGGGAGGCAATAGGGGAGGGGGAAGGTCCACTTCAAGTTGCAGCATTCATAACAAAAAGTAGGGATGCACCGATACTAGTATCGGTATTGGTGCCGATGCAGAGTATTTGGGCGAGTAGAAGCCCGATACTTGAGCGTCTGATATCAGGAAGCTAGGTAGGCAGTCATTACACGCTGCCTGGCTCCTGATTGGCCGGGAAGCCAATAGAGATTGCTGAAACAACTCTTTATTTTCCCCAAACATAAACTTATGGGCCTGTTGACCCCATACTGTTGCATTAAATGTGTGACATCATGTATGTCATGTGAATTCAATACTTTGAGTTGCACCAAGAAAAAAGTGGAAAGCTTCCAATGAAGACACTTGTTTCCTTGACAACTCTCTTAGATGGAATTTCCCTTACATTGGAAAAATATCCTCTTCATTTTTGTTGAACCTATAGGACACAAGGTGATGAAAAAATTTAAGGAAAAAAAAAAAGTCAAACAATAAAACATTTTTAACCCTCCCCTACTTTATGCAAAACAAAAATAATATCTACTTTCATTTACTTGAAAAATGTGCAACATATACAGAATAACACTGTATAATGGAAGGAGCTCAAAATAGAGAGCTGATGCTCAATCCCAGCTAAACATATTTTACATGCTAACTTTAGAAAAGCAAACCAACATTTTTTTTGAACATTTTATGGTGATCTGAAAACAAAAACAATGGGTTGACAGATCTTCTGATAAAGGTACTCTAAAAGATGTGATTTTGCTTGTCACTAATCATCATGATTGAAAATCATCAATTAACAAGGCTGAATTTTTATTCACAGTTCCTCAGAGTTTTGATGAGACTTGATGATGATGAGCTGGAGATGTGCAGTCAAGCAACGAAGGGCATCGAGACGTTTTCAGCAGGGGAAGTTTGATGATGTTTCTTGCTATGTATTTACAAAGAGCGCCTAACTACAAGGATACACCAAGGACATACAAAGAAAGTTTTAACATTGTACCTGTGTCTAAAAGGCTGAAGAAAAGTTTGTCGATTTTACTTGGTAAAAATCGATGAGTCAAAATGTAATGTACTTCCCCAGTCAATATTAAACGGTGATTCACTGGTCAGACTGGCATTTACGTCCATTTTAAAATGAACCTGCAGAAACCTCTGTGTTGGTTAGATTACTAGATAATTAAAAGCACACTTCACTGAGCACAGGAATAGTATTAGAGATCCTAAAGGGTAATGAGGAAGCTAATAATAATATATGCAATGACTATCATGTTTTTCAGCTCAAGGCTGCACTCAAAATTTATAGATATAAAATGATGTGCTCCTCATTTAATGGTTAGCCGTGTTCTCCTCGCTATTATAAGAGGGCTTGGCATCTTTTGGATTTCCCAAAAAAGTTTTTCAGCTTTGGCAAATGTAAATTACCTGTATGTATTAAGAATGCAGAGGTGTATGTACACCATAACAGCTCATATAACTGCTGGAGGGGCAGGAAACAAAAAGGAGTCTTCCTGCCCCAGCACATCCAAACTCATATACATGGCTGCCAGCTACTACAAATACTCAGTGAGCTTTTGCTAATTGATATCAAGATATATAATACTACTTAATGGCACATCTATGTACAGGCTTCAGATATGAATATGTCAGTGGCATACAGTGAAAGCAGCCCATTATCTACTGCAGTAAATTGCCTATGACAAACATAGGAAGAGAATAAGGTTTGCTATGCTAGGTTATGCCTCTTCAAGAATGCTTTTCTTTAAAACAATGCCTGTATCTTAGCAGAAAGTACTATACTATAAAGAAGAGAAGTTGGGGACAGTCCATTATGCAGTTATTAAGGCTAGAGGATGTTTTGGAATGGTCAAGCTCATTGTGCTAGGGAGATCTCAAAAGGTTTCTTCATGAATATACTCCTTTATCCTTTGATCTGTGCCATGGGAGTACCAGGAGTTACCCAAGCACTGTATGCTTCTAGTGAACAAATGTCAGTTGTCACAGCACCTGCAACATGGAATGCAGTATGGTGTGTGTGTGGGGGGGGGTGTCAGAGTCTGGTGTACCACCAGAAGGTACCCAAGCACTGTATGCTTTTAGTGGGCAATAGAATGTTTTGACATAAACTATTATGGAGATTTAGAATGTCCAGTTGCAGGTACAGCATGCAGGATCACTATCTAACCAACCATGCAACCCTAATGTTTTTGCTCACTTTGCTGCCTGAGAAATGAAGGTTTCTTTAAAAATAGCCTGATGACTTCTTTAATAAAAGGAATAAAAATTTGGTAGGAATATTTTTAAGTTACGCCAGAAAAAAAAAGCATGTGTTTAACTTAAATTAGATGTAGAAAATTTGCATCCACAATTCTAGAAAAATATGGCAGTAATATTGTAAAGAGCATTGAATCCCAAGAGAGGGAGGCACTGTGTATCTCTGAATAATAATTTATTGCGTAGGTCCACTAAGTTATTTCGTTTGCAATAAAAGTTTGGTGTCATTAACAGAGATGCTCTGAGAAGCTGAATTTCAATTTGACCTGTTGCAATCAACATTTCCACAGCCCCTCTGTGCCGTATTATTATAGTAACTGCCAAACACTAATCTACATGCACTGCTTAAAAAAAATCTATTAAATGTTTAACCACTTAAAGAACCAAGTACAACATTTATTTACTTAGCAATATATTCAAGTAAAAAGCTGCTTTATTTTGAAAAATGTTTCTGGACATCAATGGACGTTTGCATGCAGGTACCCTTTAATTCTCTTGATACTCTAATATAGAGCTTCTGTCATGTAAAAAGTAAGGTTTGCCATGAAGTGAAGAGCTGTCCAAATCACTACATTTAATATGATAATGTTTTATCTTTAAAACGTTATCATATTAGCAGACAGAATCAAACACCACGCCAGCAGATTTTGGTTCAAGAGAGTATTATTCAATGATGTTCAGGAGTGCAGGGCGATAACGGGGCGGCTCTCACCAGGTTCAGAACAACCTCAGCACTGCAAGACAAGACACAGAGAGCGCCTCCATCGCATAAAAATGTTTTAATAAACTAATAAAATTTTTTATAAAGGTACTCACAAAGGACGAATAAAAACAGGCATAAAAGGGTCAGAACGAAAGGTACATATCCAGCCGCTGTTCGTCTTCCCTGGTAGTGAAGTGGATTACGCGTTTCAGAGGTCACGCCTCCTTCCTCAGAACCAATTGGGGGTGTTCCACTGTGGATAATGTTTTATCTTTTCTTGTAAACATAAAGCAGCTGATATGCAATTCAGGACCTAACACCAGACTCTGATTTACTTCTGAGTCTTGTACTGTATTCCCCCCACACACCCTACTGCATTCCCAGTTGCAGGTGCTGCGACAACTGGCATTTGGCATTGTCAGTAGTACTCTATAAAGATATGTTGTTCGCACACCAAAATGAGGTTAAAGAAAACTTTCTTTTATTGCTTCTGCAGTAAGTACTCAATAATGCATCAAACATTTTGGGGTCACACAAGATAGTAATCACAAATACTTTGGTAAAGTAGTCCTGCATGGTCCTGAAACATTGCCGCTTGACTGCTAAGAAGCATAGACCTAGACCCCAATGCTGTTTGAGATGTAACCTTGCCCAAAGATGACACAGGTTGAGTTGGAAAGGGCAAGGGCACAGCTTTATTGTAATACCAACATAACAAATTAATCTTGGCCTATGTAAGTCACAGTTATACCATGAGCACAGCTGAAAAGTCTAATGAAAGTGTGGACCAGTCATTACCATTAGTGCTGGCCAGGCATTAGACTGACCCAAACTTCAACTAGAGGGCATAACCCATAAAGTAACATTATTTTGCTGGCAAGGACAGACCACCAATAAAGCTGTGATGAACAACCTCATCTTTGGCGGGCAGTAAACTCCTTCTGAGCCTGAAGATCTTCTGGACACTTGTTGCATGCCTCAGCCTAGCCGTACAGGAACCTCATCTAACAGTAGCCAATGGCAACAGAGCTACTTTGACTTACTTTTGTTAGTTAATATCTACTTACTAGGCCATGCTTCCATCAGTCAAGGTTCCCTTTTACTAGGGGCTCAAGGTGACTTCATTATTGTTTAAATTTAACTTAAGGAGAACTATTGGGTTAAGGCTTTTCCCCATAGTTCTCCTTAGGGTAATGGGAGGACACAAACTAGCGTCCTCCCGTCACCCTAGGCTCAGTATACCGCGAGCTGTAGCTGTATAGTGAGATGCCGCAGCTGAAGCGGATCCCGACAATTATGTCTGGATCTGCCCAGCTGCATGAGTGACAGCTGGCTCTGCCTATCTAGAGGCAGAGCCAGCTGTACCCACCCCCTCCCCCGTCCGTTTCACCAGTCAGCGCTGGAGGATCGGAGCGGGGAGGGGGGAATCCAGCCACTCCCCTGTCACGGCAGAGAGCTGTGACGGGATCGAGAAATGAGCAAACGCCTGTATGTGTTCGCTCACCACCCGATCTACTAAGCCGACCTGTGACAGTCTCAGTGTCACAGGTCGGCTAGAACTATGAGGTGAGTGAAAAGCACTCACCTCATCGTTCTCCTTTAATAAGAGCTAGTTTTATTTTACTTCTGAGTCTGAAGCTTGTGTACACTAATTGTAAATATTGTCAGCAGCTTAGTTTTTAGTAGCATTATTTTTTGGGGATGGAGGTGTGTAATAGTCCTTTACAGGGAATCAATCTAAATGCAAATATAGGAACAGCTTTTCCTGAAGGTGCAAGCTTCAGGGCTGCCATCCTCAATCTTGCTTAAAATAGCAAGTCAATGGGGTGGAATAAGCATACAGCTGTAAAAGGCAGAACTCTTAACTTACAGTACATACTTATTGTGGGAACTTATACACTCAAAAACAAGTCAGCAACTGAAGCTCTTGTAAATTCCATCCTCATCTCATAGCTGTCAATTTTTGTATCTCTTTCTGTTTCAGCTAAATTTGATGTTGGGTCCATCTTTGCCTTTCCTCACGTTCTATTATCTCTATATGTGTCATTGGATGATTATAAACATGTGTTTAGGTCTCCTTTTATGACAATGGTGGCCGGTGATTATTTTTATTCTCTCTTAATCTATCTGGCTGAAATTTTTATACCTATCAGCTGTGACTCACAAAAATTGTGTACAGAGGACTCACATAACATTAACTGACATTGAAACATTAACGTTGATTCTGATATTTTATATTTTTAAAAGCCATGAGAAATAAAACCCTTTTTTTCCCCCCAAACCATTTTACCCTTACTGTTGTCTTCCTATATACACACAGCAGGCTGAAAGATATTTTGTTTTTCTATATCGATTACATTTATCTGATTCCACCGCTGCCAAATGCAGTCTGAACTCCTCACTTACTGTAAACGTTCTTACATTTCCCCTTCTTTGGCCTTCCACCATTTTAGAGTCTGACCTCGCATTTCATTCTTTCTCTTTTTTCCGTTTTGCACTTGTTGTTTCCTTAATGTGTCCAAAACCTATTTTACAAAGTGCAGACTCAACATATTGTGCTAATTACACTAATTTATACTGAGGACTTAAAGAAGGTGAATGGTACTTAAAGAGGAATAAAAATGATTACAGTGCAATACTTACCTTCTTCCTACAATATTCAGACGTTATCATCATATAAAGTCATGCATTAGAATCTAATCAGAATACAAACTGTCAGTGACTTCTCATTAGTTTATATTACAATGCAAACAGGTCAATTATACTGTATATACTGCAATTATGTTAATAAAGTTTTTTGCAGATTACTTACCTCTTTTCTCTATACTATGGTAGGCCAAACCAGTGAGCTTTCATATAGTGAGTACTAACACAGATGATTAAGGCTTGCTGCATTAAACAATTGCACCGGATGTTTACTATTTTAACCCAAGCTCTATGCAGACACATGAAAGCAATATGCCAATCACATGGGGGAAGAAGAAATCTGTAAAGTCCCGTACAAAGAATAATGCTGTCTTTGCTTAAAGGAAGCAAAATAGTAGCTTATGATAACATATCTTGATGCAATGACAATTGTCTAAGAGGGTTTTTCTCACCTTGGAGAGACTTCCTCTCACTTTCTGATCTGTCTTTATGACAGCAAGGGAAGGGAAATCTCCTCAAAACTAAATTTAAAATGTTTTAGTTGATAGCGTAGAACAGCAGAATACATAATAACATTAAAACTCAACTCCAGCTATAAAAAAATCATATAGGTGGTGTCCCCCTCTCATAAATGAAGAATCTAAAGCATGATTATTCTAGGGGGCATGTAATTACCTGCTTTTTTTGGTCCTGCAGGCTTCCTCCCACTGGTTCCTTTATGGGTGACCAGTCCCATGAAGCTACTCCTCTTCTCCAGTTGTGTGCCAGCCCCCTCCTAAACCTCATGGTGTGTGATGAAGTTGAGGACCCGTCCACATTCCGGGGCTGGAGCAGAACCTATGAAAAGCATTGGCTGCCGACAGACTGGTAAGTATTTTTCTTATTGACAACACCCCAGACTAAACAAGCATTTTTTCCTTATAGCTGACCAGAGTTCAATTCAATTTGAAATTACTCAATGTCTATTTAAATGTGGGAGCTTATACAGATAATGTGTGAATACGTTTATGTACTCTGTAAATTGTCTAAGAACTTTGGCTGAATCATGTTAACGTGACGCTAAACTCACAAATTAAATCTTAAAAATGCATTCAAGTACCATACAAACTAACAAAAATGTAACTTATTTGTACCTCGTTTAGCTGTAGATCCTCCAATCAACTCTGAATTCATGCTGACACCGTCCTTCCTTCTGGAGGGTGGCTACTTGTGTTCCCCGTGGTCACTGTGGGTGTTGTAAAGTAGCCATCACTCCAAGCTCGCTCCTGTTATGGATTACAATCTCATGTTTAGTTTATTCTAGTCATTTAAATTGAGATTGTAGTCCATCATGGGAGCAAGCTTGGAGCGGTGGCTACTTTACAACACACACAGGGATCATGGGGAACAAAAGTTTCCACCCTCCAGAAGGAAGGACAGTGTAAAACTCGGGAGTTAAATGTTAAAAATATATTGAAATACCTTAACTATCCCTAACTACCCTAACTACAAAAATGTATCTTATTTGTGTATCATTCGGCTGTAGATCCTCAAATCATTTCTGAATTGGTGGTGACACTGTCTCATAAACCAATACTGTAATGTGTGCCTTACTGTAATCCATGGTTGTTTCCCTTCTCTTTGCTGCTCTTCCTTTTAAATCCTCATGTCTTCTCATGCTTGGGGAGAACTTCCCTTTTCAGCTCAGGGCCTCTTCCTGTAGTGCTGGCTCAGATTACAAGCCTATACAAACGTATACACAGACACCGTGTATCCAGTCCTGAGACAAGGCAGTCTGCTGCAAAACAGAAGTTCTGCCCAGCATGAGAAGAGATACACATTTAAAAGGAAGAGCAGCAAAGAGAAGGGAAACAACCATGGATTACAGTAAGGCGCACATTACAGTATTGTTTTATGTTAAAAAATCTGAGGGTTTAATGTCACTTTAAGGTTTAGCTAAGGTACCTGTATGCATTTTTAAGATTACATTTCTGAGTTCAGTGTCACTTTACAGTAGAATTAGTCTTATTTTTTTACATATATCTACTGACATCAAGCAATAGATATATGCAAAAACATTTAAAAAAATAAAAAAGTTACCAAAGAGGTAAATACTTAACTCTGTCACCGCCGCTCCCTCCCGTATGCAGCATCCAGCTTATCAGAACGTGCAAGAAGATCTGGGCAGGCACATGCGTAGTGGAAATCACCGGCGGGAGGAGAGACTCAATAGAAGTCAATGCAGGCAGCCATGAGCGCGATCACATGAGACTCTGTGGGAAAGGAAGACTCAGCAGTCAGCGCTTGATCAGAGACCGGCACCAACACTAGAGGGACTTCTGAAAATTACAGGACGGAAGAAGATGATTGGATCAAGAGGCATCACTTAATATTTGTCCCTACCGCAGGATGGGGGTAACAAAAATTAGACTTTAATGTCACTTTAAGTAATAAAACCACTCAATATACTTTTAAATGTTTTTGAAGTTATTATGTTACAATGATTAACTTGCTTTTAAGATATAATAGTATTTTATTGTCAGAAAGCATTTGGATGTGTTTTCAATCTACCTGACAAAGATTTAGATGTTTTTACTTCACTATTGCAGTGTTAGTTACAGGAACTAATCTCATCTTCTTCCTATATTACTTCTTTTAAAGCTGGCTTTGCATCACCATTTTTAAAAAACATATCAAAACTGGATAGCTGATATTTCTCGGCAAATTCTCAATACACTAAAATGGAATTAAGTGAATTTCTGGAGGGAAAAAGTATCTTCTGAAATAATCTATGGGCTTTCTGATAAATATAATACAATTAAAATGACCAGAAAGCAGATAGGATTACTGGAAATGTCAATATTTTAGAGCAAGTTATTTTGTAAATGTCATTTAATTTTATTAAACTTACAAAAATTGATTTGTTTAGGCTAAGTATTATGAAGTATCATTTTGACTTATTTTCTTCTCTTACCTGGAAAAAAGCATACTGGTAACAATTTATGTAGGACAGTAGCTGTGAGAGACGTGTGCAATCGGGTGTATTCTTTGGTGTGTTCCTGGAAGTGTCTAGGACAGGAGCCAGCATTAATTTAAAGTGACCTGGTCTGCTGTTCTGAATCAGAAAAGTTATTGTTATGATGGAGCTTGCCTTTCCTCTCCCACCTCCCAGACAATCCTGAAGAAAGAAGCCACACATGGGAGTCCACCAACAAGTTTTTAATCCACAAGGCAAATAATATTCAATCCAGCAAGGCTCCACCTGTTAAAGGCTTGATCACAGAGACATTATTGGGGCGAGTTGCTGAAAATTATGCATGCAACCTTTTGTTAAGATTTGTTGTGTTTTAGACTGCCCATTCAAATGAACAAATCAACAAAGGATCCCGTCATAGGGATGGATTAATAGTAATGTGGGAGAACCAAAAAGGAGCAGGCAAGATTTGACACTACAAAACAAGTTTGAGGTTTGTTTGGAAGGGGAAATGAACGCTTCTGCAGGTATGTACAATGACAAACTCTGTATTTCTCCCATAATAGGCTCAGGTAGATTAGTACATGGGGTTTAGACTTTATCTGGTTGAAATTGCCTGGACCAGGCGGTGGTCTCCAAACTCCACCAGGGCATATTTTTCAGGTGATAAGGACACATGGGACTTTATTTATAAAGCACATTCCATGAGATGGCATGCTAATAATAATCATAACCATTTACAAGCTAGCTCCCTCCAATGAGCAAGTGTCTGAAATTCTGTCTTTCATCCCTACTTCCCTCTTGTAGGTCTGAGCATGCATTTTTATTGAAAGATCTTTGAAAAAGAGGGATCTGTAGGTGGTCAGATTATTTTAGAACATTCAGTTTTTTTTTTACTACAAGTAACTTCAACCATAGCCATCCTTTAAACTGACATAAAACAGTTGTTTTCTGGAAATTCTAAGGCTAGATAGGTGTGACAAAGGATAGTGCTTCTGATCTAGGAAATTCATCAGAATGTGGCAGACTTGAATCCTTAATGCACTGGAGACAAATTAAATTACAAAATCAATAATGTCTGATAATTAGTGTACAATTGTTCCCAGGCTGGGCCAGTTTGAAGGATAGATTCAATTATTTCAATGAAAGGTCAGCAAAGCTTACATATACTCTGTAAGATCAATTGGATTCAAATGTGTAAGGAACTGCATGGTATCACCATTTATCATCCTTAATTTTCCAAAGTATTTAAATCTGTTACCTTACTGACTCTCTCTGCATGCAACTGATACTACTGTCCTGCTGGTGAACGTATTATAGTTACATTTGTGGAATGCATTTTTGTTATCTTTCAGCGTCATTTGGGGATCATTGGGACTTCATTATAAAACATAATTGAACAGCAAAAACAGCAACCAATCCCAATCTATTTAATGTTAATTTAGCACGGCTCTTACAATTTATTTTCATCCACAGCACCTTTTGAAATTATGCAAAATCTCGAGGCACCCCAGTCTACAGTGTAAAAAAAAAAATATTAGCCACCCTAATCTGGCAGGGATGGTTGACATGTAGTTCCTGGTCCACAGCTCTCAGTTGCTTCCTGTACTTGTTCTTGATGTCAGTTAGGCTCAAAAAACTCAGTTTGCATAATATGTTGTAGAGAAGGGTAATAAAATTGTAATGGGCTTTTACTCTAATGTCCCCCCTTTCACTTTAGAGTCCTCCCTTCACATCAGGAGCCCCCTTTAGATCATAGTACCCCATTCACATAAGAAAGCCTCTTGACATCAGAAGGCACGGGAAATGAGGCAGCCAAACTTCTTTAAACATTTACAGCAGCATGGGCAGCAGAGCTGGAAAGTATTCATTGCTTTCATTGAAATTATGGCTTTAATTACATTTTCTTTTAAATAGCGACAGAGTCACTTTAATGATAAAACTTTTTTTTTTGTGTTTCATGAGAAGCTGGCATAATGTGCTGGCAATTGCTGGGAATGACTTCCGAGAAACATGACTAATCTTGATTAGTCTTAGTTGCAAGGGAAGGAAATTTGATTTACTTTGACATGTATAGCAAAATCATACCTGGCTACAGATTAAAATGGAAAAACATTTTTTATAAATTCAAAAATTCAGACTAGCAAATTGATTTACCCATACTGGAATTTAACTCCCACTGGAATTGTCACCAATCTGCAAAATATGAGGGATTTATGTGAAACCCTTTTTAGTCCTTATTGACTGTTGTTGGGCCTACTTGTTTTTCCTTACAGGATCCTTGAAAGATGAAAGATGTATCATTCTCCTTTTTGCATAGTTCTTTCTTATCCTTATTCACATAAAAAAAATTGTAACTAATCTCAATGCCCTTAGCAACCCATTTTCCCATCGATATTTGTATCTGGACATATGAGTTATAGACAACTGATTCGTTTTTAGTGAATTAATTATGGATGCAGAGAAATAAGGGCATTGCATTCCAGCCCTGAGAGGTTTTTTTTACCCTAATCTTGCTGTTATTATCTGTGTAATAGTAAAGTTATTGTCACTACCATTGTTTTTGCTATTCTAAATGAGTAGAGGTTAATAGGTTAATAATAAGGGTTACGTGTAAAGCTGATTTCCACCTTTGTCAAGGTATTTTTTTTAAAAATGCCAGCAATGTACACCAAGTATACATGAAGCAGGCATATGCAGTTGCTGTATATGAACACAGAAACTTATGGTGTTTTGTCCTCTTCATCTCCTCATGGCTCTTTTTGAAATGGACGCCTCTGTGCTTTGCCAGCAGTCTGTGTAAATTAACACTCTCTCTCTGAGTACACATATCCTTTAACCACCTACCGTTCAGCGGCCAGATGGGAGCATTGTAGATGCGGATGGGCACTTTAAGACGTCCATCCCAGCCCCCACTCGTGGGAAAACTACCAAAATGTAAACAGCCGGCCATGGCTGTTTAAAAACAAGTGTTTTCCGGTGTCTTGATGTTGTATTTTGTGCTTGTATTTTGACTGTCGCCGGTTCCAAGATCCGCTGTGCCTGATGAGTGTCGGGACCGCCATGGCGGCTCTGTCACCAGAGAGCAGAGGCTCAGAATGCTACAGAAGCCGTGGAGAAACTGGTGAAGCAGATCTCTGCTTCATCAGCTTCTCTGGGGTTGCCTAGGAGACATTAGGGGTTTTGGAGACCCCTGATGACTCCATAAAGAGGACCTGTCACATAAATTGACTATCACATAGGGGGATTCATAAGCTTCTTAAAAACCCCAGTGTTGATTAAGTACCACCAAAAAAAGCTCTATGTGTCCCCGCAAAATGGTATAAAAATAATTTCAGTACAGCGCTGAATACTGTAAAATGGCCTGGACAGGAAGGTGGTTTAACACCCTGGTTTTTAAGTAGTTAATAGTAAACAGAATGGATTGTCTTGACTTTACTTTTAACTCCAGTGTCTCCTGGATCACATTAGCAACTCACCACTGGATTTTAATGTCAAGAGTTGCTCTTTAATTGTAAAACTGTGAAAGTAAAGCCCACATAGGGATAACTTAAGATAGTAGCAACTTTTCTCGCCCCGTTATAGGAGAAGCCAGGAGCTGTCTGTT
>NW_017306651.1:1223296-1284050 GCF_000935625.1 Nanorana parkeri | reverse complement strand
CAAGCACTGCTACACACTTAATTCTCCCATCTTGACTTACTTTTAATTTACTTTGCTTGTTCTATGGACATTTTCATCCCACTTGCCACTTCCTATCCTCTGCTCTCATATAAAATGACCCTGGTGGCCTTTAGTGAGTTGTAATTAACCTAACGTCTAATTCTTATTATTAAGAATTCTCAGAAAGAAAAGCATATCACAGCAACAGTAATGGCTTAGCTCTAAATTATACATTTTCAGAAATTACATTACTAGAAAAGCACAGGTTAATAAACATGAATCTATCACTAGATTGTATGTAGACAGCCCCAATCCTAAAATATAGCTTAATTTTGAACAAAATTAGGGCCAGCTACCCCTACTCACGCACCCCATCCCATAGATGTGCCCCACTATGTCAGATCTGCTGGGCAAACTATATGTCACCAAATAGAGAAATTGCAGGTGAAATCTAAAAACTGCAACCTTGAAACAGGGAGGGGCTCCCCATATACTTGATCAAACAAACAGATGGTTGTCTATGTTTCCAAAATTTATTTTAAAAATACCTTTCAGTCAAAATATGAAAATATAGACATTTGAAACATTACACAGCACTGAAGTCACGTATACCCTCATGTCCGCATGACCTATTTTTATTCAAAGTAAAACTGTAGGTACATTCATATTTATTATAGAGTTCTAAAGATCTAATAGCAGTCAAAGACAACTTAGCCTCCGAAATACACCCTTTCAATTCTTTTTACTTGAAGTGATAGTAAACGCAGGAGTTAAATAGTGAACTACAATCTCATGTTTAGTTTACTAATTTATATTGAGATTGTAGTCTTATCACATGAGAGAGCTAGGAGTGGTGACTACTTTATAACACACACAGGGACCACAGGGAACAAAAGTAGTCACCCTCCAGAAGGAAGGACAGTGTCAGCACCAATTCAGAGATGATATGAGGATCTACAGCCGAGTGATACACAAATAAGATACATTTTTCTTAATAGTTAAGGTAATTGAATGCATTTTTAAGATTTAACTCCTGAGTTTAGTGTCACTTTAAACCATAGGTAAAACCAATCACTTTAATCTCGTATAAGCTTTAATATGTCATTTCAAAAGTAATTTTCACTATTTACGCAGGTTTCTTTAAAATAATACCTGGTGATCCTGCCAAATTTGGCACTTCCTGTAGCATACCTCCCAACCTTCTGAGATGGATTAAAGGGACAACTTTTAGAACAAAAAAAATGGGAGGCAATGGACACACCCTTGGTAATATTAGTAAAATCAAGTAATTTATTACAAGCAATTGAAAGTTGCTTATGATACACAGAGCTTTAACACGTAAATGTCATTCAGTTAGCACTTACTTTAACAGGATTAGCTAACAACTGTCAGACTGGTACATAAGGAGAATCTTGAAGTAATTTGTTTCTTCATCTTTGTAGAGATTATATTCTTGTACTAGTTCATACTAGTTCATACGAGAGAGAGAGAGAGAGAGAGAGAGAGAGAGAGAGAGAGAGAGAGAGAGAGAGAGAGAGAGAGAAAGAAACATAATGAGAGAAAGAGTGAGAAAAAGGGTGCTAAAGAGGGAGAGAGAGAGAGAGAGAGAGAGAGAGGAAGAGAGAGATAATGTATGTGTGTGTGTATGTGTGTGTGTGTGTGCACGCGCGTGAGACAGAGAGAGATAATGCATACTATTTTGCCACAGGATTCACAAGCAAGATGCACATACAGTTAAGAGTAACAGAATCCAAAAGTGACAGATACTTATGTTCATTTTTGTCTAAACAAATTCCAGTGTCTTCAACACGTGTTTCATTAGCACATTAGGGAAGAAGCTAAAACTAGTCTGATCACGTTGGAATAAGCAGGCCCATGGCAATGAAGGGGTTAAAACGTCCTTGCAGTGTGCAGGCCATACAAATGCATGAGGACAGAGAGGGCAATTGGAAACTTCTATATGAGAAAATAAATAGACTTCAGCTGTCTCATGATTACTTACATTGTCTTTCATCTGCTTCCCTCTAGAACACATCACACAGAATATGGGCCTGAAGGTTACAATGAAATATAGGGAGGGTCAACAGTGCTATGTGCAGCAAACCTTAGTAACTCAGTGTGCTTGCTGTGCTTCTATTGAATAGGCTGACCTCTGCATGGTGGCATATTTTCAAGCGTTAATAGCATTTCTTTCCCCGCTTTCTGCACCCATCCAATTCTGACCCTTGTATCTGAGCACAGAATATGAATTCACAATAAATTTCCATTTGAGTTCTTTGTTGTTAAAGGAGGTGTATATAGTTGTGTTATAGAGTTGCTTTATTTATTAAATTGAGCACTACAAAAAATAAAAATTCAATCCTGTAAAGATGAAATATTGCAAAGGTATATAATTACCATCTGAAGTCAGAAGGTTAAAGCTAAAGGCACTTTTCTCACATTTGCTAGGGTGACATTAATTGCTTTGCTGAAAAAAAAAATTTGTTTACACAGCTCAGTAGCTAAAGCTTAGATTAAAGAAGCAGTCCTCTGATTTTTTTCCCTCTGTGACACCAGTGCCATGGGCCTACCCTGTTGCAAGGAAAATACCAGGCTAACAGGATAAATAAAGAGTGGATGTTATAATTTTATTAAACTCCACTTTTCTGTCCATCTGCTACTGGTTTCACTTTGCTAGCCAGAGGAAAGCTTGCCCAGCTTCTAGGCTAAGCTCTGTTCCAGTAATGATTTGTCCAGCCACATCATTCCCCTGTCTAATGAGAGAACCTAAGTAGCCAGTAAGGCTTTATCTGTGCTGAGTGACCTTAGGCTAAGCCACTTAGTGCTGAGTAACCTTAGGCTGGACTATAGCTAGTCAACAAAAGGATTTATTAATTAAAGTCAATCTAAACTCTACCTGGGTGACTTTAGTTTGGTAATGCACCGTGTATCATAAACAATTACTGTATTTTTTTTGCCATAAAATGCTGTTTTCACCTTTTTTTCATCCTTGTTTTTTTTGCATCTCAGTTCTACTTATCTTCCCCGACCTCTTCCAGCCACTTCCTATCTCCATTCACTTTCTCAAGTGTAGCCACCCATCATTGCTCTGGACCAGATACCTATAAATACAGCCATATAGACTTATACAGACATAGAGGTGCCATGCCTTAAACACTTATAAAAGAATGCAAATGCAGAAGCATTATTGGGAGACAGTTGTCTCATGGCAGGACACCAGATTTAATGAAAGCTGCAGATTTACAAAGATTGAAAACAATGTTTAAATTGCATTAATATAATAAGTTAGAGCTTATGAGATCTTTGTAGATTTTAGTGATTTGTGATTATTTAACTTTGGCCTTGCATTGCCACAGTCTCCAAGCTCAATATCCCATGGCAAGCCGTGTTGCACCAAGCCTCGGTTATGTGTAAAGCAGAGATTTCTCCATAGACTTGAAAGGGAAAATGTCAGAGCTGCAGATAACAAAAATCAGAGTCTCCTGGGGATGGATTTCTTTTTTTATGGCTCAGCGATATCATACTGATACCTATTTAAAAGTGAGAGTGAAAAGGAATGTTATTCTTTTGAATCCATTTTTCTACAAGAGACTATGATATAGTATTCCTGATCACATATTACCTGACTCAGAATAAATAAATCTTCATCAGTTCATAAAGTCATTTTCTTCAGTTAATTTGCAGTCCTCCTCTTTGCATCATCAGCATGCGTGCAAGAAATAACCTATCAATGAGCTGAATTAATATTCAGTGTATTACTATAACTGAACATTAAATTCCTGTACCCTCTACATTAGCATTTCAGTCAGCACTCACAGGTTATCTGAGCATTGAGTTCAGAGTGAGGGATATACTTTGAACTAACTTTATTTGTTTTTGTAATAGAACCTATCTGCTTTGTGTGTCATATAGCCATGTAACCTTCCAGACTGCCATGCAAATTGGATAAAAGCAGAATGACAGGCTGCAGAGACCCTCCTTCTGTGCCAGTTTTGATTCTCATCCTTGTTGCTTCATATATGAACGTGCCCTTCCTGCCCAAGTAGCACTGGGCCATTCTGGTTAAAGTGTATCTGACGCGATGGCTTTTATTTTCCTTTTTAAATAGAGCAGGGAACAGTTAGAATCCGTGTCCAGTAATTTTTCCAGGGATGCATTTTTTTGCTGTGGGTGCAGCAAACCATTGTAGATGGGCAATGTACTTTAATTAGGGGCAGGGCATTCCTTAAAAAAAAAAAGCATGGTTATCATACTGTACAATATCATTTTAAAATAAGATTTATCATAATAAGGACAGAAACACAGCCAATAGATTTTTCTAAAATTATCCTATGTACAGTGAACTCCCCGTTATCCGGCACCCACAGGGGGTTGGTAGATTCCAGATTAATGTAGTTTATGGTCGCTTGAGAGTTACTATTACAAATAGGTCTAACTAATGCCATACCCCATACAATACCATATCATAAACTCTGTATTGACTTCATATTAATATTGAAATAAAGTAATCAAAAGAAAATTAAGACAAACAGACACACTTACGGGTCTATTCACTAAGCTGCCGAGGGCAGCCGAGTGAACAACCGACCCCAAGTGAAGTGAGGCGAAAACTGTTCTGCTATTCACTTCAGGCTTGTACGGCTGATTTCAGCCGTATATCAGCTGAAATCAGCCGTACATCGGCTTTCTTTGCATGGCTTCGGGGCGGCCGAACATGCTCAGCATGTTCAGCCGACCCGAAGTGCAGAAGGAGTTCGACTCAGCCGATACAACATCTGGATTGGCTGAGCCGAACCTCCGGCAGGCTACTCACTGCTGTTCGGCCTATTCTTATAGATGGCGAACAGCAGCGAGTGAATAGCCGAATGCCGCTGAGCGGGACCGCTCAGAACAGAAAAATAGTTTCAAAAGTTTTTAAAAAGTAAATAGAAAACGATTGTGCGGAGCTAGCAATGACAGCTAGCTCCACCCAACAGTTTCCTATTGTCCGGCGGTTCTGCTGCCGTAAAAAAAAAAAGGAAAAAAAATCTCCCGGGTGCTCTGGGAACCTCCCGCTCCCGGCGGCCCAGGAGAGGAACACAGATTTTTCTTTTTTTTTCTTTATTCTGACACGGAGCCGTGTCAGAATAGAAAGGAAAAAAAAAAAGTTTTTGCCCATTGGAATGCATTGCTTGATTCTTATAGGCTATTTCAATTTGCAATAGCCAATAGTAAACTAGCATTGTACCTGCCCTCTGCTGATGGACCTGATGGAAATTTGCCAATGGGCAAATTTTTTTTTTCTATTCTGACACAGCTCCGTGTCAGAATAATAAAAAAAAGGAAACAGCAGTGTTTCTCTCCTTGGCGGCCTGGAGCAGGAGACTCCCGGGGCGCCAGGGAGAGTTTGCTGTTTGGAGATCAGTGTCCCTGGTTAGCAGGTAACCAGGGACGCTGATCTCTCTGCAAGTGGCCGGAGCCAGCCGTAAGATCACGGCTGGCTCCGCCCAGCTGTCAGAAGCAGGCTTCAGCGCGGCTCAGCCGAGGCATATGCGTTCGGCTTGACTGAGCTGCTCGGCCACATTCGGGAGCTGTAGTCCTGGGGCCGAAGCTAGCCGAAGGATCGGCCGAAGCTACGGCTAGATCCTTCGGCAGCTTCGTGAATAGACCCCTTAGTATTAGTGCTGCAATACAGGTGCTCTAATACAGGTGCTGTAATGCTGTGTGCACTGTGGCTGCCTGACATTGGGACTGGAGATCAGTATATTGTACTCTATGAGCAATACAGTGCAGTACTGGGAGTGATCACTAGGTGACGCTTGATCACAGACAATTGTTCACAGGATAATAGAGCACTTTTCACAGACCGTTCAGACACTCGTTCCCAGGATAATACGGCACTTTTCGGCCCGTTTCTCTACCTTCCCATGCTGCACAGCCCTCTCATAGAAGGTTGCAGATCAGCAGAACAGTGAGTGCACAGTGCATTTTTTTTTTTTTTTTTTGACGGTTAGATGAGAGATCTGTTTAGTTGAATACCAGATAACAAATAGTGTACTGTATTTGTTTAGCTAGCTACAACTTTTAGTCTGTATAGTCTATTTAAAGTGTGACAGCCTAACAGCTCTTGCAGGGAATACAGTGATAAACACCACTAACACTGGAAACACATGTGCCATAAAATATTTAGAGAGTACTGTGACACTTGTTGTGGCTGCTGATGAGTTGAAGGTATTTTTAGGTGACAAAAATCCTGTGTAATTTAACTACCTATACAGTACAGGGGACAGGATTATAATGCACATCATAGTTTTCACAGTGCAGGGGTCAGAAATATGATGTACAACATAGCGAATGCAGAGCAGGGGTTGGAAATATCATGTACAACATAGTGTATACAGTACAGAGGACAGGAGTTTAATGTACAAAAAAGTATATACAGCTCAGGGGACAGGAGTATATTGTACCACATATCATATACAGTGCTGGGGAGAGAACTATAATGTACAAAATAGTTTGCACAGTACAGGTGTCAGGAGTATAACATACTACATAGTGTGTACAGTGCAGGAGACAAGGGTATAATTAGCTGCAGCATAAGTGCTCCTTTACCTCTAATGGGCATGTGAGAGTCTGTGCCTAACTACGTTGGCTGTAGAAGACAGTGCTGTAACTTCACCAGTGGCAGAATCTCTGAATTTAAAGAGGATGTAGTAGTAGTCATCATAACCTTTTTTCCCCTTTTTTATGCACTGTATACATACTTCTTTGCTTTCTTATCCCCATCCTCAAATGGCTCCTCATTCCTGAGATATCGCTGTTTTTTTCCTGTGACATCAACAGCACATATGCAGTTCATTGGTGTCAGTTGGATTAAGAAAATAAAACTCCATTTGTGTTCATGGGAACAAACAGAGAAAACGTGGTATCAGCACTGCCATCAGTGGGAAAAAACAAAACAGCAATGGTGTCAGATGGATCCCCAGAATTGGTGTCAGTGGGTGCTTAGGTGCAAGCATTGTCAGTGTCAGTGGGAGCTTAGTCCCTATGATATATGGCATTGAGAGCTTAGTCCCTAGAATACATGGCAGTGGGAGCTTAGTCCCAACCATTGATATTAGTTGGAGTTTAGTCCCTAGGATTGCTGTCAGTGGGAGCTTAGTCCCTGGAATTGGTGTCAGTGGAATTTTAATCTCTTGTTTCATTACCCTTGGGAGTTTTGTCTCTTATACTCACCTGAGAGGCACAGGCTTATTTTCCCTCTCCATCTTCCAGTTCTGACTAATTATATCAGTATTGGAACTACTGTATAAAAGCAGGCAGGAGATCATTCCACCTAAAAGTACTTGCATAGAGCTACTGTCACAATGTCCTGTAATGAGAATTCAAACATCCAGCAACAGAAGAGGATTTGGACCTGCCGGACACTGGAATTCTGTTGAAATCCCTGGAAAGTCCTGCTGCACACATTAATGTAGAATTTCCCTTATCTTAAAGAGAACATCTCATGAGAGTGACAATGACTATCACTGTTGAACTCTACGTCTGTGAAAATATTAGTTTCCTACCTATCATGCTGACCCTCTGGCTTCAACATTGTGGGCCACAAAACTGGAACAATTATGCTAGGGCATTAGAAGAACAACAGAACTGAACCATTGGAAAATTTCTCTTATATTAATGATCTGGTGACATTTGTAGAATTTTAGATTTCACATCACTTTTCCGTCACAGTGAAAATGACCAACAGGGCAAACAAAGAGAGTGAATTCCCTCAGTAGGGGCACAGTGGCTTTACATATGCTTTAATTTTTAGGAATGCCAAGGAAGAAACAATGCAGTTTTAAAACTAAACCTCCTGAGAAATAATGAGCCAGCCAGGATACATCGATACTGAGAAACAATACAAAGGTAATTATTTCCTGTAGTTATGTAATGTGTTGTGGCCCTTTAATAGCTTTAACCGGATGACTACATAAATATCAGCACAGACAGCTTTAAACAATGCCAACATAAAGCACTCAGTATCTCTAATTATGTGTCAACACAGATCATAAAAAACTGCAGTGCTCTGACAAACTGAAAATTTTAAATATTTTTAAGTAGAGCAAAGGAACTAGAACAGCAAAGCAGCATTGTGCAAAAACGCCGTGGGAAATAGCACAAAGCTTTGCTGTCTCACGAATGTCACAACTCCGTATAAGAAACATATCCAAATCTGCTGTGAAATCAAGAAAAAAAGAAAGCAAAATATGTATTAACATTCAAGGGGGACAATAGCTTCTTAACTTTTTGTGTTATTTTCCCTGTACAATGAGGCAATGGAGCAATGGAGTTCCTTCTCTATAGTATCTGCTGGTCCATTTTAGTATTTGGTAGAGACTTAAAATGTGCAATTATTGGTTAAATATGGAGGACATGCAAAATTGTGTTGGAAATCATGCCTTTTCCGTGATTAAGAGGTGTTTCCACATAGGCATGCAGCTCTATACACACAAATGATTCTGTGTGCTCCAAGTTAGATCATGCCTATGCAATCAACATTCAACATATATGTATGGCCTCCATAATTTTGCTCCTGTTTTTTCTCCTGCTGAGCTGATATTATCATCTTTGCTAGTTGCTCTCTATACATCATAGCATGTTTTTTTCTGTGGCATTTCTGTTCACATTTTTGCAACACGTATTTTTCCAGCATGATATCCATACCCACTGTAAGGGAGGGGAGCTTGACTTGTATTGGCAGTTGTAAACCAGGCAAGAAACAGGGACACCCAGAAACAGTCCAAGCAGGTTTGTCCTGCACTTTATTCAGCAAGGCAGTAAAGGTTCAGTGCAAGAGGGCTTTGTACAAGTCCTTAGCATGAAACAAACAAAACATCTGAGCTACTAACTAATTTCATATCAGTTTTGGATTAACAATGTGCCCTCCTAATGGGTTTCCCAAAACTAACAGGCATGCTCGTGTACCTTTTTATCCAGCAGCAGGCTGTCACAGGAGAGAGAGAGCCCTGAGCTTGCATAAATAAAGGCATGGTGACAGCTGAAACTAATAATGAGGTCTACCAGGTAGGTGGTGGGCCTAGGAATAGAGACTTCATCCCACAGAAAGGATCTACAAAGCCTCCAGGGCCAAGACAGAACTTATTAAGATCTTACAAAACAAAGTTTGTCTTCTCCATATCATTTAAAGACCCTGAAGCCAGTCAGCATGTGTAGGTGAGAAACCTAGGTGACAACTACACACCACCCACAATCCTCCTAACCACTGTTTAATACCATTTAGCAAAATAATGCAAAAGAGAGATTGCAAAATGCCTAGCATTCAAGATATTGACTTTGTTATGTCTACCAATTGGTTCCTTACATATTCCAGGTCAATCTCTGTCCCATTTACTACCTTTACTGCCATTTTGATTCCTCTCACCAACTGCAGTTTACATTTCTTCCCCCCATCTATTCCAGCCTTGGGGTTGCTAGTTTTAACAGGTACCTATAAAAGTTTCAACATAAAAAACATCCTTTTTCCTAAAGCTCAGCTAGAAAAACCATTCTACCTTAAACTCTCAAAATAAGGATGAGTACTCGCTTTGTAGAAAACCCTCTACCATGCTCTGTGACACCAATGTCAAGGAAATACTTTGTATTAAATGTTTATTTGAAAAATGAAAATGTTTTATATATAACAAAAAGAAAGCCTAATGTATACATAAACCCTAACAAGGAACTTCTTTTATTTACTGTCTTTTCTTCTGACAAATACACCACTGAAAGCATTTTCTTATATCTGTACGATTTGTGAAAAAAATACCTGCTGATCCTGCCAGAAGTCCAGTGCTATTTTGTGCCATGAAAACTCTGCAGTGTTATCTCAAAAATTCCTATCAACACTACATACAGTGGCTTGCAAAAGTTTTCACCCCCTTGGCATTTTTCCTATTTTGTTGCATTACCACCTGGAATTAAATTTATTTTGGGGGGTTTGTATCATTTCATTTCAACAACATGCCTACCATTTTTAAGATGCAAAATATGTTTTATTGTGATACAGATAAGAAATAAGACAAGAGAAAATTAAAACTTGAGTGTGCATAACTATTCACCCTTCCAAAGTCAATACTTTGTAGAGCCACCTTTTGCAGCAATTACAGCTGCAGGTCTCTTGGGGTACATCTCTATAAGCTTGGCACATCTAGCCAATGGGATTTTTGCCCATTCTCCAAGGCAAAACTGCTCCAGCTCCTTCAAGTTGGATGGGTTTCACTGGTGTACAGCAATCTTTAAGTAATGCCACATATTCTCACTTGGATTGAGCTCTGGGCTTTGACTAGGCCATTCCAAGACAGCTTTAGCAGTATGCTTAGAGTAATTGAAGACCAAAAAGCTCATATTTAGTCTCGTCTGACCAGAGCATAATTTTCAGCAAATAATGTGGAATTGTTCAAGAAACTTTTGGACGATTTCTTAAGGGACCGTAATATACAGGGGTACAGGTAATATACAGGGGTACAGGTACTCCTAGAATGAGATCCTAATAGGTTGGACTTGATGGACTAATGTCTTTATTCAACCTCAAATACTATGTAACTATGTAACTATGTATATGTATGGAGAGTCTCACACATGCTTTTTGGTGAACAGAAAGCGTGTTTGCTTATTTTTTCTGTAAGCAATGGCTTTTCTCTGGCCACTCTTCCATGCACAGAAACGTGAAGCTTTACAGCTCCTTCAGGGTTATCTTTGGTCCCTTTGTTGCCTCTCTGATTAATGTCCTCCTTGCCTGGTCCATGAGTTTTGGTGGGCAGGTTTGTTGTGATGCCATATTCTTTCCATGTTTTAATAATGGATTTAATGGTGCTCAGTGGGATGTTCAAAGTTTCAGATATTTTTTTTATATCCCAAGCCTGATCTGAAAAACAGGTCCCTAACCTGTTTGGAGAGCTCCTTGGTCTTCATGGTGCCACTTGCTTGGTGGTGCTCCTTGCTCAGTGGTGTTGCACACTCTGGGGCCTTTCAGAACAAGTGTATATATACTAAGATTATGTGACACTTAGATTGCACACAGGTGGTCTTTATTTAACTAATTATGTGACTTCTGAAGGTAATTGGTTGAACCGGATCTTATGTAGGGGCTTTATAGCAAAGGGATTGAATACATTCACATGCAGCACTTTTCTATTTTTATAGTTTTTTTTAAAACAATAGTCACCAATTTGGGCTATTTTGTGTATGTCCATTACATGTTATTTAAATACAAATCCATTTTATTTCCAAATGGTAATGCAACAAAATCAGGGTGAATACTTTTGCAAGCCCCTGTAGGTTACTTCTGTGGACTACTGAACACCTCCCTCCCATGCTATGGAGATGGGGAGAGCGGTAGGTGTCATTGTCCTACGGTGAATGTTGTCATGCTAGGACAGGCAGAATCATCAGGTGAAATGAAGGAAAAGCCAGAAAAAAAAAGAATCTAATGCAACTACCATACCTAAGGACTGGTAAGCTGTAATATTTTATAGTTTTGTTCTCGACTTTAGCTACACTTTGACAAAAGTAAAATAATGCCTAAAAACCTTTATAGTTTCTTTTTAAGCTGTCAGCTACTTGCTGTTGCTTTTATTTTATGTTACCCATGGAAGATTACATTGAAAAAGAATCATTTGATTATACCCCACATTCAGTATAATACATCAACTTGAAAAGATTAACAAAATCTTTAACCAGCAAGACAGTTTCCTCTCCAAGTCAATTTAAGAATAATTGATTGAAAAATACCTACACACGGATTGATTTTTTTTACAAATATAATCATATTATGGAAACATGATATTGAATATTTGGGCTGAAACGTAACTGTACTTGGACTTGCAGAAGAAAAAAAAACTTGCTGACTGGTTGGTTGCCAAGGAAATAAAATGATTCATTTTTCAGCTGAAGGGCAGACTGCAGGGACTGAAACAAATCCCAGAGGTGCACCACTTAATGTGCACTAGAAAGAAATGTGTTTCTTAAAGCAAACAATAAAAAAAATAACTTTTTTTTGTCCATTTGTATGAAAGGTTAGAGTTAGTGTTAGGGCTCCTCAATATCTAATGCCATGCTTTCAGTAAACAAGGGGACATTATTGGCACAAATAAAGTTCAGGATAGTTAAAAACTTCCCATACACTATAGCTATTTGAACCATTAAAAAACACCATTGCTACCATTAAAAAACACCCAAAACCATCTTACCCAAAATTGCTACCATTAAGAAAAACACCCAAAACCATTTCTACTAGAAAATCTAAATTTAACATTTGTCACTGGAACAGGAGGTGAGAAGAAATATACCAAGTGCAAACCCGGTTCTAATGACAGCTGTCTAAAAGGAACTACTGTAGGAGAAAGCACTGGAGAGGAGGTGAGTGTAGTCTGAGCTGTATTTTCTTATTTCACAACTCCCGGGGAACCTTTTAAAAAATTCTCTGAAGTTGGGTTTTAAGTGTTAAGGAGTGTGCTAATACTTAAAGTGGCACTAAACTCAGGAGTTAAATCTTGTATATTACTCAGCTGTAGGGCCACAAACCATCTCTGAATTGGTGCTCACACTGTCTTTCCTTGTGGAGGGGGGCTACTTTTGTTCCCCATGGTCACTGTATGTGTTGTAAAGTGGCCACTGCTCCAAGCTCACTCCTTTGATGAACTACAATCTCAATACAAATTAGTAAACTAAGCATGAGTTGGTAGTCCATCAAAGTAGTGAGGGAGAACTTAGAATTTACACCAAAACCCTAAACCTTTATACTCTGACAAAGATCAGTTGCTGCCACAAAATGCTGTTGAGCTGCTGAGTAGCTCTTCTCTATCCATAGCACTCATCTCTAAGGCCTCAATCACACTAGAAGTGACATTCATGTGTTTATATGGCTTTATATGCATTTAAAGCACATTGATTAACTAATTTAAATGCATGGAGTTTTTTTAAGTGGTATTCTGTAATTCAAAACTGTGTTTACCTGTGTGCTCCCGTGAAAGACTATGAATATTATTATCAAAAGGGTGAGGAGTTTGGGGAAGGCAGGAGAAGTGAACAATCTAGGCCAAAATTGATTAACTGGAAAAATTCTCCAATTCAGCTCACTTTCCAGTTCAGCTATGTTGTCCTAGATTGTTCACTTATCCTGCCTTCTCCAAACTCTTCACCCTTTAGTGAATAACCCTGTATGACTTCAATACAAATTAGTAAAATATATGTGAGATTTCAGCCCAGCACGGGAGCAAACTTGGAGTGGTGGCTACTTTACAACACACACGGGGACCATGGGGAACAAAAGTAGCCACCCTCCAGAAGGAAGGACAGTGTCATTACCAATTCAGAGATGATTTGAGGAGCTATAGGCAAGTGATATACAAATTAGATATCTTTTTTTGTTAATAGCTGAGGTATTTGAATTAATTTTTTTAGGATTTAACTCCTGATTTTTCTTACGTGTTTCCATGTTGGAATACAAGCAGCCATACCAAAGCACAGCCTGCTGGTACATTCTGCCGTTGTCACCATAGTAAAACTGTGAGATGCAGTCCATGCCGGAGCAACAAATGTCATCACAAAGTTAATGCAAAAGAGTCCACAGTGTGTGCTCGGTGCAAGGAGAAAAACCATGAACAAAACAACTAAAAAACTAGAAATCAAAAACTAGGACAAAACTTATTTTTGTAAGCAAAAACAAAATGCAATCCTGTTTTACCTTTAGTGCTATGCAAAACCAAGTATTGCTTTCTGTAGACGTAGTTTTAATTTAAAGTGGACGTAAGCCCTAAAGGATTTTGAGAAGATTTAATATCTTAAAGGGAACATCTTGAAATGTAAATTGTGACTAAACAGCCCTAAAACATTTACTCTTTGCCTGGAATTCCTTCTGCAAAATAGCAGTGCATCTCTTGTACCTACAGCCTCATAAGTGTATATCTGTTATAGGCATTGCTGCTTCTGACTGCTGGTCTCATGAGATTTTCATCACAGTGCTTCTCCTTGTTAGAGAAAAAGCTGTAACTGCGGAATTACAATGCTAAGATCCCTCTGCTTCATTCATTTTGTGGATCTTGGCTCTCTGAACCATTTCTGCTGGCTCAGTAATCATATCACTAGTCATCAGAGGACCATCTTTGACATTAGAAAGCAAAGCCTTGCCTCTGCAAAGTTGGCCATCTCCACACAGAAACATAGTGCAGAACAAGTCAGCAATGGGCAAATGATCAGTTGCAGAGAGTCTAAAGGCAATACTATTAACTAGTCCTATGCCTTCTATTGGGTACAACCTCCACAGTTCAGGTCTACTTTAGGTGTTAGTGGTTGCTTTAGTATTAGGGGCACTTAGGATTTTCACTGGTTCTCCATTCCAAAAACCTTACAACCACAATTTACAAGCACCAATCTCCCTCTATCAAAACAAAATGGCCACTTTGGGTAAGAACTGGGAGAAAGGCAGGTTCTTGCATTTGTTTTATAGTACTTTTGGATACACCTTTCATAACTTGAGATTATGGTCAAGCCTGCAGTAAACTTTGAAGAATTTAGTAGAGGTGCCATTTCATCTTGTGTTTTTTGTAGAACACATTAGGCAAAGTATTGGGGTATAAATTGAGCATCTTCTGTTCTAGAATAAGGTCAAGGAGAGTAAAAAAACAGAACTAACTATAACTTGGCTTTGATTTGTGTTGCTGAGAAATGTGAAATATGTTTGCCTGGATTATGAAAGAGCAGAAATAAAGCATGACAGAATGAATTTGTTGTGGATAAAATCTGTTTGGATTTGCTCCAGAGCCGCCTTGTAGAAAGGGTACCAACATGAAGTAAATAGATTTTAAATAATAATTGTTTGCTTATTAAAGGTTGGGCATGGAACACAGAGAGAATTTGAATTTTAAGGTAAAGGGCTCCCAAGGCAAGTAGACAAATTAAAGTTTCATTTTCAACCCACTTGTTTATAAAAGGGTTATTAGGTAAAGGAGAATATTTGAAAACTTTGTAAAACGGGGACCTGTATTTAGTATTGAGGGGAAGAGTGATGAGTAAGGAGATATACAAGAACTGGGATTCAGCCAAGCTGTCAAAGCCCATCTGCTATACAACTGAATGTGGAGGAAACCATCCAAGTGTTATATGCACTCCAGAACCTTTTTTTGGAACAGGAGAGAGAATCTGCTAACCCTGTGCCACAAATCCTTCTCAGGACGTCCGGTGTATATTTTCCCCACAGCTTACCTCTCACTACCAGATGAGCATGTGGGTGGATGCTAGCATGGCACATTCATACTATGCATCATGGAGGTCATTGTCTGGTGTATGAGGTAAGGCTCTTAAGTAGGAATGCACCAATACTAGTTTTTCGGTATTGAGTACGAGTGCCAATATTTATATTCCAGTACTCGCCGATATTGAGTACCAATACTGGTACCTTGTTTCCCCGAAAATAAGACACTGTCTTATTTTTTTTTTTGCACAAAATAAGACACTAGGTCTTATTTTCTCTGGTGTGTGGGCGGGCGTGTGGGCGGGGCGGGAGCTGCGGCCGGTCTTTACACAGTTTATGTGCAGCTACCCCGAAAGTAAGACCTAGCGGATTTCTGTAATATAAGACCTACCATCGAACTAGGTCTTATTTTCGGGGTAGGTCTTATATTACAGAAATCCCTAAAGATAGTGCTAGGTCTTATTTTCGGGGTAGGTCTTACTTTCAGGGAAACACGGTACTTATGATAGCATGGAGCCGGCTTCCCGGGCAATCAGGAAGCCCGCCGCCCGGCTTCTTGTTTGCCTGAGAAGCCGGCTCCATGCTGTCTGGCTTGCTCCATGCTGATTGGCTGGGAAGCCAGCGTCCCGGCCAATCAGCATCGAGCCGGCTTCCTAGCCAATCAGGAAGCCGGGAGGCACTTCATTACCCGCTGCCCAGCTTCCCGATTGGCCAGGAAGCCAGCACCATCTTGTTTGGCCGGCCCGATGCTTATTAGCATTGAACCGACAGCATGGAGCCGGCTTCCCGGCCAATCAGTCATTACCTGTCGCCCAGCTTCCTGAAGCCGGCTCCATGTTCCCTTGCGGCACAGCGAGTCAGAGGAAATCTTCCTCTGACCATCATTTCCAGTATCGGGGAAGATATAGGAGCATTTGGGTACGAGTACTCGCCCAAATACTCGGTTTTGGCACTGATAGCCAGGGCCGGCCTTAGGCCTTTAGGCGCCCTGTGCGAGAAAGCTTTACAGCGCCCCTCAGTGACCACACCCCTCAGTGGCCACACCCTTTAGTGACCACACCCCCAGTGACCACACCCATTTATCACCCATATTTTTGGTAAAATATAATAGTCGCAAAAAATGACCATGCCCAAAATTGACCATAGGTGACACTTTAAAAGCTTTTACCGCTCATCAGTTTAGTGTTATCAGTGATTGATAGCCCTACAATTATTGCTCTCATTCCGACGTTTGCGGCGATATGTAACATGTGCGGCGTAATGGGCGAAATCGTCGTTTTCACACGTATGCGCACCCGACGCCTGTTTGCATGCGTGTATTATGGGGGGGACTTTAATTTTTTTATTTTTTTTTTTTATTTTTAACTTTACATTTTTTGGGGGGAAACTTTATTGCTATCACATGAGAGAAGCTGCCCCCAGGACGAGCTGTGTCGGCCGCACGGCGCCCTTGTTGCCATGGCGCCCTGTGGGGCCGCACTGCTCGCACACCCCTAAGGCCGGCCCTGCTGATAGCTATACTAGTATCAGTATCGGTGCTTCCCTACTTTTAAGTCCCCGAGCGCTCAACTGAGCCAGCCCTGATACTTAATATCAGGTGACACATTCCCTTCAAAATAAGACAAATAAGTCAAAATTCAAACTAGCTTCCTGCAATAGATTTATCTAAATGCCGGAGAAATTATCTGGTTAAGTATAAGCAAATGTCATGCTTCCCCAATAAAATTCTTCTGCATTTAGATACACTTGTGTTTAAGTGCATTTACACACATCTATGTGTGTTTACATGTATTTACATGTGTCACATGTGTTTAAATGCATTCAGAGTATCTAATCTGCCTCTGGATACACAAATTTGTATTTTCTCTAAATGCTGCTAAACTGACTGCACCTAAATGCAGTTAAACAGTTTCGAATTATACCTCTTATTCACTGCTGTTCTGCATTTTTAAGAATAGCCCGAACAGCAGTGAGGAGCCTGCCGGATGTTCGGCTCAGCCGATCCAGATGTTGGATTGTCTGAGTCGAACTCCTTCTGCACTCAGCCACTCGAAGCAAGCCGATGTACGGCTGATTTCAGCCGATGTACGGCTGAAATCAGTCGTACCAGCCTGAGGTAAATAGCCGAACGGTGTTCGGCTCACTTCACTTCAGATCGGTCATTCACTCGGCTGCCCTCGGCAACTTAGTGAATAGACCCCTTAGTATACCATGCAAGTTGAAGAAAGGCCATTCCCACCATTCAACCTGTTACTTGAGTTATTCCATAGAAAAATTCCTGAAGACAGACTTTTTCTAAATTCTCTAAATAGCTAATCAGCAAGGGTATGAGCAAAGTGACCCTAAGGACCACACCTGAAGATAAGTAGAGGGGTTTTCTGGACTTTTTCATAGAATGCTCACAACCCTTTAAACACTTTAATAAATGAGCAGCCCCGTGTTTTAAAATTGCAGCAGAAAAAAAAGACTCAGTCAACAATTTAAACAAGTCTACAGCTTTCTCAATTAGAAGTACACTTGTAACACAAACTCTGCATCTTCAGTTAAATGTTCTTCAGCATCTCAGCACAGTGATCAATAATCAGCAAATTAACTTCTGCAGACATCTACTGACAGTAGGGAAAAGCAAATCACAAACACCTGATGCTGCTTTTCTTTTTTTAACCACAATTTTAAAATGACATTCATAGAAAGTATACATTAATCGGATTTACCAAAACTGGAAGAAACACATTTTTAGCTTTGCCCACAGAAACCAGACTCCAGCTGTCATTTTATGTATCAGTTTAGAAACTAAAACAATATATTTGATTGATTGCAAAAAGTAACCCTACAGTGTTTTTCTACATATTTAAAGAGACCCTGTTTTGCTCAATATAGGCAGAGTCATTTACTAGCCCACCCCCTGACCCACTTATATTCACCCGTGCTGCACTCCCCCAATCTTTGTTGCTTCATCAGAGACATTACAGATACCTGTGGCTTCTGAGTATGAGGGAGCCTATGACCTTCTCCAAGGATGCAGAACTTGCCAGGCCTGAATATAGTCACCTGATGAGAAGAAAGATATGCTTACCATATGCACTTACAGGACCTGAAACTCATGTGAGCAGGCCTTAAGGCGTTTTTGATGCGTTCCAGTTAAAAAAAAAACATTTTATTTTTTTGCTGGAGTGGGGCTGTCAGTATGTTAGCTGCAGTGCTGTGCGTTTTTGACGCGTTTTGCATTTCCGGACCGTTTCCTGCAGCGCTGAATACTGAAAAATGGCCTGGATGGGAAGGGGGTTTAACACCGCGGATGTCAACTGGTTAAAGTACCAGCCCATGGGCCAACTCCAGCCCACAAACTAGTACTATATGGCCCGCAGCCAGCTGACAAGTCGGGCATGCAGTCACAGACCGCTTACCTGACTCACGCGAGAAGCTACTGTACATGGTCTGCATCTCTGTCGCATGCAGACCGAATAGCTGCTCCTGTCAGCTCTGTCAATCACCAGTTTCTTTCTGACAGCTCTGAGCTTCGGGCCGAAAGGATGGATTAGTAATCTGACCTTATTGATCAACCACTGGATCACCAGGGATCGTGCCTCCTTGCCTCCTCCCTGCAAAGATGTAAGCAGGTAATGTGGCTCATGGGGGGGGGGGCACATAACCTGATCTAGAGCAATATGATATCAATTGTGTTATTTGTCAGAGGAAAAGCTGTTATGGAGAAATTTGAAATTGTTGCTGTATTATTACTGTAGTAGATTCGCTTGTTATTGTATTTTTAACTATTTACCAAAAAAATAAAAAATAACTCTGTTCCCAAGAGTTACCAGTAAATCCTGCATGGAGGGTATGCTGCCCTCCTTAAAAAATTGGGTCCTTCTCAAAAATCCAAGTGTAGGAGAATAAGTCACTAGCACACCGATGTCCACTCCATCATCTCATTTTTATTTGATCTTAGATAAACATTCAGATGCAAATGTTTTGGAACACTATGCGGTTCCTTCATGAGGCAAAAATGGTGACCATCGGTATGCTGGTGGCCTATTCTCTTACACTTTGATTTATGCGGTGCCATCCACAGGTCACTGCAGCGCCAACTGAACGATTTCAATAGGGATTCTGGTCTGGAGTCCTATGGGGCATTCTTTCACATCTCAAAAATACAAGACCAGAGCTTAATGGCAAGGAACCTTTCCACATAATGGAAAAAGGTGATGAAGGGTTTGGGAAGTAGTCCCTTCCAAGTGCACTGGAGTAAGAGTTAGCAACATACCTTCCTGAATAGGGCAGGATCAGTGGCACATAAACCCCCTCAAATTTCTTGACCTCCTTGTGGTGCAGTACCTGGCTGAGGGGGCACCTTTTTTTCAGACCCCCCTCTTTAAGTATCTGCTAGGTATTAAAGAGCATATAGGCTAGTATCAGCATGCCGGGTGACCTGCACACTCATTGGAATACAAACCCGTATTAATGGTAACTTGGTTGGTTAGTATCTCTTGGATATAGGAACAGTGCTTTTTTATTTTTCTTTAAAATATATAACCAGAAAGTTTGAAGTTATCATCACTTTGAGAGAAACAAGAACGCATTTTCCTGCAATAAAATCAATTTGCTTAAATATTAGGTGAATATAATCAAAAGGCTGAGACATGATTTGGATCACAATGTTCTATACCTACTGGATCAGGTCACAGTGGAAGGTCTGCATAAGCCCAGTCAGGACTGAAATGTCGACTGAACAGTTGCTCTGCTCTTAACTTCCTGACCTCACACACAGTTTCCCAGCTTCTAAATGTACAATGTATGAGGTCAGGCAGTTGATGGTTCATGATTGGTTTTATTTAAACTTTAAGATTCCAGCTACACAGTTCTTATTATAAATATGCCTTATAAATTATTTGGATTTAAATTCTCCTATGAATAGGAGCTTGAATATTGTGTAATATGGTATGTGTTTTAAAGACTGATTTCAATTATATTTTCATCATCTCTGTTCAGTATTTTGGTGGTAATATTTTTGTAATTTTATGTTGGAATGAATGATTATGTGATGTTAATTATATGTAAATACTATATATACTTAAAAGCACTTTTTATAAGCCATTCATTCTCCTCATGAAGAAGGCAGTGAGTCACAACTGCGCTCTTTTAGTTACATTGCGCTGATGTTCAATTATGTTCAATTATTTCGAGATCTGGCTGCAGAGTAGTTACTGTGATATGCACATAAGAACCAGTAGGTGATTTCAGTGGGTCATTAAATGTGGGAATGTCAGGTTAGGGTGGATGCACCTTTGCTTTACTTGAAAAAAATCTATAAATAATCAACTAGTATATCAAAAGAGTGAACAATGGCTGCTATTGTTCACTGTTTCAATAGGTTAGGTCATAATTTTTCATTCTTAAGAGTAAGCTACCCCAAACTGATCTTTAAAATTTAATTGGACACTCAAATTCCCTACTGGCTTCTAATAGTTCTAAAGGACTGTAGCAATGAGGTCAGCCCTCTGGAGGTCTCTTTTGTGTCTCTCCACCATGGCAAGCTTGTGATTAGGGAAGTACCACAGTGAGCGAAAAGAGGTAGCCCCCAGTAATGGTTGCAACAGGTGAGTGGAATTATTCTTATAGATGCCGAACAGCAGTGAGTGAATAGACGAACGCCGGTGAGCGGCATTCGGCTCGGCTGTTCTGCTCGCTCCCCTTGTGGGACCGAGCAGAACAGAAAAATTGTGAAAAAAGTTCAAAAAAAGAAATAGAAAACGATTGTGCGGAGCTAGCAGTGACAGCTAGCTCCGCCCAACTGTTTTCTTTTTTTTTTAAACAATTTTTATTGTTGAATAAGAAAATAACAACAACGTACATACAAATTCGTGAATTGTGACATCTTGGATACATTTACATACATAACATCCGTATATACCTTGCAATACCATAACTTTGATTACCATTTTTTTTTTTTTTATATTTTCATTTTACTAACATTCTGTTTTCCTGCTGCTTACATTTTGTGTACATCGTGTTTTGCCATAGTCGCCTGTTGTGCTCATATCTGTGACAAAATCATTGCTTACCCTTATAGTGGCTAAAGGGCTGGCGGTTAACTGGTGTTTTCACCCCGGATCCCATCTTCCACCATCCATACTCTGTGTCTGACTGTATGTTACTTGTTCATGCATTTACAATAGCATTAGGGTCCCTGTACTCGTGGGTTGTGCGGTTCTTAGGGGGAAAGGCTCTATGTAGTTACCTGTGTTATAAATAGAGGTGTGTCTTTTTTGCTTCCCTTCCTTCTTTTTTTTTTTTTATTATCTTTTATTGATGTACTATTTGTTTGTTCTTATTTTGTTTTAGTTAGGTAGCTCCCGTTAGCCTAGTCTGCAGTATAAAGGTGGAAAAGTTAAATGGAGATAGGAATGCCTCCCTTTCCTGAGGACCGAAGAGGGTATCTATAAAGGACATCCATCTTTTAAGGAATGTGGTCACTTTATTGTCCTACTCTCTTTGGGTCTCTGTGTCTAGCTTTTCCAGATGTAGTAGGTCCAATAGGACTTTCTTTAACCCCTGTACTGGGGGGGGGGGGGGTGAGGTGAAATCCATTCCCGCATTATACAGCGCTTGGCTGCCAAGAAGGCTGTGCTTATCCACTGCCTGTGATACTTACTAAGCTCATACGAATGTTCCCAGTAATTAAACAGCAAGAGAGCATCCAGTGGTATTCGCCTACCCACCACTGAGACTACAAAGTCAGTCACCTTCTCCCAGAACAACTGAATCGAGGGACAGGCCCACAAACAGTGGAACAATGGGGCAGCATGTGCCAGGCACTTCGTGCAATGATTCAAGAACCCCTGATCATGTGAAGGTGTGCGTTTAATTTGGAATGCACAGTATGCCCTATGCATGATCTTAAATTGTGTCTCTCTCCATTGCTCATTAACCATCGCTTTGCAGATAGAACGATAGCCCTGTAGTACTTTATCAACTATATCCTCCGTGGGGATGTCTTCTTGCCATTTGAGCAGGTTAGCGCTCGTTAATAGAGGAATGTGAGCTTGTCTCAGGTGTAAGTAGATGGTTGAGATAGACTGTCTATCAGTGACCATGATCCTGTCAATTAGGGATTGATTTGCAGATTGAGATATCTTGTGACCTATTTTGGCTAGGTGAGTCGTGGCCTGCATAAA
Source organism: Nanorana parkeri (assembly GCF_000935625.1). Taxonomy (NCBI): domain Eukaryota; kingdom Metazoa; phylum Chordata; class Amphibia; order Anura; family Dicroglossidae; genus Nanorana; species Nanorana parkeri. Next base: position 1,261,661 of record NW_017306651.1, on the reverse strand, counting down.
ATGTAGAAAGTCTTGTGAGGGTATCTGATAGGCTCTTTGTAGTTCTCTATACGTTAACCTTTTGCCGGTGGTGGGGGAGATTAGTTGAGCAAATCTGGTTAGTCCCTTGGCTTCCCATTTGTTAAATGCATCATAATCCCCCCCCTGTGGGAATGATGGGTTGCCTCTCAGGCCCAGATGTTGAGAAAAATATGGGTTTAGTGTCGCTATTTTATGCGACTCCCTCCAAGCCACAACAGTATCACGAATGATAATGTTGGATCGCAGGAGTGGAGGTATAGTAGAAAAGGGGCAATGTAGAAGGGCTGCCAGGGACTATGGATAAACCATATCAGATTCCAGATGGAAATTCGAGTAGTGTGAGTACCCACCAATCCAGTCAGCTGAATGTCTTAGGAGGCAGCTCAGGTTATATAGCCTTAGATTGGGAAAGGCCATTCCCCCCTCGCTCCTCGGCAGAGATAACTTTTGCAGGGATATTCTTGCCTTCTTCCCCCTCCATTTAAAGGCCAGGAAGGCTTTGTTAAGTGATTTTATGTCTTTGTGTTTTAAGAGGAGAGGCAATGTTTGCATGGGATATAAAAGTCTGGCAAATGGTATCATTTTTATTAGGTGAATTCTGCCAAAGAGCGATAGCGGAAGATCCCTCCACACCTGTAGCTCTTTACCGATTTTTTTCAAAAAGGGGCGGATAATTTAGGTTATATAATGAGGCCGGGGATTTACCTACTCGCAATCCCAGGTATGTGATGGAGTCCTTAGCAACACCGAACATCTGAGAAGAGTTCAGGGATAAGGACATAGCTGAAGTCAGAGGTAAGACTACTGACTTGGCAGCATTAATCGTCAATCCAGAGAATTGTTTATATTTTAAAAATATGGAGTGGATGAGGGGAATATCTCCGGACGGGTTGTTTGAGAACATAACTATATCATCTGCGAATATCATTATTTTGATTGGTGATGTATGAAAGGGGATCCCTGTGATATCCGGGGTTCCCTGAAGAAATAGCGATAGCGGTTCCAAGGCAATGTTAAACAGCAGAGGTGAGAGGGGACATCCTTGCCTGGTGCCCTTTAGCAACAGGAAGTTGGGAGATACGTGACCTGGTGTGCAAATGCGAGCACTTGGGTTTGCATACAGTGAAGGCAAGAATTGTTGAAAACGACCCGAGAATCCCATCGCTCCCAGTACTCTGAATAACCAAGGAAATTGTATACTATCGAATGCTTTTTCGGCATCGATCGAGATAAGAGCTAAGGCGGAAGCCGGGTGTTGTTTGGCGTATTCCAAGACTGACAGTAATTTACGTATGTTGGAAACTGCCGATCGCCCTTTGATAAAACCTACTTGGGCTGGGGAGATCAGCTGTGCCATAAGGATGGCTAGTCTATTTGCTATGATTTTGGATTAGAGCTTGGCATCCGCATTTATGAGAGATATAGGCCTATACGAGCCTGGTAGAGTGGGATCCCTATCTTTTTTAGGTAATAGCTTCACATAAGCCTCTGTGCCCCTTCTCAGGTATTCTCCCCCTTGCCACATAGAATTAAATACCCTGTGTAAGGCGGGTGAGACTTGGTTTTGGAGCAATTTATAGAACTCATTGGAATATCCATCTGGTCCTGGTGACTTTCTGTTGGAGGAAGTTTTGAGGGCCTGCAAAATCTCCTCCAGGGAAATGTCATCGTTGAGATGAGAGAGAGCCTCCTGGTCAATAGCTGGAAGAGATACAGACCTCAGGAAGGAATTTCCCATTTCCATATCTAATGGGGTAGCCGAGTACAGCTTACGATAGAATTGTTCAAAGATGAGGTTAATTTTCTTTGGGTCGGAGGTCATATCTCCATTCTCTGAACGAAGGGCTGATATATGTGACTTTTGGGCACGCTGTCTCGCTATATTCGCTAGTAATTTGCCTGATTTATTGCCGAACTTGTGGAAAGTCAGTTTAGTGTGAGAATAATAATACTGATACTGTTTCGAATTCCACTGGTCAAACTCCAATTGCGCTTTCAGCCATTTCTCCCTCAATTCTGGAGTATCGTGATGTGTATAGCTTAGCTGCGCTTTCCTTAATGTCACACTAGCTAACTGAAATTGTGTTTTGGCTTTTCTTTTGTTTGCTGCGACATATGACATAATATTGCCCCTCAGGACTGCTTTTGCTGTTTCCCAAAACAGATGTGTGGAGTTGATGTGTTCCCTATTACATGACTCATAGTCCTGCCATGCCTCCAACAGCATGGCCTTGAACGAGGGGTCAGCGTACAGGTGCGAGGGGAAACGCCATATATAGGAGTCGCCTCTCGGCAGGTGATCCTGTAACTGAATCAAGACCGGGGCATGGTCCGAGATAACTATCGGATAGATTACTATGTCACTTACTAGGGAATCCACAGCTGACGTTGCCAGAAAGCAATCCAGTCTGGCAAAGGAGTTGTGGGCTGAAGAAAAATGTGTATATTCACGTTCAAGGGGATTACGCACTCTCCAGACATCTGTGAGAGCTAAATGTGCAGCCATGTCATGTAATTGTGTAGTTGTCTGTGCAGCAGAGGTGTGTTGTCGTTTTACCCCTCTCGATCTATACTCATCCACAACCATCACTTAATTAAAATCACCCCCCAGAATCTTATATGGGTTGGCGTCTTGGGTTATCCATGAGGTGATCTCCTGAAAGTATGCAGCCGAGGGGGAGTTTGGAAAGTATAGGTTGTATAAGGAATATGTTTTATTATGGATTTTGATTTTGACCAATAACTTACGCCCCTCTGGATCCTTGGTGATGTGCTCAATACTGTAAGGCAATGATTTATTGATCAAAATAGCTACCCCCGATCTTTTCCCTGTAGCTGGAGAGCTGATTACTTCGCCCACCCATAATTTCCGCAATCTATCACTATCTTCAGACGGAAGATGGGTTTCCTGCAGGAATACTATGTCTGGCTTAAGCTTTTTAAGGTGACGAAGTACCATCATTCGTTTTGCCGGGGATTTGAGGCCATTAACGTTCCAGGAGATCACTCTCATGTTAAGTTATACATCAAAAAGGAAAAATGCATGGGATAAAAACATTGTTAGTTTAACAGCTGACAGTGGCATAAGCGTTCCCAGCAAATTGGGATATCGGTGTGACATGTGTGTCAATAAATCTGTACGTGAGGTCCAAGGCTCGCTAAGCAATACACAATGCAACCTGAATAGATGCCGTAGGCATGAGTAGCAGAATCTACTTGTCCCCTTTCGGGGAGATATATATAAGAACAACCGGTCAACATGACCGCAAACAAATAAACTTAAAAAAGAAAATAAAAAACTAAAAAAACATTTCACTTGTGACTTCACTTTTTTCCTTAAGAACGTCACAGAGTGAGCGGAATAACTTCCGCTGAACCAGGTAAGTATGACTTAGTCTTACTATAGGGTGTAATATTAAACACTTGCTGTTGCGTGAGTGTCGCTGTTGATTTGCAAGAGACCAACAGTTCTGTTTGTGGTAGGCGCCTTGTAGTGCCGAGGAGATCTTGCCGGCCATCTCGCGTTGCTAGGTTTGGGGCGGATGAGCCGTCCAACAGTGCCGAGGATCAAAGGGTATCAGGGGTCAACAGAACCTCAGACACAGTCTCGTAACCTTGCCGCTGTGGTATTTCAGGGCGAGTCTGTAGGTGTCATCGGGAGACGCACGGCTGATCTTCTGGCCGGTGTGCTGTTTCTGTGCGGGAGAGGGGACCGATCCCTCAGAGGTAGGGCAGCTGGATTTCCCACCCGGTCCAGATATTTCCGCGCCTCCTCTGGGTCTTGGAATGAGAGAGGCGAGCCATCATCCGCTTGCAGCCGCAGTGTTGCAGGGTAAGCCAGGGTGAAGCGAATTTTCTTTTGATAGAGCAGCGAGCACACGGTATTGAATGCTTTACACTTCTTAGTGACTTCCACTGAATAATCCGCAAATAGGAGAATGCGGTGGCCATCTATATGAAGCTCCTTTTTGGCGCGAAAAGCCTGTAGGATCGCCATGCGGTCGTTATAATCCAAATAACGGGCAATGATAGGCCGCGGGGATTTCCGTTCTGGGTTCGGAGGACCCATCCTGTGGGCTCTTTCCACCTTACAGCCAGGGTCTAGGCCTAGGATGTCCGGTACAGTGTGCGTGCAGATGATTGGGAGTTGCGATGGGCGATAGGTTTCCGGCAGGCCTATGATCCTTATGTTGTTTCTCCTTGAGCGATTCTCAAGGTCCTCCACCCGGTCTACAAGAAATTGCACCTGTCGTGTCGCAGTGCTCAGTTGGGTTGAGGATGCGTCCGCCCCGTCCTCCAAGGATGATATACGATCCTCAGCCTCTGACAGCCTCTGTGCCTGGTGTAGAATATCCTGGCGTAAGGATTGGATCCCCTTTGAAACAGCCTTACTCACCGCATCCTGTATAGTAGGTTGGAGTAGTTTAGCCACTTCCGCCGCTATCAGGCCGTGGTCCGTCATGGATGGTAAATCCTTCTCTGAAGAGGCGCTGATGTCAGGGATGTCAGATACGGCGGCCATTTTGAGCTGTTGCTGCTGCTGAGGTTTCTTTCCCCGAACAGGTGTCCCCTTACCTCGGGGCCCGTTATGCCGCTTCGCCAGAAATTTGTCCATGCTTTGTGGCTCTCAGGAGTCAAGGTACCGCGATGGATTTAGGTATGGTATTTATCGATTTTTCATGCAGATTAGTCCTGGTCGTGCGGGAGCTCTTCACTCCGTGGCCGTTACATCAGGCGCCGGAACCGGAAGTCCCAACTGTTTTCTATTGGCCAGCGGTTCTGCTGCCGTCAAAAAAACGAAAAAAAAAAACATTTTCGCCATAGGAATGCATTGCTAGATTCCTATTGGCTATTTCAATCAGATTCCTATTGGCTATTTCAGAGGGCACCCGCCCTCTGCTGCTGTCAATCACTAGAGGGGACCTGATGGAGAACTGCACGTCCCTTCTGGTGTTTATAAAATTTATTTTTTATTATTCTGACGACAGCCAACTGCTCGATGTCAGAAAAAAAAGAAAAAGCAGTGTTTCTCTGCTGGGTGGCCGGGAGCGGGAGACTCCCGGAGTGCCCGGGAGAGTTGGGCTGTCTGGAGATCAGTGTCCCTGGTTAGCTGTTAACCAGGGACGCTGATCTCCCTGCAAGTGGCCGGAGCCAGCCGTAAGATCATGGCTGGCTCCACCCAGCTGTCAGAAGCAGGCTGTCGGCCGGCCAATGGCCGGCCGCTTGGCCAGCTTCGGCTTTCACCTCGGCTCAGTCGAGCCAAAGCATATGCCTTCGGCTCGGCTGAGCCACTCGGCTGACTTCGGGAGCTTTACGGGCTATAGTGAATAGCCCGTACAGCAGCCCTTCGGTTCTACTGAACCAAAGGGGTTCTGGGGCCGAAACTAGTCGAAGAATTAGCCGAAGCTACGGCTAGATCCTTTGGCTGCTTCGTGAATAGACCCCATAGAGTTTCATTTTCAGACAGGGCTGCCAAATCATCATTTTTTTAACTTACATGTATTACCTTACGATTGTGTTTCTATCCTTATTTACAGTTTCCATGAATGTCCCATTTTACTAGTGCTGGGAAACAGAGATATCTCCACAAAATCTGTTTTTCCCCAGGCAGCAACTATTCTGGGCATGCTTTTATGAGAGATGAGTTTCTGACTTGTTAATAGAACAAAGTGGAATACCTCGTTATATGGACCCTACACAGGATACAAATCAACAAGCAATGTCCTGTACTTGCAGAAGTGATGCTGAGAGAGAAGGCAGACAACATAAAATATACTTCTGAAGGCAAGCCTGACCTTTCTCTCATCACAGCTGTCACACTGTTATATTGCTATAGATAGCAGTTCAGTCACAATTGATGGAGATTTAAAGCAGCATGTATAAATTTGATGCAATTGTCAAAATTGGCTTTTTCAGCCCAAAACGTAGCCCATAAAATAAGTCGCATTTACAGCATTTATGAGTTGGTCACAGATATATACTATTTTTCTAGCCAATTCAGCACTGTCTGGCATTGACCTAACTATAAAAAGGGAGCTTTGTTCTGCATTGTGCACCAAATATTTAGGCAGACCCTCTATTGCTTTGTTTTATTTGGAAAAATTTAGTTGCAAGCATCTTTTATATATTAACTAAATAGTTTCCTAAATATATCTGAAACCCAAGTTGAAAGGGTTCTTCAAACTTGGTCTGAAAGGAATCCTGTATTAAGGAAGTGTAAAGGCTGCCATTGCTCACCTCTACTCTAAAAATTATGGCTGCCAGCTTTGATCAGTGTTTTCAGTATTTTCTGAATCACTGACCATAGCAAGTATGCAGTTATGGAGTTCTGATCTGCACTCTGATTCCAATCCTTTGGCTCTGACATTATTGTGATCTGCATGCTTGTTTAGCGTAAATGAATTAAAGTACTGGCATTTTTAGAAGGAGCTCAGCAATGGAAGCTTCCTAACCAAATAAAATACTTTACGGTGACTCTAAACTCAGGAGTTAAATCTTAAAAATGCATTCAAGTACCTTAACTATTAACAAAAATGTATCTTATTTGTGTATCACTCGGCTGTAGATCCTCAAATCATCTATAAATTGGTGCTGACCCTGTCCTTCCTTCTGGAGGGTGGCTACTTTTGTTCCCCATGGTCCCTGTGTGTGTTGTAAAGTAGTCGCCGCTCTAAGCTCACTTCCGTGACAGACTACAATCTAAATGCAAATTAGTAAACTAAACATGAGATTGTAGTTCATCACGAGAGCGAGCTTAGCACGGTAACTACTTTTTGTTTTATTTTTTAATTATAATTTTCTGCTGCTGCCCAATTTTAATATGACAGATCTTTTGCCATATTAATTCTTATAGTAACCCCAGCTTGTGATTTTTGTCTCTAGTAAATTTAGGGCTAACCTTGCTATTTAAAATGGTTCTATTGCCGGACAATTTTACAATGCTCTATCATCTGTGGTTTCTTAATTCTATATTCGAGTTTTATAGAAATTGACCAGTGGCAGGACAGTTTTGCTTCAGCAAGAACAGGGACAGCCACAGTGAACAAATGGACATCTATCTGTTGGTCATAGTGGGCCTAATACCAATTAATAAAAAAGCATGTGTTGCTGCTAAAATTAACTGATAAAATCATTTTTGTTCAAACTGAAATTAATTAGATTGCTGCTGCATGTAGGCCAAACTAATTGTAAAACAAACAAGGTTATTCACAAAAGGGTGAAGAGTTTGAAAAAGGCAGAAGAAGTGAGCAATCTAGGTCAAAATAGCTGATTTGTTAACATTTTCCAATTCAGCTCACTTTCCAGTTCAGCTATGTTGTCCTAGAATGTTCACTTCTCCTGCCTTCTCCAAACTCTTCACCCTTTTGTGAATAACCCTGAAAATAAATCAATTCCACATCCAAAAATGCACTGCCAGCATATGCTTTCTCTGAGACTTTCTGTGAAAATAGTACTGATTTGTGACACCATGGGGGTTGATTTACTAACCTTATAAACACACCACGAACATGTATACACCTCTGTAGTGTGTTCCCTCCCAGCATGATCTATGGGTGGAATCTAAACACCTTTGTAGTGTGTACACACCCAGCAGGTGTGTTGTGCAAAGCCAAGCATGAATTGCAAGGTGATGTTGTGTAAATTAGCTCTATGTTGTGTTGCTTGCGTTGATGAATGCAGGAATGTAAATGCATGAGCTAACCATTTTTGTCTAAACTGTGAAGCAGCATTATATATGCATCATGTGCATGATTTTTCCATATATGGCATTAGTGGAAATATGCTTTTAGAGACTTTTTGGTTGATAAATACGTTTTGCTGTGTGAAAATCACACGCACCTGGTGCGTGCGTGTGTTTAGGTTAGTAAATCACCCCCCATGTACAGTTTTAGCCCTCATTCACACCTGAGCGACATTGAATATGTGCTTTTTCAGCGTGTTTTGTGTAACACGTTTTTGCAAATTTTTTGCACATTAAAGTTGCACATTTTTGTGAGCAGGTCGTGGCCCATTGATGTGAATGGACAAAGGCATTTTTTATGCATGTAAAAATGTGCAAAAACGCAGCAAACCTGCGTTTCTGAGCGTTTCCATTGAAGTTTATGGGGCTAAGAAGCTAGAATCAGACAAAAAAAGCTCATGTACTTTCTGCAAGTGATGGGCCATTTGCTACAAGCGACAAGACGCTCAGATATGAACATGACCATAGAAATTAATTGGTTTATTTGCCGTTTTATTTTAGTGTTTTGAGCGGCAGAACCAAATTTGGCCGCTCATATACTCTAGGTTTGGGTTAAATGAATTTAATACAGGATTCATTGAACCCTTGGAAAATCAGCAGATTTGGCTAACCATACTCTAGATCAGGGGTGCCCACAATTTTTTGTATCGAGATCTACTTTTCAAATAAGCAGCCCAATGAGATCTACCAACGATCTACCTCCCTCCTGCGTTCTGAAGGCAATGGCACGCCAGCCATGTCCCCACGCATGCAGTGTGTTCGCCAGCACCAAAACGCACCACAATTCCTGTGTTCTGGTCCAGTGTGATCGGAAAAAAATGCTGCACAAGCAATTTTTTTCCGATCCCACTGGACTGGAATGCAGACATTGTGGTTTCCGCGTTCTGGTGACTTGAATTCACCGCCACGGCCCCTCCCAGCCTAGAATGCAGGGGGGGTTTACCATGAGATACAGTGCGTTCCAGCAGCTAACGGCGCTGTACTGTAACTCGTGTGAACAAACCCTAAACACCGCCCTAAAACATTGCATTCTGTGATTCAGGCATTATCTGAGTTCAGGTGCAGGAGGGGGTGTTGCAGTGCATTGAAATTAATGTCACCATAGCCATGCCCCCCACCGGTATTGCAATGGCCCTCACCTGAACACGTGGCACATTAGTGCCTGTGTTCCGGTTCAGTGCAATCTGCAAAATTAGTACAGCATTTTTGCAGATTGTACGGGCCCCGAAAACACAGGCACTAATGTGCCACATGTTTGGGTGATCGCCCCTGAGCGCAGGCAACCGACCGGAGTGCAATACAGTGCGTTCCAGAGCCTGACCACTCTGAAACGCACTGTTTGTGGTGTGAACCAGCCCTAAGGCCTCGTTCACACCATCCTCAGTGCGTTCTGGCGCTATTGTGGCCGGAACGCATTGCAGCCAACTCAGTTTGTTGAAGGGTGCAAGGGGGTGTGGCGGTGTGTTGAAGTGAATGGCACCGCAGCCACGCCCTCCGGCCGCGATGCGTTCGGCCACACGGAAAAGGCAAGGCAAATCAATGCCTGCGATCCGGTCCAGTCAGAAAAAATGCTGCAAGCACTATTTTTTTCTGACCGCAGGCATTGATTTGCGATGCGTTTCTGTGTGGCTGATAGCATTGCGGCCGGAGGGTGTGGCTGCGGTGCCATTTACTTCAAAGAAGGCAGGAGAAGTGAACAATATAGCTAAACTGGAGAGTGAACTGAATTTTTACAAATCGCCTATTTTGGTCTAGACTGTTCACTTCTCCTGCCTTCTCCAAACTCTTCACCCTTTAGTGAATAACCCTGTTGTAGTGTTGTGCAATTCTGTTTTTTAGAGATAAAGCTTTGAAAGCCTCCCTTTTCCTAGGCAGAGGGCAGCCCAGCTGTTTAGGACCTGGCTTTTGGAGTGAGACTGTCAGGGGGCCTCAGGGAGGGTCCATAGCACCCATGATGGTGTTGAGTAAATCCTCGAATAGGGGTCATTTACCCAAACTAAAATTCTGAAGTGCCAGAGGCCAAGATGGTCTTACTGCAGAAAAAGGTCATTAGTGAATTATTATGGCTATTTAAAACATGTTCATACATGTATTAGATGAGAGTCCATGCATCTTAGTTGCTTTCAAAGGGCTTATTCTTATAAATTGTTCAGATGTGTTTAAACACAGGAGATATTTAACAATGCATACCATTCAAATCTGAAAATACAGCATGGAAATACATGCATGCTATAGTTATTTTCTTAATTTCAGAGCACTCATTCATCAAGGATACTCTTTGCAATGCCTAATATACTATTAGCCACTAGGGGGCATACCTGTATATGAAATATCTTCATAAAAATAACAGCTAAAATGTAGCAGACAAAGAACAATGAAAGAAACATTTATAAATATGTTACATAAACAGCACAGCAGAACAAAATAAATATTTACCTAAATAGATTATCATTCCCTTTAAGCTATACAGCAAAGATCAAAACAACTCATGTTCTGATAATAGGCTATCTGTATTTAAAAGTAAATACACACCTTAGGATGTGTTCAGAACAGCTTTACCATTTTAATGTTGCTTAGCCCTTGCGGGAACTATACATCTTTGCAATTATAGAAAAACAAGGGCCATGTGTCCCAGTTTTCCCAGAACAATCATAGTCTTTGCCCCTGGAAAGCTGTAGCTCACATTTGTCTCTAGAATTTTTTTTTCCAGAGCAGCAAGGATAACAAAATTAATAAAGAGAGATCATCCGTTTTTGCTCATTAGACTGAAAAGAAAACAATATGTGCATCTTAAGGGCTAAGCAGACGTCATTCTGATGGCCTGGCTATAGGTAAAGCATGAAAAACACAATGATGGCATATTTTATTTTTACCAAATTCCCATGAAAGAATTCAGGGCAGAACAGAATAACGTTCCCTTGAGCTTCCTGATCTGAATAATTTTAGTAGGCTGTGGGGGAATGAACAAGCATATTATAGCATATTATACTGTAAGCTTAGGAACAGCAAAGCTAGAGCAGAGATACTGCTGCTAATGATCACTTTAGTGGAGAGTATTTGAAAACAGATATTTTATATGTATATACAGTATATACAGTATATATATATGTGTATGTATGTATATATATATATATATACATACATATATGGTATTGTTTTGAAAAAAATGGACATTCACAGACATTCACCTTACAAATAGAGTGCGGTGGCTTCCTCTGGGACTGTTATATACACAGTATTATAGTTCCGTGTCAAGGGCGATTGATTGTAAATTTAGGTCTAAACCTCATTAAAGTCTATGGGACTAGAACTTTGAAAAACAATTTTGACCATTTTCAAGGTTAGTAGTCAAGCGATTGTCAAACAAAGGGTATGAGGAGCTGGCCATTGCCACAGGGGGGAGATGTACCAATGCAAAAAAGAATGTTAAAACATTTTTTGTTGGGAAACGGTTCTCCTTTTTATGACTTCAAGGACGACATGGAAATAACACCAATCTTTTCAATTACTAGCTTAGGCGATGCCTTTTAGCTGTATGTGGTACTCTATTATGACATTGCGTATTTAGCATGTGCATTTTGCTTTCTTTTACATTATTTCTTGGCTTAAATACAGCATCAGCAGCACCCTATTCCGATTTATTATAACTAGAAAAAAATAGCGTTTTTATCTAGTTATAATATAAATAAAGCTTAAGCCCTCAACTTTGTACAAATTGCCCAGTGGTACAACAGTTTGATAGTTTAGATTGCGTGTTTTTTTTCACAGTACTGCACCTCATTGTCTTTAAAAAAAGTGCACAAAAAAACCACTTTAAAACAATAGCCCCACATTCCCTGAAACCCATCCCCATATCCCTAATTATTTCCAGAATGATGGAAGGGACCACATGACCACAGACACGTGGTCCGGCATGCAAGGGCAACGTTACATCTCCTTCACAGCCCAGTGGGGAAATTTGTTGGCAGCTACGGAGGATGCACAACAGGGTACACTGAGGCTGGTGGTGCTGCACTGTGCCCTGTACTTTTTTTGATGGTGACAGCACAGTCACTTCTTCCCTATTTTCCTCATTTGTCTCACCCAGTGACTCCTCAGAACTACCAGTTTCTCCAAAATACCCCAGAGCCTATGCAGCAGCGAAACACTGCCAAGTGACTTGTGATTGGAGGACTGGTGGATAAATGACAGGATCCTTCTCCTTCAATCTCAGGTCTCTTTGTATTCTGGGAAATAACAGTACAACTTCTATACAGTATATGAGGAAGAGAGGAGAAAAGGGTGGGCGAGCACCACAACATTTTTGCAGACTCTTTCACACTGGCAGTGACTAACCCCCCGGAGCATCGGAATATCAGCACTGTAGGGGTTTTTCTGGCAGCATCTGCAGGAGGATTTCTACATTAGTCGCAAGCCTCCAGGACATGGAATGCACCTCATTGGATGAAATTTATGGCCCATAACAAAAAAACTACTAAACTTCAGGTTTAACAATGTGGTGATTTGGTGCACTAAATTGTATCACACAAGTATGTAGTGATGTGCTGCAAAGGGACGCTTTGTCTGTGTCAGGATGAAGTTCGTTCTGCTGACCCTGAAAAAAAAAGCCCCAGATTAGATTACAATAAAATATAACTCCTTTAACAAAATAAAACCTAAAACACTAAACTCCAGCCATAAACACTAAAGCACAACCCCCTTTTATTAAAGGAGAACTATGGGGTCAGTGTTTTTCCCCATAGTTCTCCTTAGGGTAATGGGAGGACACAAACTAGCGTCCTCCCGTTACCCTAAGCTCAGTATACCGTGAGCTGCAGCGACGGGACTTAGACGACGGGATCCGCCCAGCTGGTGGAGTGACAGCTGGCTCTGCCTATCTAGAGGCAGAGCCAGCTGTACCCGCCCCTCCCCCGTCCGTTCCGCCAGTCAGCGCTGGCAGATCGGAGCAGGGAGAGGGGAATCCAGCCCCTCCCCCTGTCACGACAGAGAGCCGTGACAGGATCGAGAGGTGAGCGAACCCGGTATGTGTTCGCTCACCTCCCGATCTACTGAGCCGACCTGTGACAGTCTCATTGTCACGGGTCGGCTAGAACTATGAGGTGAGTGAAAAGCACTCACCTCATAGTTCTCCTTTAAAGGAAAGGCGCAAATGAGTGCCCAGCAGCTAAACAGCAACTGAAGATGTTCCTGACACCCACAAAATATATCTCTCTCTTTCTCCCTCCAAACACTATGGGCTTCATTTATAAATCTTCCTATAAAATAGTGATTTCTATACTCGTCAGCACCATCTAGGGGTGCTAGTGCCATGCACAAATTCACTTTAAAGTTATCCCGTAACAACAGAGTCACAATGCAAGCTGATCCCTGCCAGCTGCAGGTAACTGACATGTGTGTCAAATACTTGCTCTCCCGCTGGCTCATACTGTACATCACTAGAGACGGTGATTAACTTTCACTTTTAACCTGTCATTGGGTCACTTTAGGTTCTATAAGATTGGCAGCGGATGTTTACTTTTGCTCACTTAATCTTTGTTCACTTTAATTATCCAGCCATATCCAGGGAACATTTCCTGGGTTGTAAAAAATTCCTATTCCTTCATTAAATTAACCATGACTCTGATCTCAAGGTAAACTATACCAACCAATACCTACAGAAATGACGAAGATAAAATAATCTGGCAATGATCATATCATCTCTCAGGCTGCCTTTATTGATCAGACCTTCCACAAATGTCTCTGGGCAGGTTAATAACACCTCCTAGCTCTAATTATGCAAATGCAATCAACACCTGGTTGCGATTAACAGATTATGTGGATTGAAGCAACATTCACCATATTTATTCCCAGATAATTTTTGTACAAGTCATTCTGAATTGAGCTGGTCGGATGTCCAGTGAAACGTCTTCAAGAAAAATACAGCAAGTCCAGTTGCCTTGACTTATTTTTTACAGATATAAATCTGACCAGGTTCTATTCACCAAGGGGGGAAATCTTGTAGTTAAATTCTAACAATTTTTTGGACTAACAGGAAAATTACTGTAAAAAAAGCCATTGGAAGCTTGGTACTGCCATGGAGGACACAATACTGTACAGCAGGCATTGATCATCATATGCTTAATGCCATAAGTTGTATCTGGTGTTAAGGAACAGTACAAGTTTTACACAGTTTCATTGACAGCATACACTGCCAGCAGATATTTGGCTGTGAAATTTAGTTGCTTTAACCGGGCCTGTAGTTCCCTCTTGCTATGCCTGCTCTCACTGATGCAAAACTGTCTTGCCAACGACCAATTTCTTTCAAGCTCTCATTAAGAATTAAGTGACCGCAGATGATACAGCAGTGTAAAATTGGCCAACAGCAAGACATTTTTAATGAGGAGGAATTGGCTAAAATGTATTACAGAAAAAGTGAACAGGTCGGTGTTTACCACATAAATTAAGAAACTGCAGAAGACACAGCAGTGTAAAATTACCAGCAGCAGGACAGTCATAGAAAGCAAGGATAGGCCTAAATGTACTAGAGAAAGAGCACAGACTGGGACATTACTACAAGAATTAAGATACTGGGGAAGATACAACAGTGTAAATCTGACCAGTAGCAGGACAGTTTAATTCAAGGAAAATAGGCCAAATTGTACCAGATACAATGCTTACAATTAAGGGTTTTACTACAAGAATTAAGTGACAACAAAGGCCTATTTTTAGGAGACCCTAATCTCTTCCCAGGGCCGAAGCTAGGAGGCTGGGGAGGAGGCATGTTCCCCGGGTGCCGCTATAGGAGAGGCACCACTGGATGTTTGGATGGAGATATTCACCCTTGGGGAGAGCAACTCTGAGCCTTTGCCCTGGCAACAATGTCTCGCTTCCCCCCTATCTCTCCCTGTGCAGTTTGTCAGCTTTCCCTATGATGCTTTTGATACTGGCTTAACCAAAAGCCCCTTTAATAACTCTTCAAAATCTGCTGGCCATAGTTCAAAGACCATGCAGTGCATTATTGTCTGAAAAAATTTCCTGGCCGCAACTACACATAAATTTGCTGGGACCATAAATCTCTAACCTATAGCATTGCTTAACCCAGACGGCATCCCTTCTTCTGTGCACTCTTTTTAGAAAACCCATGTTACTCGTTGAATACTGTATCAGGGTTTCACTCTGTATTGGGTGTTTATTTAAAACAAAGATATATACATTGTACATAAACATATACAAAACCTCAGTAGAAAAACAAAAAATTAAATTAAAAAAAATATTATTCTAACTATTATAGTTTCCCTTTAAATGTCTGAAAAATTTCTGCAGACACAGAGAATATGCTATTCTGATCTTTGTAACAAATACTCTAAATATGTTATTAAATACAGTACATGATATAGTATTGTGAAATAAGTATGTTTGTGCACATACAGTACATGGACTGTTACATACATATTTGTGAAAACCATTAAAGCTCCAAAGACAATTTGTATTTTAGAAAGACTGATTCTTTAAATTGGAATACTGACAGACGTAGCTTGCTTTGTGATACAAATATGTCTATCATGGGCTTTTCCCTCCTCATGGCTCTCTACAGTGGCACTAATGCACTGATAATGGAGATATTATTGGCACTGTTATGGCAATTAGCATAATTTTGTTCATTATCTCTGGCAGCAAAATGGAAATGGTGTGACATAGAATTGATATTAACAAAGTTATCATTAACTAAATAGTATTTACTGCAAGTTACAGGAAATAAATAGTAATATGGGATTATCTACTCTACTGCCACGGGGAAAAGTTCTGTTAACTTGCACCATTGGCTGGCTTGGATCTCAGGAAATATAAATAGTAATTGTGAAGAGTGAGAAGCAGAGACAACAACGCTGATAAGCTAGTGTAATATTACACCATATGAGTGTGTCAATCAGGCTGGAATGTTGAAACTGTAATCTATACAAAGTGAATGGACCTGGCACCATAGTCCAAAGATGTCCCTAAAGAGGAACTTTACCCATATCTTCAAAATAACAACAGAGGCACCTTTAGAAATGTTTAGTAATGGCAATCTACAAACAGATACTTCTAGATTCTTGTCATATTTCTATATTTGGCATATCTTATTTCTCTTTTCTTCCCCAGTCTTCTGGCAGGGGCCATTTTTACTAAGGGGAGGTTACTAGATCTCCCTTTACTTCCAGGAAATCTGGCACATGTGACTAGGACATGTGACCGTGCACATCATCTCAGGGGAGGAAAATACCTTCCCCTAAGATCCCATTAGATTACAGATGAGATTTCCCAGCAATGCTCTGCTGATGTAACCTTCCCAGGATGCAATGCTCGGGCACAATTACATAATTTGTGCCGAAGTGGACAGGGAAGTAGAAAAAAGAAATAATAAGTAAAATAAAAATGTTTGTTTAGCTAATGAATGTAAGATGATTTCATATCAGCATGCAGAGCTGTATGCTGATGTGATTTTTAGTCAAAGGGGATACAGGTCTACTTTAAAAACAAGTTATTTCTGCTGCATTTTAAGTAACTGGTCATCCTTCTTTAGGCAACAAAACGCAAAGTCATCACATATATAAATAGTTCTAGGGAATGATCCCAATAGTTTTATGGAAAGAAACAATTGTGTCGGGAGGAGGGGGTGGCATTCAGAGTTTTGGGCAAACTCTGGCAAACTGGGTTTGAACCAAGCCCAGCTTCATCACTAGTCTTTAGTGGTATATAATCAGTGATAGGTCTATATTCCTATTTCAGTTATGGATGGTTATGGCTTTGCGGTGATCGTGTAGATATTTATATACTTTAGCAAGTCTTAGACAAGCATTTTCACAGAGAATCAGCAGAATTGGCATTAAAATGAACTCCAAGAGACTGTGAGTGAATGCATACGATTAGAAAATATTCCATATAACAAGAAGTAAATATTCTATAAATAAGGTTACACTAAGCAGGCAGTTGGAAATATTTGCTTATTAAAAAAAAAACCTTCAGTTGATGCTAATACCTTGTTCCCCCGTGTAAAGCTTCATTGTTCTATTTAGTTTGATAGCAGTAGATTCTGTTTTTACTTTGCTCTTCTTTTACTTTATGGAGAAAAATAGAAAAATAGCCCAGTTAGTACTTTTATATCCAAACTTTGTTTGATGCCACATGATTAATTCATGCCTCTCCAGAAACAATTTGTAGCCCAGCATGCATTTCTGTAAAGATGGTTGTAATCAGTCAGAAATAAAATAAAAAGCTTTCTAACCGTATCTGTTAAATGCATATCACTTGTATTTGTTCGAGTTTTATCTCTAACCAGCACAGCACAGAATGGATTTAAAACAAGCAGAGCAAGAAAGAAAATATTTCAAAAGATGTTTTTTTGGATCTTGTAGTATATTGTTTCCTTAATGCTTTCAGTTTCTGCGGCTTGGGTTTTTCAGTCAGTAGTGTGTATCCTGGAACGTGCTAAGCAGTATGAATGCAAAACATATCAAAAACACCTTTTTTTCTTACCTGAGAGGAATTTTGAGCTGGATTAATGTACATAAGGAGATCACAAGAACAACTTCACAATGCGATTTTATGCAGCTTATGAGCTAA
Source organism: Nanorana parkeri (assembly GCF_000935625.1). Classification (NCBI taxonomy): domain Eukaryota; kingdom Metazoa; phylum Chordata; class Amphibia; order Anura; family Dicroglossidae; genus Nanorana; species Nanorana parkeri. Next base: position 1,244,317 of record NW_017306651.1, on the reverse strand, counting down.
TGACTTGAGAGGAATGACCTTTTTATTCTGTGACCTGTTGCCAAATGCTGGACCTCCGACAGGATTCAAAATACAAAGATCGGTAGGTGAATATTACAATATACTAATGCAAGAATCTAGGGAGAGTGAAAGTTTAGGCAAAGATTTTTGAAAAAAAACAGGTATCCCTTCCAGTGACAGTAATAAAACCTGACAAGTGAAAAGGGAAAACATGCAGCCACCACATTTATTTACTAGTATATACTATATCTATCTATCCCAGCGGATCACATGGAAGGACATTTTTTTCTTTCAAATAAAATTTTTTAGAATAATTTTGGAAATGTGATGTTAGGCCACGCATCCTATACCAGGAAAAGTTCTCCTTGTATACCATACTCCTTGTATATCATGTGCCTATTGTATGCAGAAGTTGTAAAAACATTAGGTTGCAGGAGAGTTTTGTGTCACTAGTCATAGTGCTCTGAGCAATTGAATTACAGATGATCTTACAGTATTACCCAAACCTACCTCATTGCCCAATACTGCCCTGGTAACAGACAAACACTATAGATGTAAAACAGTCTTTTGTTTGGCTGTTTTACCAAACAGGAGCATGTTGCTGTAGTCAAGGCATGAAACTATGAGAATGAAAACTTTGGTGTTCTCATAATTTCAGAAGGGTATTTTTTTGGAGATGTTCTGGATGTGACATGAAGGAAGTAAGCTTTTTAGATAGGAAGACTTATTGTACTGTATATAACTAGGGATATGTCAGTGTCAGGAAGTTGAAATTGGCCTGTTTGGCAAGGATTTTGTGGGAGCACCTGTACATGCGCATGCACATAGTTTGACTAGAATGGTGTCAAAGGGGCTATTTAAGGCTGAGACCTGCAGACCTCCAATGCTGAGAGGTCTTCAGCTGTATCATGTGACCTGAGATTCTGTATCCTAATTCTGATCCAGAATCAGAGGGCAACCCAGCTTGCCCTCTGACTCTTCTGATTGCTGTTCTGTGCCTGTGTAACCCTGGCTTGTTCACTAACTAAGCTTCTGCCTGCTGCTTCATACTTCGCTGCCCCACAAGGTACTGTACCAGCTTGCCCCAGACTCCGTCTCTGTCTGCTGTATTGGTACCATCCTGCCTGACTCTTGCTGATTCTGGCTTGTCCCTGAACCTTGCTCATTGGTGACCAACATTCCTTGTCCCCATGTCTATATCCCCCAGTTCTGGAGACATTTGTGGCAACATCACTCACCAGCACTCGTGCCATTCTTTTATCATTGCACCTCCTGTTCCACTCTACAGAGATACATGGACTGGAGCAGAGTCTACAGTAGTCATTAAAGATGACACCCTTAAAATGCACTGAAACGTAAGTGTATTTGGCTAGAAGGTGTTCTCTGAACTGTAGATAGGCAACTGTCCCCTTTTTTCTATTTATGTTTGCTAGTAGTACATCTGTAGAAGTATTGTTAGGGAGAAGTTGTGTAACACCGGTTCCCAACTTGAACACCGTTTACACCCCTTCTTCTTTATGCCAAGTTGTAGTTCTCGTTTAGCTCTGTGAATACCTATGATCATAAAGATGTTTGGTGAGGTGGCCACGGAAAGTTTGGGCAGGAGAGGTAGCAGCAGTTGGCCAACGCTCAGGGCTGTTTTCCCTCGTGCCTGGTCAATGTGATCTTTGTGTCTTAGCTCACCTCTGGTCCGAACAATCCACTAACTCTATCTCCTTTACTGCTGTTATGGCTGTAATCTCCTGCAATTATATCAAGGATAACTTTGAGTTGGTGCGGCCTAGAACTGTCTGTAAAATAGAGGTCTTTTTTCCTGTCACCATGGAAGTTTTATGTCTCTGTCCTCATCTAAGTTTTCGCTGAAATGTCCTTCCTTTTCAAGTGGTGCATACAAATATTTTAAATCATGCTGAAGGATGCTATAAATCTGAGGGAAAAAAAGTAAAACAGAAGAAAGCTTCTCCTGAAACCAGAAGCATGTTAAGTTTCTGCTGCGCTAAATACTCAAAATCTATACAGACCTTTATGGGCTGCAAATCAAGTACACTAAAAAAAAACACTTCTAAGATGACAGTGTACAAAGGTCATTGACTGACCACAATCAGAAGTATTGGATTGCTGGAACTGATTTTCAGGCAACCTGAAAGTGATCTAACAGATTTGACCACACATGATGCTAAAAGTCTGTGAGTTTGGCTCCTGCTAAAATGGGACAAGGTATAGAGCTGATGTAACTCCTGAGGACTCCTTCATAAAAGTTCAAATTTACAAGCAGTTTAGGGAGAAGCTGAAGAGAGGTGATTAAATGAAACCAGACATTGCTGATCTCCTGGTCTAAGGATCCTTGAGTCATCACGTCCAATAAACTGTGTATAGGACATGAGGATGCAGAGGGACATTACATCTCTGCAGCAGAGGAGAAGGCGGGCTGGAGGGACCAATCTGGGAGCCAGCTCCAAGCTTCAGGTGAGTAAAACTTTTTTATTTTGCACCCTAGACGAAAATGAGCACTTGTATGGGGTAGACCCACTGCATGGGTATGCAACCTCATCACTCCAGCTGTGGTGAAACTACAAGTCCCATGAGGTATGGCATGAAACTGACTGTCACTGGCATTACTCCCAGAGGCAAAGGCATGAGGGTATTTGTAGTCTCACCACAGCTGGAGTGCCCAGGCTCCCTACCCCTGTTTTAAACTACAGTAGCCACTGTTTATGTCATGGAAGATAACGATAACCAGAAAGTTATTTCAAAGACAAAGAAAGTTTTGCACAAAAGCCCTTCATATAATAAAAAAAAAGCCCTTAATATCATTAAAAACGTTTAAAAAACAAACAAACTAGATTTCCCCTTTTAAAAAAATGTACATAAAATACAATCTAGACATAAATCATGTGGGCTTCCTTCTACAAGATATAATTATATCAACATAGAAAGATAAAATATTCTCCGCTTCCTCTCACTCTTGCGCACTGAAGAACATATTTATAGTTTTATTGTGTTTTTTTAAGCAGTTCATTTATCCATAAAACAAATGTGTACACCGTGATGAAATAATAAAGGAACATATTTTATAGACAATATAATGTGACAGGCAAGGGATTAGTGACACTTTCACCTGCTTGTCACAGAAAATTGTTGGAGATGACATGTGTCACATTGAATTCTCTCCATGGCAGCTGTGGTGCTCCAGTAATATTCATATTTCTCGTTTACAAGGTGAGATCTCTTGTTCAACGGGCATAAAATAAAAAGACATCATACAATATGTATTCAGCAAACCATCCACATACAATATATAGTTTAATTACAAAATACACTTTAGTTTTATTAAAGTGGAAGTAAAGCATAAAAAAAAAAGGTGTGTGTGTGTGTGTTTGGGGAGGGTTGGAAAAAGTGGGAGCTGGAGCCTTTAGCCATAATGTATGCACACCATCTTAGCATATTATTTCAGACTTACCTGCCAAACAGATCCCTTCTAGCACTCTGCTCCTCCCTCACCAGTGCTTCCATCTTTGCCCCGATCTTCTTCCGGGTTTCAAATCTTTGGCCGCTTGATTGGTCGGGCTCCGATGACATAACTCCCTCACATCAGTAGGTGAGTTACTTCATCTCACCATGCCGGGTCTGTGCACCCAGTGTTGCGCATGTGAAGCTCAGCGTACAGAAAAAAATGCTTTATGGTAGCAGGATCCATTTATGGACAAAGAGACTTACACAGTCTCTTTTGTTATAGAAAGTCTGCCAATCAGCAGCTGTATTTTCTCAACTTTACTTCTAATTTAAGTAAAGTATTTTCCTAATCAAGAATAGCAAGCCCTTGTGGCAGGTTTTTTAGCCAGTTCCTGCAACGGGGTCTACTAAACAGTCATACCTTCCAACAGTCTATTGTTTGGAGGGACTGTCCATGATTTGGAACCAAACCGCTGTGTCTCTCTTTCCTCCTCAGTTGTTCCTCTTTTTGGTATGATGTACAGATATCTATCGGGGTTATTCACACAGCTGCCAAAGGCAGCTGAGTGAATAACCAAGCCTTAGTGAAGTGAGCCGAACAACGTCCGGCTATTCACTACGGCCCAGTACGGCTGATTTTAGCCGTACATCGGCTGAAATTAGCCATACATCGGCTGCCTCCGGCTGCACTTCGGTCAGCCGAACATGTTCTGCATGTTCGGCTGAGCCAAAGTGCAGAAGGACTTCGACTCAGCTGATCCAACATCTGGATCGGCTGAGCCGAAGCCTCGGCAGCTCACTCACTGGCGTCGCCCCTATTCACATAGGAGCTGAATGGCATTAAGTGAATAGCCGAATACAGCAGAGCATATACGACGTTCGGCTCAGCTATTCGTCACGGCCGGCTTCACCCAGTTGTTATTGTTTATATATATCATATATATGGTATAACATCTTTAAAAGGCAGAGCACAATGGTTTCCAGAAAACAGAACTCTACTAAGTTTGTCCACAATTTACTCACAGTCCATAGCTTTTTGCAAGCAAATGAATGCCTCCACTTACCCTCTTTTCCCATTTAAGGGCAGTCTCATGCATTCCTACTAAGGGGATGAGACACTACTACATCATATTCCAGGAGATCTTCATCCTTCCACACAAACAGACCACTCCTCTCTTGATGAATTCTCTACTCCCACAGCCTAGTTATACTGTATATCCCTGCTATTATTAGAAACAAAAGACAGAAAAATGACTACAAAGAGACTAGGGCTTTTAAGGTGACACAACTTATAACAAATTTTAAATATAATTAAAAATATTTTGGCCATTATAGAAGTTAGTTATGCATAACAAGTATGGAATAGAACACTCATATACATTTCTTGGCCATAATCCTCAGACATAAGCAGGTTATGAATCTCATTAGGCTCTACGCGTTTCACAGGTAAATGCTTCCTATCAAGCCTAACGGGCCTGGTATGAATTGGGGAGGGGACTCCATGCTGTTTTTAAATGTTCCCTGTCTTTGTGGAGATTTTCCTTCACTGATTGTTCTAGAGACAGAACAAGATGTGAGGAGAAATCTTTCCAAAGTGAAGGAAATTCACCTTCGGGCAGTTGTCACCCAAATAAATTATTTTATTGGAATATTTTTCTCACCCCCTGTTCTGGCGACAGCCCTAAACTGATGGATTTTCCATTACTTTCTGTCTCTGACAAGCAGAAAGGGGGAATCTACCCCGTTGAGACTCCAACAGCAATACAAAACTTGGCAGGTGTTATACTCTAGCTCAACCTAACCCATACACTTTAAACAATTCAGCCGCAAACCAGTTTTTTCTGTTGCAAACAGGCCAGATTTCCATTTCAGGCTACTGAAGACACGAATGGAAATCTGTTTCGCCTGAGTCGGCACCCTCAACTGCTGCGAGACCCGCCGGCTTTCACATATGCAGAGAAGGACCCCGGTTTCGCGTAAGGCTGCCCTAAATGCTTGTCCATAAAGTAGCCTTACACAGCACCGGGGTCCTTCCCCTGTGTCTGCGGAAGCCAGCGGTTCCTGTAGGTGCCCCTGGTCTTGGAGCAGGAGGGTGCATTTTGTGCATAATACACCCTCCTTGCTATTGCCGGTGTTGTATCTTGACAGAAGACCAGGAATTAGGCAGAGTAGGTACCTGCACGGTGCCCCTCTATGGAGGGTGCCTGTAGGTACTTGTCTACTTTGCCTAATGGTAAATCCGGCGATGGTTGCAGAGTGCTTCCTTTTAACCCTATAAACTCTTCTGGCGAGTGTCCTGCCCAACTCCTGGCAAACACTCATGTCGCTGGTTGTCAGGAGCTGGGCAGAGCACTGGCGAGAGCATCCCAGGTTGCTAGGAGCACCCGATCGGCTCTTAGTAACTGGGAAGCTCTTGCCAGAAAGGGAGCAGCAGGCACACTGCAAACAATGTGCAGCAGAGCGGCCATGCTGGTCTGCCTGCCGCCTACCACGTGACCCATAGAGATGCCACCTGAGGCAACAGCCTCAGGCTGCCTCAGTAAACGGACAATCCTGCCTACTGGTTCTAAACAAAACAATTACTATCAAGCAATCACTATTTGATGTACTTGTTTTTTTATTTAAAGGACATCTGCAATAAGAAAAATATGTAATTTACAGCTCCTGACCTCTTTAGAAAAAATACCACTTGCCAGGTTATCTCTGGCTTTAGTACTCTATGATTAACTGATCCAGATTATACAAACAGCAATTGAAGTATGAACTGATTATTTAAAGCCCAACTTTGGGCTCATCTCCCAGCTCCTAAATTGCCCCCCTTACCCCAGAGGGCTGCCACATGTATGGGTTTCCTTCCTCATCATCCCTTTTCCAGCTTGGGGCAATCCTTTGATGATGCCCCCCTTTTATAGTATGTCCTCAGTCTTCTGGGTTAAATGACTTTGAGTATCTTTCAATGCAGAAGACGGAGGACATCTTGTGGTGAAGAGGTACTTCCTGTATTTAGGTTCTAAAAGCCCAACTTCAGGCTCATCTCCCACCTCCTAAATTGTCCCCCTTACCCTAGGGGGCCTGACACATGTATGGGTCTCCTTCCTCATCATCTCTTTTGCAGCTTAGGTAAGTCCTTTAATGATGCCCCCTCCCCCCTTCCCCTTTTATAGTATGTCCTCAGTCTTCTGGGTTAAACTTTGACTTTAAGTGTTTTTCAATGCAGAAGACGGAGGACATCTTGTTCTTGTGGTGAAAAGAAGTACTGCCGGGACTTAGGCTTTTAGTTATTTGTTGGTTAGTGACTCCAAGAGTGCTGAATTGGAGAATAAGCAATGCAGCCAGGCAACTGGCATCAGCTTCAAGAGTTCTACCAGCTCACTTATTTCTCTAATGACAAGTTTCCTTGAACAACACAAACATACTCATTTTTGGCCTTCGATTCTCTCATTATTTATCTTGTTGATTTAACTTTTGTAATAATAAGAAATAATTAGCAAATTTAATTACCCATATGCACTTAATACATAATGAAATGACAAACAAATTACTGCAGCAGAGGAAATGTTTACTTTTTATCTTGAATAACATAAAATTATGGAGTGACATTTAAGGACAATTTACTTTTTGGCTGCTGATGTCTGTTTATTGATGAAACTTCATGGAAAATCTTTAAGTGATGAGGAAGTGCTAGACATTTCTCTGCGGGAAGAAAACATGCTCAGACTTCGATCTCATACTGTTCTGTGCCTTTCGGGAGAAAGTGAAGGTAACCAAATCACATCAGACTAAAAAAAATACAAAAAAACTAAAATGATTGCAAAGATAAGAGTGACTTCCATTTGATGCATGGACGATTTTAACACAAGTCAATTTTATTAAGAGCTTCATGGAAGCGCCAAACCCCCCACAAAAAGAGTACCCGCTATAAAAAGGGCATTTATAGATTTTAATCTAGGTGTCAATGTAGGTAGCCAAGTGCTCAATTCTCTTTAGTGCAAAAGGGTTTACTAGGCACTGTTAAGGATTGTGTAGATGGACACATGCGTGACTGCTAAAAATTATAGACATAAAACAATCACATAATGCTGTTTAAAGAGAGGGCTTGCCCAATAAAAACTCTGTCGCCAAGGTCATTTGCATTAAATTACATACCTGCTAAAAGAAGAGTCATTGTACTTAGTACTTAGTAGTATTGAACTCTCAAACTTTTTACAATAATTAATCCAGATCAAAGCACTTACAGTCATCATGCTTCCAAATAGCTGGCTACAAGTCTCTCAGCTCAGCTTCCCTGAACTTCCTGTCCAGTACAAGATCACAAGAGACAGAAGCAGTCTTCAGCAGCTGTCCATCTACTTCTTTGGAACAGAGAGGAGCAGGAGTATTCTGACTCCGATTGTTGTATTAGTGATTTATCCCTTGCTGAGACCTCTGTGCCTGGCCTGTATAAGCAGATATTATTACTGCGGACAATCCTTATCAGATAACTGAACTCACCAATACCTTTTCATCCACGATTATGTTATTGCTTGCAGCAAGTTAGTTACAGCAGACAACAGGATACATTAGATTAATTAATAGACGGTATTAAAGGTCAGAGATGGTAATGCTTCCGGCTAGTACACTACTTGCTGGCCACTTCATGTATTCTACACTTACAGTACAGCTGTGTGGAATACACCTTGTGAACCTGCTGTAGTTCCTGCCGACTTCCTGTAGTGACATATAAACGGTAGGAAGAACTACTACATGTGGTGAAGGAGAAGGTATTCCACACACCTAGACATGTGGTATATATTCACCGGTCGGCAAGGAGTGCAAAGAAGAATAAAGAAGTGGCATTTCAACAAACAGGCAACCAGAAAGGTAAGCTTAGTGACTTCTTTTAGAAGGCATGCAATTCTATACAAGTGACTCATTGCTGGCAGGGTCACTTCAAATATGACTTGGTATCAGCCTCTTGTAGTTCCCTGCACAGTAGACCTACAAGACTAGACTAAGAGAAGTAGGTGTGCTGCATTAAAATATACTAACAAGAAACCTTCCGATAGGAGGAGAGAGCAGTCTACTATGCTCATCAATCAGCTGCAGCACCTCTACTGTCCAGTCACAGCCTGGAGACAGGGAGGTGAGCTGGGTGTATTGCATAAGTGCAGTAGAGAAAAGTAAGGTCACCAGCCTAGCTGTGCTGTCGCTCAGGATTCTGTAAATCTTAGGGCAAGATTGACAGTAACAATCCTTTGGCTGGTAAAACTTCACCCATAGATGTACTTTAGATGTTTGTTTGACATTCAGTTTTAAATGCTAATAGACAATTAGTATCTGGTATTGGTCATTTTTGCATGCAGTTGCATGTGACTAAAGAGATATGGGAAAGGTAATAAGCAAACCCACGTAAAAACATTTTTGCAAGGAGCTGCTTTGCTTTCTATATTTACAGAATCTGATATAGTTACATTTCTTTTATCTGCATGACGTTGTTGCCAACACCTATACATTCTCAAGTGTGCATGTGAGAGTAATTGGCCCATTTATTGCACAGAGAATGTTCAGTAGGCTTTCAGACTCTGATTTGGGTGGAACCTCTACCAGAGTGCACCAAGACCAGTGACTGGCTCTGAAAGGTGACCTGCAGTTTAGTACAACAACTCTGTCCATAGCATTTAGCATCGGGGATGTCGCTGAGGCCGGGGAGGGTTGCCTTTCATTCTGGGTGGTACGGTGGTGGTGCACATTCCATTGCTGATGGTGCACATTTCCGTGGGTGTTGGCGGTGCATGTTACTAAGGAAGACAGCTCTGCCCGGCATCCTGCCCAGCTCATTGATATCACTGGTTGGCAGGAGCTGGGTGTCCGGTCAGCTCCTAGCAACCAGTAATGTAATTGAGCTGGATGAGACTCTGGTCAGGTGGCACTCTTAGCATGTGACCGAATGAGATGCCTCATTACAGGGACGGTACTGTTTAGCATATTGGGAAATTTGACAAGTAACATATAAAACATATAGTAACATATAAAAGGAATGTGCGAAAACAGCTTTTAAGTGCAGGTTTCTGCTCTGGTAGCAGTGTGCATGGATGATGCTAAGTTATGTTCACTGTATATTGAGTTGCAGCAGCACCAACACTGGATGTTGCATATCTGGTTCCCACAGCTGTAAGCAAGTTCCTAATCAAAACATTGTACATAAGGAGAGAGGACATTGAAGGAAATACATTTTATAGAATAATTAGCTGATGCCTCAACGGAGGAAAACTAGAACGGTGTCTGAGACAAGTTTCCTTTTTTTTTTGCGTTATAAGACTAAAATTATACGGAACATTGTTTGCCCCTCAAAATCAGAAACGCAGATACAGGTAAATATTTTTCACTTTGCATCTTTTTATTACCTTATGCCTTATTTTGCTTTTGAAATTGTGTTGTGTATCTAAACAAGTACACAAGCAAAAGTAAGGCTCCTGTAGGAGATCAGATAAAATATTTTCCAATTATGTCACATGCGCCCTGGAAAAGCAACAATGTCACAAGGGTCATTTACATCGGAGCAGCAAGCCATATGTTGTTTCAAATGGTTTTTTTTTCCAATGCTCTTCTTAACTTATGGCTTTGTAAGTCAAAGGTGAGTTCCGGGTGTTCTATGCACAGCAGAGAAGGAAGCAGAGTTTATCAGAGGAGATGCCAATATAGACGGTAATAACGTAGCAATAATACACAATTCTTTTTAAGAAACTGAACGTCTTATGTTTTACGAGCTTATTTAAGCCATTCACTATCAGTGTTAGTTAAACCTTTCCCAGGTCATTAGTGTCACACCATCTATACTAGACCTACCCTATATATTTTTTTAGTCCTGGCACCTTTTAAAGGTATGCAAAATCTTAAGGAACCCGTCTTAAATGTAAAAAAAATTAAATATAAAAATTTTAAAAAACGACTTCCCTCTCTCCCCAAATAAGTACCAAACCTAGACCTTATTCTAGACAGGAGTTTCCCCCTTCGTTTCTCAACCTTTTTTCAGTCACAACACCCTTTAAAAGTATTCAGAATCTCGAGGCACCCCAGTCTGATATATAAAAAACTGTACATGTAAAAAAATAGATGTGGTTTTGCAATATACTTACCAGGCCTTTATTCCAGATAGAAGTCTGATAGGGATTTTTAGGGGGGACCACCCAAAAACACTATTTTTCCAGATCGCACTGGGTGATCGCACTGCGGGTGGGGGGCGTGGCTGCAGTGCCATTGACTTCAATGCACCACCACACCCCCTCCCGCCCCTGAACGCAGGGAGCAGGCCGGCTTGCCTTCCAGTGCGTTCCAGAGGCCGAACACTCTGGAACGCAGACTTTGTGGTGTGAACCGGCCCTCTCTCTTGGCTGTCTCTTTTCTCTCTCCTTGCGCTGTCTCTACTCGCTCTCTCCCCTGTTTCTATCTGTGGTCTCTTCTCTCTCTCACTGCTGTCCCCCTTCTCATTTTCTCTGCTGTCTTTCTTCTCTCTCTCTCTGCTGTCTCTCTCCTGTCTGTCTTTTCTTACCTCCACTGCAGCAGCTTCCCAGGTCTCCTCTCGTGCTCTGGGGTCCTGTCCTCCCGCGGTGCTCATGTGGCCATATGTGGCCGACGTTGCACACGGGGAGAGGTGTCCCACCCCTTCCTGTCTGCGTCCTCTGACACATTCAGCCGCACGAGCACTGTGGGGGGACAGGACACAGGTTGGTGAGCCGATTGCGATCTACCAGTGTTTGCTTTGCGATCAACTGGTAGATCGTGATCAACCTAATGGGCACCCCTGATCCAAATGCACAGACAGATTAACCAAGGAATGCCCTACCTAACCTGTGCTCACTATATTAATATGTATGCCACAAAAAATATGTCCAACAACAAATTTTTATATTGCGCAATATTAGCGCAACTCCTTATTAAACCCCAAAATGTTGTGACAAATGTAATTAAATGCCCCATAACACAACAAAATACCCATTTTTTAAATTAAATATAAAAGATGAGTTTACAACGAGTAAAACGATACCCAACATGCCCAGTTTACAAATTGCGTGCGTCCGTGAAACGGCGAAAAACTGCAGTACCCCAAAAAGTCCATAGAAGATGCTTTAAAAGCCCCCACAGGTCATCAATTTAGAGATACCCCAAAATACTGGCCCTAGAATTATTGCTCTCACTCTGGCGTGCGCGGCGATACCCAACATGTGTAGCGCGTTTGCCGTTTTTATACGTAGGCACACTCGACGCGTGTTTACTTGGCGACACGCGTGCTCGCGGGTGCGGGGGACTTTAAACATTTTTTTTACATTATTCCGGTCCCCGGGCCCATAGGAGGGGCAACGGAGCCCGGGAAGCACGGTGGGGGTGTCTTCGGGACACAGAAGCGATCTGGCGACAGGTAACTCGCCAGAATCGCTTCTGTTGTAAAGCAGACAGTCGGCTTTACAAGTTTAAACAGAGTCCCGTCGGCAAAAGCAGCCGGGAGTCTGTTTAAACAGCCCGATGCTGGCGACGTACACTGTACGTCGTCAGTCACGAAGGGGTTAAAGGTAAAGTCCACTTTTTGGGAAAATAATTATAAATGCCCACTTCTTCACATAAGAAAAAATGTGAAAAGATGTTTCAATGTTTTATAGACCTGTGCGCTGGTAAAAAAATTAGTTCAGTTTCATTTTCATTCATTTGTTTTCATTCATTTCATCTTTTTTGGGTGGGGTACCCTCTTAAAATTCGCACCAGACCTAAAGGGCCTGGTATGACATTTAGGCCCCATTCACACTGAACGATTTATCGAGCGATTTTTGCAGCGATATCGCTCATATTTCCACGCGATATCGCTCTATGTAGCTTCTCCAATCCATTTCAATGGAGCTGCTCACATCTCGTCGCTCAATATCGCTTGTAGCTCGTCGCTGGTATCTTGTCGCTCCTACATGACCCTTTTTTTCGAGCGATTTCGAGCGATATTGCTCCTGATTGCATACAGCCCAATAGGAAAAAGTTGCGCGATGTCGAGCGACATCAATTGGGGGGGAACCTCACGCATTTTTGAACATTCGTACATACTACCGCTAACGAAAATTCTGATTTTTTTTTTTTAAAGTTGATGCTTCACACATGACTGATGGATTCGTCAATTTTCGTCCCTCTGTTAAAACCCCAATAAACACACGGACTGCGCAACATGGATTTTAAAGGCCACAGCAGCCCATTTATTAAACCAAACAACTTTAACAATAACCAAAAGTAATAAACCAAATAATATATGCAAATAAATACAATTGTTGACCTGAGAATGGGTCAGGTGCAAGACTTTGGGTCAGGTGCAAGACCACAGGTCAGGTGCAAGACTTTGCCCAATCAGGGCTCAGTACTCATTTGATGATGACTCTGCCCAATCATGCCTCGCCTATCAGATGCCGGCAAACTACACAATTGGGCGGAGCAAGCTGTCACCGCTAGCTCCGCCCAATTGGTTATGTTTTGCCCCCATCTGTCAAAATGCCATTGTGCGGCGGGAGTCAGCGGGGAGCGAATAGGACGGCGGACAGCATTTTTTTATTTTTTATTATTTCTATTGTTTTTTATTTTTATTTTCGTTGTTGTCGTGGACAACACTGGACGCCGCGTTTAAAAAAAATCAAAAACATGTATTTTTTTTGTTCAATTAAAGGATTTTATCAAAGTCTGGACTTTTTAATAACTATTTTATTTAACCCTTTAGTGAAGGGGTAGGGTACAAGTACCCCTTACTCATTCACAAGGGAGGGGGCGGCATCTTGGTGCCCCCTTAATTAAAGGGGTACCCCAATGCAAATAAGCCCCCTTACCCGCAGACCCTCACAACCACCGGTTCAGGGCTGTGTGGACGAGGCCCTTGTCCCTATCATCACGGGGACACCCTCCCAGTGCCGAGGGCATGTGGCCTGGTGTGGGAGGGAGGGGGGGCTGCTCGCTCATCCCCCCCCTTTCCGGCCCTGCCAGGAATAGGCCCTTTCCGGCCCTGCCAGGCCTATGCTCGGATCAAGGGTCTGGTATGGGACCCCACGTCCCCCCCCCATTTTGGGGGGTGGGGTTCCTCCTTAAAATTCCTACCAGACCTTAAGGGCCTGGTAGGGACTTTAAGGGGGAACCCCACACACTTTCTTTTTTTTTTTTTTTTTACATGGGGTCTCTCCTCACTATTCCTACCAGACCTTAAGGGCCTGGTATGACTTTGAGGGGGAACCCCACACACTTTTTTTTTGTTTTTAACGCGGGATCCCTCCTAAATATTCCTACCAGACCTTAAGGGTCTGATATGACTTTTAGGGGGAACCCTATGCTTTTTTTTTTTTTTGTTAAACAAAAATGGTCCCTTCTAACATTCCTACCAGACCTAAAGGGTCTGGTATTGTTTAGGAGGGGGAGCTGCACACTTTAAGAGTAAAAAATCATTTTTTTTTTTAGAAATGTCAGTTTCGCTGCAGCAGGTTCTATACATCCTACAGATTTGCCACTTCACAGGCAGGTTAAGGGGACCTCCCAGGCATGATATTTGAAGGAATTTTTCATTCTTACCCTTTAAGTGATGTTAAAATCACTGCTCCTGGGGGCGTGGCTAGCCGGCGATGTGAGTGGACGTGCTGCTCCTGAGCTCCACATCTGACCCGCTACCTAAAACACATTAGCAGCCATCCAAACCGCATAAAATGCGAAAGAGCAAATCAAAAAAACCATGCAAAGGTTCTGCAGCTTCTTACCGCAAGACGTAGGCCTCTCTCTCCATCAGGGGATACTTTGATAGGCCGGACCGCCCGGAGGGGACACCTCGTGGCAAGATGGCGCTGACGGAGCCCTTACAGCCTTCCTCGCAATCAACACGGGACTCGGCTGGAGGAGATTCCACATCGGGCTCCCCCTCCTCATGCTCGCAGACGTCCGCGAGACTACGGCACGGGGGCTTGGGACCTGCTGACAGGGTAGGTGTATGGCCCGAGGGAGCAGATGAGCCGGCGTGGTCGGCGCAAACAGTGCAGCAGGAGGACCCCGGTGTGGACTCGGGCGCTGCGGTTTCGGCACCGACGCTTCCCGCTGAGCACAGAGGGGAAATCAGGGACCCGGGAGTACCACCACAACACGGCATCTTTTCACCTGGGACCTGGGACATCACGCCGGAGGACGGAGGTAGGCCGCAGCGCCCCCCTAGATTTGGGGAATCAGGACGGCCCCTACAGATCGGGCCTACTCAGCGGAGGAGGGAGGGGCAGAAACGGGGGATCCAGACCCAAGGCAGACACCCCACAAGCGCAAAACTAACAGGGAGGCCAACATGATCTCCTCCTCAGATCCTGATGATGATGGAGAGTATGCCTCATGGAGGGAATGCATGAAACACATCCCTACTAAACGCGACTTTCGCCTCTTAATACAGGAATTATATATATAGTATATATTTACTGCTAATTCTGCTCTCTTTTCTGGGTGCTGCTACATGTAAAACTGAAATTCAAGTACTCCACAAGGATTTCCAACAACTGACGCAAAGAGTGGAGGATAAGGATATTGATGGGGAAGTGCAAACAACTAAACAAGACATATACCGCTTACAATCTCAATCTGTGGCTCAAGCGGCTATAATCCGTGATTTGCAACGCCATGTTGAGGATCTCGACAATCGAGGCCGCCGAAATAACATCCGTATTAAAGGACTGCCTGAAGCCACAGGGCCCGAAGATCTACCAGCCGTCCTACAAACGCTCTTCAATAACATAATTGGAGCCCCATCCTCCAATAATATAGAAATGGATCGTGCACATCGAGCCTTACGTCCAAGAGGTACTGCGTCCAACCCACGGGATGTGATTTGTAGACTCCATTACTTTCAAGTGAAGGAAGAGATCCTCCAAAAAGCACGCAATATGCGATCCCTGGAACTGGACGGGGCCCCGCTACAGTTATATCCGGACCTCTCTTGGGTCACGCTGCAACAGAGAAGATGCCGCCAACCTCTGTTAACCCTGCTGAGAGATAATGATATCCCGTATCGATGGGGGTTCCCTTTTAGTCTTACTGCACGCAGAGATGGGAAAAGCGCCATACTTAGAGTGCCAGAGGATCTCCCTTCCTTCTGCTCGGACCTTCGTATCAATTGCCCTATCCTCACTGGCTGGGAACCTTTACCTAAACTGGGACCGGAACCACCTATGTGGCATGGCGTCACACCCAAGAAGAAAACTGTGAGATTGGAGCCTCCTGGGGACGCATCCGCCCACAAACAAAGGGGTTCGGCTGGATCCACTCCAAGACGGCAACGTTGATGGTCTGCTCTTCGCATATCTGCAGGAACTCTTTACTGAAATTGTAGTTTACTGATAGTATGTGATTCTACTGGGTGGGGTGGTGAACTGGCTGGTAGTCCCTCTCGTCCCTTATTGAGGAGGGGGGGTGGGGGGCTGCGGCTGCTTCACAGCCTCATGGCTGCTAATTTCATTACACATTACACTTCAATCAATGATATGGTGGCGGGTTGATGTAGGGGCAGCGAATGCTCTTTTACCAGTTCCTCTGCCTTTTCCCACACTACTCCCCATGGTATACCACCATTTGTCCTAACTCCCTCCCCCCCCCCTCCTTTTAGGAGCCCTCACCCTGTGGGTAGTTTGTTTGGTCTCCAAAAGTGCTGGAAGGTAATACTTCCGTCTTCCTAACTGAGTGGGGAGACCCTCATTGCCCCATAGCATAGGGATAAGATTTCCATCTGCAGCTCTGTCAGCTGCTTGATCCTGTGCTTCAAATTATGTTTATTTCCTACATGTTTATGTTAAACGTTGTTGTTAGTTCTGTTTTTCAGCCTCACTCCACCTCTCCTCGGTTATTGTTATTGATGTGGTTGGCTCCTGATCTTCCGGGATTGGATTCTGTCCTACAGGCGACTCCCCGCCATGACACAGGTCTGTTAATGGGGTACTCAGATGTGGAGGGTGCAAGAGTGGCGATTCTTCTCTTTTACATACAGCCATGGCGATGATCCCTACATGTAAAATAGTCTCTTTAAATGTCAAAGGCCTGAACTCACAAACCAAGAGAAACTTGCTGTTTAGAGAACTGAAGGAAGCTAAAGCGGATATCATTTTCCTACAGGAAACACATTTTTCCCCGCTTAACTCCTTCAAATTCTTATCCTCTCAATATCCCAGAGCCTATGCGGCATCTTCCACGAATAAAAAAGCAGGGGTAGTAATTTTGCTGAGAGACACATGCCCCTTTAAACCTGAACGTGTCATCCTTGATAAGCAAGGACATTATGTCCTTTTACATGGCCCCTGGGGCAATATCCCCGCTACAATTGGGAACATATACACGCCCAACTGTAATCAACTCACTTTCCTCCAAAAAGTCTTTGCTAAACTGACGAAATGGGAACATACTTACTTGGTAGTCGGGGGTGATTTCAATCTACCTTATTCTAGGACGTACGATCACCTACAAATACTTAATAGAAACCCCCCTAGGAACACCAGCTCTATGTCAAAGTGCTTCTGTACTTACAAGTACGAGTACTGATACATTTTTGTTTATTGTCATGTGACAGTTTTTCTAAAACAATATAGACTAATGCTTTCAGGACAGTGGTGGAGTGCCAGAGCCCGGTCCCCAGCTGCAACCGCTGCAACCCTGGTAGTTCTCATGATAATGCCAAGTATCTGCACTGGTAATCGAAAAGTATGTGTGCATCCCTAGTATTCTGTTATAAAAATCCGGAGCAAGCAGCCTAGGGTGATAATGCTGCCCCTCCATAGATATAGTACAGTCAGGGCCAGATTTACTCTCGTTGCCCCAAGGCCAAGTTCCTTAATGTGCCCTCTCCCTACCAACCTCCCCCTCCCAATAGAGAATATCTTGTCCATATCGCCGAGATCACTTGTAAACGAATGAGCGGCTTCGCCGCTCTTCATTTAGTCCTGCTTGCGGGAAGCAGGGCTAAATGTAGAAAACAACTACCCTACCTTTCATGTTACAGGCGTTGTGTGATAGGAATTTCACACCCCTGCTGCTGCTCTGCTACCTGCCTTGTGGGAAATCCAGCCTTCTGTACAGTGAGCAAGTGCTGTTATCGTAGGACAGGAAGTGTGTTACTAGATGGATCTCTATGAAAAAATAAAAGAACAAAACCTTTAAATAAAGTAAACTAATGCAGTCACTACATTTAAGGCCTGGTAATTTGAAATATATTAAATGAATATATTGTAACTTAAAATATATTACATTTTTCTTGAGTTCTTGGGTTAATAAATGCTTTGCAGTAGGGTGCCCCAGGAGCCCCATATCTTAAGGGCCTTGCTGGATGTAACTTCTGCATTTTAACAATGAAGGCCGAGTGGAACTTACCATTGCAATTAACAATGCATTGTGGGGTAACTCTTTATATGTTGTTAAAACCTTCAATGCATTATGAGATGTGCTGGCAATCGACCATAGCTTCAGCTCCTCTGAAAGTAGAATTTTGCACACTGCAGGGTACTGGGGTACTTTAATTGCACTTAAGCAGCATGCACACAGCACTTATCTGAAATTAGCCTGAAGCTCATGATTGAGTGACATGAGTTTGTCATATCTGTGTTTTCCTCATGCTGAATAGCCCCTTTAACAATATTGTTTCCTGTCCCTTTTATGCAAATGAAGAAAAAAAAGTAAATAAAACTTTGGTCATCATATGTCATGAATATGGCTCTTAGTGTCACACCATTTCAACTTGACAAATGTGTTTCTTTGTCACTTATCGGGATTTTGAAGTTTTAAAAATTGTCCATCTTACAAAGAGCTGATGCTCAGCGGTTGCACTCAGATTACTAGTTGCTGTTCCAGCAATATCTGCCTGCAATAATGACAGTCACTTCTGTATTACAGTTTGATTAGGCTGAAACTGAGACCAGCTGTGACACGAGCTGTAAATGTTATCTATACTAGCTGCCAAAGAGGCTGCGAAATTGGTGAAATGCTAAGTAATGAGGGATAATGCTGACTAGCTTTTCTGTTAATTGCTCGCCACATTTTTAGACTATTAGCATAGTAGTAGAGATGGACCATGACAGCCAGATATAGTTATATGCGTATGGTACAGTGTCATCCCTGCAAGCAATTTCTGCAGTCTTAAAGCATACCTGTGCTTTGCTTATTTAGAGTTTGCATTTAACCCCCCCCTGCCCCCCCATTCCCAGCAGCATATACTGTACTTGC
The DNA here is from genome assembly GCF_000935625.1 of Nanorana parkeri. Taxonomy (NCBI): domain Eukaryota; kingdom Metazoa; phylum Chordata; class Amphibia; order Anura; family Dicroglossidae; genus Nanorana; species Nanorana parkeri. Next base: position 1,225,648 of record NW_017306651.1, on the reverse strand, counting down.
CTTTCCTTGCCCCCTGATCTGTTAAGCATTAGAAGCTGCTAAAGGGAATACCTGGTACTCCTGGATATGATAGAGCATGTCACTCACCCATAATTGCGGTCAATTACCGCAAGTCGTCCAGGTGTTTTTTTTTTAACTACCGCTGATTGAACCTTTCGATAATTGGGGCAGGATGGGGCCATCGTACGAAAATGGTACGACGGTTCGATCATCGGACGAAAAGTTTCATCCGATAATCGTAAGGTGTATGGGCACCTTTAGAATAATTAAGCAGCACACAACATTGTTAAATCCACTGACCATGTGACCTAGTACTGGCTGCCAATTAAGGGCACATGCACATAGGCGCTTCCACCTGTAAATAATACATTTGGATGTATTCCCCTGCCAGGGAGCCACAGGTGCTGCGTACAGCCTAATTTTAATGGCTATGGTTGCACGTGGCTCTAATCGAATAAACACTGGTATTTTCATTCACCCATGCATGCGCACCGGTGTACAGGTCTGGATGCAAACTGTATGCATTCAGGGTAGTACATCCGTGCACATGTGTGGGTGTATGGAAGTACCAGCTTATAACCACCTATAGCCACATACAGCTATTCAAAATCAATTTTCCTAAGTAACCTCTGGAACATTTTGTGAATACATGCTGTTCCTGCCATTAAAAAAGTACTTCCATTGATATGGTGACAAAAGACTTCCTTCTGAGGTAAATCACTGGAGTACTGTCACCCTTGCTGCTGCTGCTGGCACAGTGTATAGCCTTCAGCCCTTTAGATGGCTGACTCATTGGCCCTCTTGGTTCACGTGGTCTTTTTATGCTGTCACTCTTGTGTGTTTCTATTATAGCACAATATAGTCTTTTTGTGTTTAGGTGCAGCCATGCTGCAAATGACCTGAAATTTTGTTACCAGGCTTCACATCCTCTGAATATACAATGTCTTCTATCTATGTCAGATTGTTTCCCAACTACTCAAGTTTTTCTTGATGTTGATTTTTCTGCTCTTTCTATAACTTTTCAAAGAAAATCATTATGCACCTGTTTTGATCATGTCACCTGCTGGCATGTGGATGCCTTTGATGTTTCCAAATGCTTTTGCAATTTTTTTATGAAACATTTCACAAGCATATTTGACTCAACATTATAAGAGATTGAATTTGTGTGATCCCCAAGATTTGCCAAAGATGCATAGCAGGGATGACTATGATTCCACATCATTTAGGTTATATATCTTAAGGAACTGGATTGCTGAATGGTTACTGAATGGTTGCTTTGTAAAGATATTTGAACTTAAGGTAGACTCTCAGACATTCTTGGTTTTTATTAAGTCAAAATGCCAGGACATGGGGGGGAATGGTCAGGTGATCGGATGACGAGGGGGGGCGTGTCTGGAGTCTAATGGCTGCTGAGACCGTCTGATGTGAGCAGCAGCAGCACGCCACTCATTTGACTACGGCCAGCATACACCGAGATTGATCCACAGCCAGAAGACTTCTGACCGAAAAATTAGCGGCGATTTTTCGCCAATTTTTCGGTGATTGTTCGGCGGCACCCATATGTCAAGATGAACCGAAAAAAGACAGGGAAACAGGGTGCACCGAAAGTCCCAGTGATGAGCCCTCTGCAGCGTTACATGACGGCTGAGACTACGAGTAGACCGCAGGGATCCGCGGCTCGTGCAAGTCTCTCTCCCAGACAATCCCCACATCAGAAGTCATTGGATTCTTCAGTTCCTGGACAGGAACAGGGGGGTGAGTTAGAACACTCTATTTTACTACCTATAGAAGAAATGGTGAAAACTCTACCCACCAAAAACGAACTTTCTGAGATGTTTGCTCACTGGGAACAATCACTGAAATCTGACATTGACACATTAAAAAGTGAGATGAAACAACTGTTAAACAGAGTGGAAGAAGGGGAGATAAGGCTGGACTCACACTCAGAGGCAATTAGAGCCCTTCAGGTGCAGGTGTATTCCATAACTAAGGCTCAAAGTGATACCTCTTATCGCCTAGAAGATCAGGAAAACAGGGGCCGTAGGAACAATATGAGGATCCGAGGCCTGCCTGAGACCATAACTGACGCAGAGCTGATAGAGACATTAAGGAATATGTTTAATAAAGTAATGGGACAATCACCACCTACCCTAATTAAGTTTGACCTTACACACCGGGTACCCCGACCACGCAATATGGCGCCCGAGGTTCCAAGGGATGTAATATGTCGTTTCCACCATCATATAGATAAAGAGAACATAATGCGGAAACTACGGTTGCAACCACCGATGGAATTCGAGGGAATTCGGATACAGATTTTCCCGGACCTGGCCCGAGAGACTCTAGCACGCC
>NW_017306651.1:1203947-1222478 GCF_000935625.1 Nanorana parkeri | reverse complement strand
CGAGGATCTCGCATAGAGTCCTCATTAGAACCAGAAACCAGGGAGGTTTGGCTTTACCAGACTTTGGGAATTACTATCAGGCAGTAGCAATTAATAGAATGTTGGATTTGCATTATCATAGGGAAACTAAAAGGTGGGTAGAACTAGAGAACACGCTTGCTGGACAAATAGTATCAAATATTTGCTGGATCCCCTCAGATTATAGGAAATTACACTCTCACGTTTCGACCCTCAACTGCTGTTTTGAGGTGTGCTGGAACTAGATTATAATGAAGGAACATTATAAGGTTGTCGGAATCCCCCTTACACGGAAATGTATGACATGTGTACTTTTCCCCCCCTCCCCCCCTCTTTTTTTTGTGTGTTTTTCTCACTCTACCCTTTCCTTTTTTGTGTTGTGTAGGTTTGAATTTATTGTATTTTGTTTGTAATGTAATTATTGATGTAAACATGCAATACATGGAATGTAAAAATTTGTTTAAAATTTTGTAAAAATAAAGATTAAATATTTAAAAAAAATGCCAGGACCAGGTCCTCGAGCACCTGAGTCAGATATGGCTATATGCAAATCTCCATCTGGTCTTCCCCCCTTTTAGGCCTGGTGCACATCTGGGCGTTTTACAGCGCGTTCCTACGCTCTGTAAAACACTCAACATGTGAAAACTAATGATTGCCTATGGGCATGGTTCCCACCTGGGTGTTTTACAGCGTGTAGGAACGTGCTGCAAAACGCCCTACGCCCAAAGAAGTACAGGAGCTTCTTTGGGGCGTATTTGCCGCACGTATCCATTGGGATACAGCCAGGTAGCCCTCGGAATCACGGTAAAAATGTGTGTCACAAAATGAGTGACAAACGCGCATATTCGATACGCCTAGGTGTGAACCCAGCCTTAGAAGCGCACTCCCTTCTCAGTCAGGAGCATGTCATATATGAACCAGCAGAAAACTTTTCTAAATGGACCTTGCACCTAAAAATGACGTCTCTTTTTTTCTTTTTCTGCTGAGCAAAAGTTTAAAACACTCCTTTAGGGTAATAAGTTAGATAATGTACTTATCTAGCCCCAACTTCTGCCTGTGGTGCTTAGGCAAAGGTAACATAATCCTCCATCTGACAAGATCTGGGGAATATAGAGTACTCTAGCACTGTCCTGCAGCATCTTCACACATGATTTGGAGTACTCAGCATTCTCCAGGATCTTGTTGGCAGGGTGATGACACCCCCTGCATTTTGAAAGCCGATGGAAAGGTAAGTATAATATCTAACTTTTACCCCCTAGGCTGATTTTATAAATGCGCCCGGAGCATTCTGCTCCTTAAATTGCATCTCTCCCTCATTAATTGTTGTGCTAAAAGGTAAGATTACTTTGCAGCAGCCTTCCACACAAAACACACAGCTTTTTAATTATAATTTACACATCAAGTGCATTTTTCCCAGAGTGTGGCTTTAAGGCCAGCACTGCTGAGGGGATAATGTAATTCTGGTGGGATTCTATCTTTTCAGTCTTGGCATATTCGCTATACAGTTTCAGGGAGAGTTCAATAAGCATGGTCAGGCCTGAGTGGAAAGTGGAGAATGTATACTTTTTTTATGCATTCCTTTCTACATCTGTTACATGTTTGGCAACTTATATGAACAAAAGTTCTCTGTTAGGTTCAGTCAGGTTCCTATAGTGCAGATCCAGGAGGTGAGAAGAGATGATCAGAAGGCTGATGCATTAGGGTAAAAACATGCAGAAACAGGAAAATGATTTGAAATCTGGTCTGAGTTGTGCCCCACTGCTAATACTTGACTCATCGACAAGAGCTTGTTCAAAGGATCGTTTATTCATAATTTCATTATAGTGATTTACACGTCCTGTCTCATTATGGTCCACTATGTGCATTAACTAACCTTGTACTTGGTTTATGTATGGCAAAGCAACATGTTCACTTGAATATCCTCCTCCCTAGCAGCACATACTGACCTTCCCTTGGCTCCCCTGCCACTCTATTCAGCCACTGGTAGTGAGAAAAAAAGAGAGAAAAGAGCTCCAAGTGGCTCTAGTCAATGCTTTCCCATGTAACAATGCTGGGCCAATGACCAAGTTATGGCATTGTTATATTAGAGAAAAGGGAGAGAATCACAAAACTCCGATACCTACTGGGCATTTTCTTTACAAGTTGAGCATGTGCTGCTGGAGGAGGGGGCGTTAAAAGAGAACCTGTTCCTTTGCCCTGCATGGTTTAAGATTTTGAGGATGCAAGCTTTCTTGTATTTTTTTTACAAAATGGATGTCTGTTTTCAACCTGACTAAATATGTAAATGTATCCAATACAACTAATGTTTTTGTGGCCATCTGTAACTGGAGTAGACCAGGGTCCTTCAGATACATCAGCATCCCTCTTTTATTCAAAGATTTAAAAAAAAAAAAAAAAACGAAGTAAGAATTCAGTTGAAAACAAAGTGTGCTCATTGCAGATAGTTCTACTCTTCACTGACTTTTGATTATCAGTTCTACATTTGTTTTTCATTAGTCATCTATTAACTTACATTGGCTACAGCTGTCAACACTTTTATCGATTAAGACAGCAGATGAAAATTACATTGCTGGGAACAAGCTCTTGTCTAAAGATTGTATTTATTACCAGATTATTTGCTGCACTGACTTCAGTAATTTTTACTTCCAAAATAAACAGTGATCCTTACAGCTGGAAGGAAAAAAAACACTTTTGTATCTTCCCTTTCCTCCTTCACAAAATGATGTTGGTGAACAATAGGTGTGCTTTCAGACGTAACAACTAAAATGTGATTGTCAGGCTGCACAGTTTTCACAAATCAGAACTGGCTTTGAAAGAAAAGCAGACTCTGCTACAGCAGAGGGTTACCCAGGCAAACACTGAAATCAATTTTGTGTCTGGGTGTTTTTTTTTTAGTTAAATTCAACACTGTGCTTAAACTGTTAAGTGCATAGCAAAATTAAATAACTTGATGGTGCTGTTCTCATTAATTGTATCCTTTATTTCCTGTATTGGTACCAGGCCCAACTCAATGACAAGGTGAGGCGGTCATCAAAAGGGTTCAATGTTCTTTTTTGTTATAAAAATGCACTACCATGATCCACAAGCATTCTGGCCACATAAGGAGAGAGCATAGTGACAGCTAAGAATACCCAATGCATTAAGGGGAATAAAACACCATACTAGACCTGAACAAAATTAAAGTGACATTAACGTCAAATATTTTTCTCCCCCCAAAACTTACCTTAAATGATGTCTCTTGATTCGATCATCTTCTTCTTTCCAGTAGTTTTCAGTAGTCCCTCGAGTGCTGGTGCCGGCCTCTGATCCAGCGCTGACTGCTGTGTCTTCTATGTCCCACGAAGTCTGTCCGTGTGCATGCTGCTGGAAACTGTGTCTCTCCTCTTCTCCCAGCCAAAGATCTCTACTATGCATGCGCCCGCCCCATCATGTTTCTCGGCCGCTTGAGAATCTTCAGATCTTCAGGTAAAGAGAAGTCACTAGCACTCCAGTGTAACTACAGGTCAATATTTATTGACTACAAAGTGTCGCATAACCACAGGCGACGTTTCGGAACTGCATGGTTCCTTCCTCAAGCAAAACAGAGAGTGAGGCTTCTACGTGTTTTGTCTTCAAATCTTTAGACAGGAGCGAGCAGCGGAGACACAGATAAGTAAAACCCTTTTTGGTAACTTTTTTAAATTTTCTTTTATGTTTTTGCATATATGTACTGCTAGCGAGTAAATATATGCAAAAAAAAAAGAGGGTTTAATTATAATTTAAGATCATCTTGCATTTTATGACTTGGTCCAATTATTGCTTGCCTGCTCAGATACTGTTTGGCTATTCAAAACAAGCCATTGCATGTCCGGGTCAGTCACATTAAGGCCTGGTTCACATCTGCGTGTGTGTCCGTGTGCGTTTGCGCACCACGTTTGATTTCAATGGGATCATATCTGCACAGCAAATGTGGCAAAAAGGCTCCTTCACCTTTTTGCATGACAAATTTATTCCCGCCGCGATTGCACACGTGGAAACGCGGCGGAAAACCGTGCATTTTGCAATCCGCGTTTGGGGTGCCATTAGAAGTGAATGGCACCGAAAGCACGTTTCCCATTTGTGCACAATAGCACAAACAGGAAAGGGATCACCAACGTGTGAATTGTACACATGTGAAAAGTTCTTGGAATGCCCAGGGGTGAACCAGGCATCACTGTGGACTAATCTAATTTCCTTTTGGTGCACCATAAGTTGTGTTTTGCTTTGTGCAATGGCTTTTTATTGTACAGAGTTGCTACTTTCCCATTCTGCTTGCCCAATTAGCAAGATAAACAAGATAATGAAGCTGTTTAATTTTAAGTGAATGTTGTTGGACTATCCAAATGGACAGTACTTCAGTACTTCAGTACTTAGACTGAAGTGAAGGGAGAGTTTAGGAATTGCAAAAACGATTCTTCATCTATCTATCTATCTATCTATCTATCTATCTATCTATCTATCTATCTATCTATCTATCTATCTATCTCTCCTTATGATATTGCTGCAATCCTGAGTTCTGCCACTGCAAGATATATGGCATAATGATGCTGCCACATGTGTAGCTCTTCTTTCCTTTGTTATCTGTTTCTCTGTTTTCTTCTGTCTATCTATTTATTTTTTCCCTTTCTTAATATCTGCTGCTTCAATTATTTTTCTATTTATTATATCCTATGTTTTAATACCTATTTTGTCTGTACATTTTAAATGAAATCCTTATCCTCATTTGATATCTATCTATACAGTAACTGCATTGGCTTCTGAAATAAAAGAGAAGACAGAGACAGAGAGCTTGATAGTGTGATTCCCTCAGTTTCTTCATGTGTGTTGCTGGGAGAAAATTAATGTATAAAGACCAAAGCTCAAACAGACACTAGATGAGACAGCATACCCTCAAAAGCACAAAGCTTCTGCCACAATGCTGCTGAAAGTAAATTTTTTATAAGAAAGTTATATTATATTACAAAAAGTGTGCATAGTGAAAAAATACATAAGCAGTAGTTACCTCTAGCCTAATAAACATGTGAGATCTGGTTGGCAGTGGAAGTTTTCACGCTATGTCCAGAGGGCCACACATTAAATGAACAGAGAAATATCCACAGACACACCTTCAGAGTTTACTCCTCTCATTAACATCTAGGAACACACTCAGTCAATTGCCCAAGCTATGTACTGCGGCATTCAGTGGCTTCTCTAAATGAGGTCATCTGGGGCTTAACCCCATACCTCTGCAGACACATACATTTGTTTAACTAGATGAAGTTGAAACATTGGACATAACAGAAAAAAAAATCTGGACTAAGTCCTTACCCTGACAGGGTGATCACTAATGATCCCCCTGTCCCACAAAAGCTAGCCAGTATTATTTCTCTCATGAAACAGTGGAAGTTGGGTGAACAAAAGGGAACCTAAAGGAGAACTATGAGGTGAGTGATTTTCACTTACCCTCATAGAGCCGATGTGTGACAACTCTGAAACTGTCACACGTCGGCTCTAAAGATCACGACACATACCGTCGCTCGCTCACTTTCTGATCATCTCCCTGCAGAGAGCGGTGACTGTCAGTCACGGCTACCCTCAGAAATTCCCCCTCTCCCCTCTCCGATCGAAAAAATGGACGGGGGAAGGGGCGGGCACAGCTGGCTCTGCCTCTAGATAGGCAGAGCCTGCTGTCAATCAGCTAGCTGGGTGGATCTCGACAGCATTGTCGGGATCTGTCCAGGCCGCGATGCTCTCAGTATATAACGAGGTGTAGCTCGCTATATACTGAGCTGTGGGTCACGGGAGGATGTTAGTTTACAGTATGTCCTCCCGTGACCCTTAAGAGAACTATAGGATAAAAAGTTTACCCCTTAGTTCTCTTTTAAATTAACTGGCAAGTTTACCTTACAGAGTAATTCCATTTTTGTTGAGGAAAAAAAAAACACTCCTCTCTGTGTGATTAATGTACATTGTAAGAATTTTAACAAACTTTGTTGTGATTCCTACCTTTTGCTGTTCTGAAGAAACTGTATGTCCTTTCCAAACTGATCCCAGAATGTGAGAGCCGGGGCTCATTATAACCAGCTGACAGACTTTTTGTGTTGTAATGAGGAAAGTTGCAGCATCGGCATCCCTGATGCTGCAACTTAATAATAATAACCTTTGGGGACCTGCTCACCATTGTGACCAAAAATGACATTTCTGTTGCAAGGGATGCCTAAAACCTTACTTGCATCTTATTGCAGACATTTGTCAAAATCAGTCAGTCAATCATAGAAGCAGGAAATTACATTTCTGGAGCATTTTGTGCACCAACTGTATGCAGCATGCCTCCAGTTCCCTATATTGCATTTTTAAAATTTATTTTTTTACAGTTGTAGAAAATTACAGTAGTTGCAGTTTTAAATTGAAAGGTAATGTTTAATAACATTAAACTGCAAAATGCCATGTGTAGCAATGATATAGGTTATATTCTTTTTTTTTCTTCTTTTTTTTCACAACATTTTTAATTTTTTTAAAGGGCAGTTTCCCTTTAATATTGGGTACACCTAAGCTCCAAGCGATACGGACATCTGTTTCCTGAATTGATGTGACTATGTAGGTGATGGCAGTAGCTTACTGCAATGCTTGCTTTTAATGTTTGAAGTATTGTCGGCATTACTATCTGCATTCAGTTCATTGCAACTCCTGTGGGTATTAGTGTGTATTTGCCATGTTTTGTGCATTGGCTTAAAAGTCGTATTATGCTCTAGACACCTCAGAGTCTACATGTGCAAAGAGCACTTCCTTTGTGCTCATGTGTAAAAAGTTCTCAGAGTCAAAAAGTCAGACATTATTGGAATACGTGACCTTTTCTCTGTAGAACATTTTATTATTTTGATAATTGCTGCAAATGGCTTCAGCTAAAGTAAGCATTTTATTAATCTGTCATAAACAATGCTAACGGAATCAATGTCTAAGGTGTTATACCCACTGCTTACAGTCAGTGTTCTCTTACATAACAAGGCTATTTCTTTGGCTATTTTTATTCCGAATGACAAATCCATTTATCTTGGGAATGGAATGTACTCACCGAGGAGTATCACACATTCATGCCATATAAAGTAGATATATCCATCTAGATTTTAGCTGTGCCAAGCAAAAGCTGAAACCCCTGAAATGAGTTTTAATGGATCTTATAGTATATGGCTATCCAACTTAATAACAACCTCACCCTTTCAGTGCTCCTAACTGCTCCTTTTTCCATCTAAGCCGCCTTAATACCTGGTGCTTCTGAGTATGGGGGAACATATGACCACTTTCCACTTTGCAAGGTTCAAACAGAGGGGGTGGTGTCATCACTCACTGTATGCCCTGACACCAGCCGATACCTGGTATGATTCAGCGGCTGAAACTATGGGAGGAGCAGCAGAGGAGTAATGTGAAGATGAGTATAACTAGCTTGGAGGGTGGGCTTTAATAAGACTGTATCACATTGCCCCGAATGGACAAAGTGAAAGAGTCTCTTTATACCATTTGGAGGGACTGTCCCTCTTTTGAACCAAAGCGATCCATCCTCTTTCCTCCTCAGCGGTCGCTCTTTTTGGTCTGATGTACAGATATCTATGAAAAGGTTCTATTTAAATACCAAACAATTTATTCTGCACTAAAAGCCAGTGTAAAGGAAAAGTAATGGTGGAAAAAAAACCCCAATTGTGGGTTTAACCAATAATTTTTTGGCATAAAGATACTTAGTGGTCCACATAACTGGGAGAATGACAGGGGTGTGTCCATTGCCTAAATGCATTGCACTGAAAGGTGTCCGTCTTTCTCATTTCAGAAAATTGGGATGTATGTTATACTGATGTCTTCTTGCTGAGTGCGGTCGGGTGCAGAGGCTCAAAGAGTCTTTGTTAACTAGGGATGTTCAGATAGCAGTTCAGATACCAGTACCCATTCGTGGCATTTTCACATGAACTAACATAAATCATTAGTCTGTATTATTTTAGAAAAACTGTCACATGACAATTATCAAAAATGTATCAGTACTTGTATCTGTGAGTACTTGGACAAGTATCAGTACTTGTACTCGAACAAATGGTATTGGTGCATCCCTAATATATATTTATACAAAAAATAAATACATTAAAAAACAGGGATTCACAAATCCCAGGAGCTCTGTATGCTCTTTAAAATGACATCTGCCTCCTAACTTTTGAGTTTTTCTCTAGCCTAGTCTTGGAGCTGGAAAAGTATCTGCACATGTACTTGTACTTGCACCAAGTTGGTATGTTGGTATCTGAACATCCCCATTGTTGTTAACCAAAGGTACCTTCAAGCTGCTTATGGTCCCTGCTGCTAGAAACCTGCATTACTTTTTCTCTGACAGGTTCCCTTTAAATTCCTTCTTACGATGCAAAAGTTTGTTCCCATAAAAACATTACAGAAGTGCACTTCAGATGTAGCTAAATACTGTAGTAGCATTTCTGTCGTACAATTATCTTTAAGTATATCTTAAAGAATAACTAAACCTGCGTCTTGTCTAACGTGCTTGTTAAGGGCAAAATTATGCAAAAGCATAGAAAATATTCAAACCTTTTTAAATAGAATGTAATGCAAACATATTTTGCAGATTTTATAATAAGCAATAATGTTTTTCCTATTGCTTGCTCTGCAGAAATAACACATAGATCTATCTATACCATTAACTAGAATGTCTCCAGTGGTCCATTAAAATACCTAAATGCAAGCTTAGCATACACCTTAAAGGAAGTTTGAAACAAGAGAAAAATATATGCCGCTTCATAACGTAAAGCAGAGTGTTTGCACATTCCCTGCATATCCATACATCACAACACAGAGTCGCTCGGCGAGGTAAGTAAGAAGACGCGCTGGCGCTGACTCGAGTATAAGCCGAGGGGGGCACTTTTCACCCAAAAAAATGGGCTGAAAATCTCGGCTTATACTCGAGTATATACGGTACCCCTCTTTAGTTCTAGGTCATCTTTTTTATAATTGTCAAAGGAATAAGGGAGAGAGGAATAAAGAATAATAGGACACACATCCTCCTGATGTTCAGAATGCTTTTATAAATGTATAAGCTTTTGCATACAGACACCTTGATTATAAGTTTTCCTATATAATTATATTCAAAATTTTACCATGGTGACACATTATGCTATAATAAGGCAGAGTATAGCATCCTGCGAAAGAAAGTAGGATATAGAGACATGGCAGCATTTGTGATTAATCTGACGGCATTATAACATACACAATGCAAACAGAAAGAGGGGCCTAAGCCCAAACTCTCCATGATAAATAGGGAGCTCACTTGGGTATAACTAGTAAACAGCTCCATGCAAATTGGACCTCATTAGTGAGCCACTAATGAAGTGCAATTTGGTTGAAGTTAAACATAAACACCAATATGCTAAAAATACTTAAAAGTACATCAAAAACCTTTTTTAGTTTTAGATAGTAAAGGGAAGGGCTAAAACCCCTGTCATTTTTTTTTGCCACCTGTGTTCCATTTGGGAGATTTCCGTTTACTTCCTGTCCCATAGAATCATTATTGAAATCTCTCCAAAGTGAGGGAAATACAACCCCAATTCCCAAAAAATTTGGCACGCTGTGAAAAATCTACATAGATACATAATGCAATGATTTGCAAATGTCATAAACCCATATTTTATTCACAATAAAATAATATTTTTAAGAACAAAATAAGGTCATTTTTAAATTGATGGCAGCAACACGTCTAAAAAAATTGGGACACGGCCATGTGTACCACGGTGTAACATCCATTCTTCTTTTAACAACACTCTGTAAATGTCTGGGAACTGAGACCGGTTGCTGGAGTTTTGGGAGAGGAAGGTTCTCCCATTCTTGCCTGATCTAGGATTCTAACTGCTCAACAGTCCTGGGTCTTCTTTGTTGTATTTTTTGTTTCAGGATGTGCCAAATATTTTCATTTGGCAAATGGTCTCTACTGCAGGCAGGGCAGTTAACCACCCGGACTCTTCTACTATGAAGCCATGGTGTTATCATAGATGCAGTATGCGGTTTAGCATTGTCCTGCTGTCCTAGCTGCCCATTCCCTATGCACTATGCACCCCCATACCATCAGAGATGTAGTCTTTTCCTCACCTCTTTAGTCTGTCCGTCTCCTCTTTAGTCTGGAGCAAGCGGCACCCATTTTTGGCAAAAAGAGTGTTGCATTTTGATTTGTCTGACCACAGAACAGATTTCCACTTTGCAACAGACCATTTTAAATGATCTTTGGCCCAGAGAAGATGGCGGCTTTTCTGGATCATGTTCAGAAATGGCTTCTTCTTTGCTTGATAGAGCTTTAACCTGCATTTTTGGATGGCACAACAAACTGTGTTCACAGACAGTGATTTTTGGAAATATTCCTGAGCCCATGCAGTGATATCCATCACAGAATCATGCCTGTTTTTATTACAGTGCCGTCTGAGGGCCCGAAGATCACGGGTATATTGTGTTTGGCCTTGTCCCTTGTGCACAGAGATTTCTCCAGATTCTTAGAATCTTCTGATGATATTATGTACTGTAGATGATGCTATGGTATTTGCAATTTTACATTGAGGAACATTATTCTGAAATTGTTTGACAATTACCTCTGCCCATCTTTACTCCTGAGACACTCTGGGGGGAATTTATCAAGAGGCTTGCGCTACTTTTCTAGATCATTTGCTGCGCAACTCCTTGTACCGCATATTTCTTCCATTTGTGTGTCTTTTTAATCCTCCCTGCGCTTGTTTCCTACCCACTAGTAACTGCGCCTGTTTTCCGACAATTCGCAAATGCTAAAATCTGCGATCGTTTTGCGGTGTCAGTAAACAGGCGCAGATACAGCTAAAACCCTCGCAAATGAAGACGTCCCTCAAATCACTTCTAAGTACTGTCCTAATCAATGTCACCCCATGTTATCTAACCCTACTCTGCGCCCGCCGCTGTATATTAAACTTTAATTAATCAGGAACCTGGCCGCCCTCCCACAACGCCCTCCATCCCTGTCTCCAGCCCCTTCTTTTCTGTTTTTTTTCTTCCTTCTGTCTTCTCCCCGCTGGTGCCGGCTGTAGTGTTCTGTGTCCCTCTGAATCCACGTGGGTACACAGACCACTGCAGCCGGCACCAGCCGGAAGAATAGACAGCTAAGCGACCTCCCCTGCCTTTCCCCTTGTACCTCTTTTTTGTTGCCAGTCATGTTATTCCTCCGCTGCCAGCACCTCTGTCCTCTGTGCCTGTGCTCGTGTAGCCTCTTCCATCTTGTCCTTCATCTTTCCCGCGCTCCGTGTCGCCGCTGCCACCCCCTGTTTTCGTCTGCCGCACCTCCAGCCCTGCCTTTGCCCCCCTGTTTCCCCACAGCCGCCGGTCACTCTTCGTGAGCTTGCGGCTTTGAGTCACCCCCTAGCCTGCTATTGGATATTGTCGAATGCAATATCCAATAGTAGAATTGCAATTTGAGCCCGCCCACTGCCTGCTGTCAATCCGGAGTAGTGGACCTGATGGAGATCTTTGGGCCCACTTCGGTTATTTGACTGCTGCAGTGGGCAGGTGCAGTAGCTGTTCTGCTATTGGCTATTTACATTTGAATAGCCAATAGAATTGTAGCTGTTTTTTTTACTATGCATTTGATTTATTTTTATTTTTTAAAATTAATTTTTAATTAATAAAACGGGCCTGAGCGGCCGAAGCTGAACCAACAGGAAATTTTTGGGTGGAACTAGGGGAACAGGTTGATCCGGCAGGAGGAGTGCACATTTAAAAGAACAAAAAAAAAACAGATGGAAAAACGGGGAGCGCGATTTACAGCCCGACAAAATGAATCGGAGAAAAGGTAAGGGAAATTGGTTCAGAGGAATAAAGGGATAGCCATATATCTAATTAACATGAAAGGGTTGGTGGACATTAAAATGGAAAAAAGAGGCTACTTGCGGTGCCTGATTGCATTTATCCGGATCGGAGGGGGTACATTTTTACTAATTTCACGGTTAATTAATGCGGTCGGGAGATTGTTTAAACAAGGCAATCATGTGTGTTCGTATGATTACTGTAATTTGATAATTTGGAGGGGAAACTTTAGACTCAGGCAAAGGGAGAGTCAACTGCATCGTGCGGGTATTTGCGCCACTTTTGGCTGTTGGTGGCAGTTTGCGCTATATTCGGTAAGTTACCGCTGTCTAGATGGCAGATCCGCCATTTTAGCGAACATTTTTACATGTCTGCTGAAAAGGACATTTATTAACAGGGGTTTAACTGCATTGATAAATATGGCGGAAATAACGAGGGAGAAATGTCGTTTAAAGAGATAGAACAGAAAAATGGCGCAAGTCTCTTCATAAATTCCCCCCTCTGACTCTTTAAAATGCTCTTTATATACACAATCATGTTACTGACCTGTTGCCAATTAACCTACGTAGTTGCACAATGTTCTTCCAGCTCTTCCTTATCAGTACCACTTACTTTGCCAGGTTTTTGTTGCCCTGTCCAAACTTTTTTGAGACGTGTTGCTGTCATCAATTTCAAAATGACCTTATTTTTTTCTTAAAATGCTACATTTTCTCAGTTTAAACATTTGCTATATTTTCTATTGTGAATAAAATATGAATTTATTAGATTTTCAACTCATTGCATTCTGTTTTTATGTAGATTTTACACAGCGTCCTGACTTTTTTGGAATTGGGGTTATACTATCTTAGACAGTTGTCCCCAAACCATGGGGTCTATTTATAAACAACTACATTGTATGTCTGATTAAGGGACCCTCTGTGGCCCTGAAATGTCACAATTTCTGTGATACTATGACCAAACTGCAATAAAAGACATTTTCACTAAGGTGTTTGGACTGCTGGAGACTTTTATCTTTTTCTTAATGTGAGCAGTGCCATCCATTAGTCACTGCAAGATCTGTCAAAGTTTCCCAGGACCTTACTGGCTAGGAGTGCAATAGGTTATAAACAAAAATCTGTTAATAAACAATTTGCAGGGCCCTTTCACCCTGCAAATATCTGTGAGCATTTGTATTGTGCAAATGATGGCAAAAATGAAGGTTCTCAATATATTTTCCTTTCAGGTCAATTTTTTGTTATGTAATACTGCATTATGGCCACTAGATGGAGCTGAGAAGCAAAGTAATTTAGGAAGTTATTCACAAAGATGCCGGAGTCAGCCGAGTGAATAACCGAGCCGAAGTTAAAAGAGCCGAACAACGTTTGACTATTCACTCCGGCTCAGTATGGCTGATTTCAGCCGTACATCGGCTGAAATCAGCCGTACATCGGCTGCCTTTGGTCAGCTGAACATGATCTGCATTTTCGGCTGAGTCAAAGTGCAAAGGGACTTCGACTCAGCCGATCCAACATGTGGATCTGCTGAGCCAAAGCTCCGGCAGCTCACTCGCTGCCATTCGCCCCTATTCTCATAGGGGCCGAACGGCAGTAAGTGAATAGCCGAATGCTGCCGGCAAAAAGAGTTGAAAAATAATTTTAAAAATGTAAAAAAAGAATTAAAATAGTTTCAAGAAAAGAAAAAAAAAAGAAAAGAAAAAAAAATGAAAAAAGCCGTCAAAGATGCCGTCAAAAGAAAAACAATTGGGCGCAGCTAGCAGTGACAGCTAGCTCCACCCAACTGTTTCCTATTGGCCAGCACCGGCCAGAGTTTTCCAGCAGGTCCCGGCCAATGAATAACAACTGGGCGTAGCCGGTCGTGATGTCATGGTGGGCTCCACCCAGTTGTCATTGTTTAATGGCAGATCAGCGTCCACAGGTAATTTGAGATCACAGCTGGCTCTGCCCAGCTTCGGCCGACCTTTCTCCACGCTTAGGCTGTCACTTCGGCTCAGTCGAGCCAAAGCATATGCCTTCAGCTTGGCTGAGCCGCTCGGCTGCCTTCAGCTGCTGTACTGAAGGGCTCTGGTGGCCGAAGAGAGCCGAAGGATCAGCCAAGACTACGGCTGGATCCTTCGGCTCTTTAGTGAATAACCCCCTTAGTATTTATTGCTTATGCTCTTCACTACCATCTAGTGGCCATAATCCAGTATTACATCACGATAGACATTTTTGTTTTTGCCATTATTCAAGTAAAGCAAACGTCCTCATATATTTGCAGGGCAAGGGGTCATGTGAATAATTTATACATAGAGCCACAATTGTGCCCATTTGAAGATTTCCTCTCTATTTCTGTTCTGTTGATAACTAAAAATTTTGGATTCTTATTCACTTTAAGTTCCAGTGACAATGCGTCCCAGCGGGGACACACACAAAAAAAACCTGTCAAAGTCGATAAGATTTTTCTACTTTATTAAAAAATAAAAGAAAAAGTTTCAACCTTAGATGCTCTTTAAAAAGTGTCCATGTCACTCATTTGTCAATGAAACAAAAATACATCTTTAATGTAATGCTTTGTAACACATTTTTTAGCATATCTGCATGAAAATGTGCTTGAGATGCGACCAGCACACTGTGGGATAATATACTGCACACTGGGAGCTAACTATTTTCTCTAATTTCAAATGCATTTGACCAAACCGCATAGGAACCACACTGAAACACATAACAATAAGATGCTGATGTGCTGGCAGTATGCCTACATATAAATGCTTTTACTTGCTTTAAAAAAAAAACATACCCCATCATGCTGATCACGTAAGGGTTATGAATATATTAGTGGACTGGTATTTGGGGTCCCACAATCTACAAATTTCAGTAAAATAAAGTATGACACACATCAGACTTTTAAAGTGGTCCTATAAGAGACAAAATATATTATTTATAGCAAAACAAAAATGTATTGGATACACATTTTAAAAACCATAAAATACATATAATATGGAAATTAGACATGTGCACCCGCAAACAATTTGGTTCAGTTAGTTTTGTTTCAGATTTTTCGTTATTTTGTTTTTTTGGGATTCGGATCCAAAAGTCAATTAGTTTCAGGATTCGGATTTTTTACGAATCCGAAATTTTCGCTAATTTCGGATGAATTATTTGATATGTATGAAATAATTTTTGCTGCAAGTGTCATTAAAAAAAAGTAAACATTTTCTTTTTAACATTTGACAGACCACAGAAACAATAAAAAACAAAAACAACTGTGTGCGCCCCCCCAATTCATACAATGCATCTTACCAGGCCACATGCCCTCAACATGGGGAGGGTGACCTCCTGGCAAAGAACCTTGTCCCATACCGATGAGGGCAAGCACCTCTTCCCCACAACCCTGGCCCGTTGGTCGTGGGTCTGCAGGCAGGGGGGCTTATAAGAATCTGGGTGCCCCCTTTCATCCAGACGCCGCCTCCACTTGTGAATGAATAAGGGAGGGTGGTGGCCGTTATCCATCGTGATTGATGAGGATCTACATCGTTGGATGATGTGTTTGACCCGTGGATTACATCAATGGACATGTTTTTTCTTTTTTAATAAAAACTTGTCAAAAACTGTGTTGTGTGTTTTTTTCAAATAGCAGGGTTTGTTTATTTATTTGTCTGTTTATTTTGGTATTTTACTGTATTTGGTGAATGAGTAGGGGTTACAAATACCCCTTACTGATTCATGGGGGGTGGCATTATGAAAGGCAGCACCCAGATACCTATAAGCCCCCCTGCCTGCAGACCCCCACAACCATCGTGCCAGGGTTGCGGGGGAAGAGACCTTTTTCCTCATCTACATGGGTCCCCCCTGGCAAAGCACCTTTCCCAAGTTGAGGGCCTGTGGCCTGGTATGGTGCAGGAGGAGGGGGCGCATGCGCATTTTGGGATCCCCCAATTCCAACCAAACCTAAAGGGTCTGGTATGAATTGGGGAGGGAATTCAACAGTTTTGGGGGTTTTTTTCAAGGTTTAACATCATAAATTCATTCAGACATTGGAAAAAATTTGAATGCATCCAAATTTTTCATTATAGGAGAATTCGGATACGTTGGATTTTTTATTTTTTGATTCAGAAATTCAGAATGCATCCAAATGTCTGAATTTTGAATTTCAATTCAGAACAAGACAAATCACACATGTCTAAAGGAAATAGCTGAATTGATTCCAACGATATATGTTATGCTTCTATACAGTATATCCCCATCTGACATTATTCCATATTGTTTATAATTTACACATTTCCATGTATCTTACTTATTTCAGGTTAAGTTCATAGACTGATGATAGCTTAAAGATGGGGTTATCTCAACACGTTTTAAGGATGTGTGTTCCCCTTCCTCAGGAGTTCAGGTTGAGGCACTATTGAAATGTACAAAGCAGTAACATGTAACAAAAGATATTAGTACAAAATGCAGTGTGTAGTTCATTACATAATTTAAATCTCTTACTTCAGTATATCAAATGGGTCACCATAGGGTTGCTTTTTAAGACATGCCTGTTAAAAATATCATGGGGGCGAGCATAGGGATAGTTTCAGTAAGGAGAGATAGATGTAAATGATTCTGTCACCACAATTATAAAATCCATTATTTATAAAGCATGATAACAATGCATCATTGATGCTATATATTTTCAAATGATATTATTACCCAGCTGATGGCCACAATTCATTTTGTATTCTATTCCCCCATATTTCCAAAGTTGTAGATAATTTACCGATAGATAATATAGATGTTGTAGTTAATTTACCTACTTTACCTTAATTTATCACTCCTTGGTGGTGCTAATCTCCTATTTATTAATATTTTTCACATAAACATACCTTATAGGTTGGTTAAAAGGGGCTATCTTTTATATAGACTTCACTCTCGAAGATGTTTAGTTTCGCATTACATCTGGAAATCCTGCTTCAGTTTAGCCTCTTTAGATGATTCTTATTAAAATTTCTGAAATAGTATAAGAAATAACAGGGATAATATACCAACATGTACTAGTTGCATACATCTCCTCCATAAATAATAGAGGAGAGGAGTGTAGAATAATGTGACTGAGAGGAGAGGGTGACCAGGAGTAGGGAAAAGCAAGGACGAAAAGGAAAACATCCCAAAAAAATCAGGAGACATTGGATACAATTTTTTCTTTGCAGTTAGCTTGGCAGCAGCAGCAACACCCATATTTCATTAATTTTAGTTTAACCTGAAATAAGGGCCCTATCAACATAAAATAAGCAATGTGCTCCCAAAATAAATGTAAAACCCAAAATTCCACCCTCCTGAAACAATGCCCATTTTTTAAGGCAAGCCTTGCAACAAAAAAAGAAATGCTTTGAACAGGACCTCTTTAGAAAAAAAAGCAGCAAATCAGTTAATTGCATAAAGCTAGCAATGAGATTTAAAGTACAGTTTCCTAACTGACCCTAATCTTTTTTCTATGCAGTTTGTCAGCTTTCCCTATAGCATGTTCCAATTTATTGACACTATGGCTGCTCTGTGCCCTCCCCTGCTTATAATGAAGGGGCTGGTGTTCCAATATCCAGAAATCCATGCCTGATTTTCCCTTTGCTCCTTGGTTCTGGGCTGTCAGCCTATGGTGTTTCACAAGGCTGCAGCCAATCTGCACTCCTCCCTCCCTATTTAGGACTAACTCACTTGTTGCAAAAGGTCTTCTACCTTGTATCATACCCCTTGTTTCTTTTTTGATCCCCATGATCCTCTTTCACTGTGCTTTCGGCTTCCTTGTATCCAGCTGGTGTCCCTGTTTGGCGCTATCCCCTGCTTCGCTCTTTTCGCCCCTGCTTTAGCCTATTCCACCCCCCCACTTCAGGGGGGGCGCAGGAGGGAGCGCTGCCTGCTGTCAGGATGGCGGAGCGGTGAGGGGGAGAGAAGCCGGGCCCGCAGCTGTCAGGATGGCCGAGCGGGGGGAAGATCAGAGCCGTATAAGAATACTTCTATTGTGCCTACAAGTTTAATACCTTTGAATAAAAGTTTTATTTTTATCATACTTTTTAATATGTTTCTTTGCGGCTTAACAAAATAGGAGTCTTTAAATGGTGCGGATATTGGGGGAAATGGGTGTGGTTACGGGGGTGTGGCCACTAAAGGGTGTGGCCACCGAGGGGCGCTGTAAAGCTTTCTCGCATAGGGCGCCTAAAGGCATAAGGCCGGCCCTGCACGTGCAATGCGCATCTCTTGCTTACTTTTGTATGATATACCTTCCTGCTCCTAAGTGTACCTCTAAGCTACTTTCCCGTGTGTCCTTGCTTAGCTACCCTCTTCAGTATACCCTTGGTTTCAAGTTTCTTCCCTACCTGTTCCTGTATTCAGTTCCCGGGTGCTTCCACCAGCCCCTTATACAAAAGCCTCCCTAGTGTCCCTTCTAAGTCTGCAGGCCATAGTTCAAAGGCAATGCAGTGCACGCCAGATTCGGCTTAAACCTATGTTAGCAGCGAACCCGAACTTCATCCCTGGAAATAAGTATTTAATCATTAACCAACAAATATTTTAGTACATAATTCTTAAGATTACGGTGGCCATATTATCTATTATACATACTTTTAAAAATATAAAGCAAACCTTTTGTCGGTGTTGGCTTAGTAAAGTGCCCCCCCCCCCCCTTCCCTTAGACTTTGTGTTACCCCCCACACAC
>NW_017306651.1:1200440-1203832 GCF_000935625.1 Nanorana parkeri | reverse complement strand
CCCCCCCCCTTCCCTTAGACCTTTTTTTCCCCTCTACACACCAGGGGTATAGCCTGTCAAAAGAATATTACATTTATGGGCATTGGGTAGGCAGGGGCCTCCCACAGCTGATAACACTTTGGGGGGAATTTATCAAAACTGGAGCAGACAAAATCTGGAGCAGCTGTGCATGGCAGCCAATCAGCCTCTCTCTTTCATTTTCAAATCTGAACTGAACAAACTGAAGAGATAAGCTGATTGATGCCATGCAGAACTACTCCGGATTTTATCTGCTCCAGTTTTGATAAATAGGCCTTTGTGTCTGGGTAACCTAACACAAGGTCCAAGTGCGTTCACGTGAGGTGGTGCCTAAGCATACGCAAATAAATACTTTCAGATCGTCTATATTTGCATATAATGCTAGTGGAGGTTTAGGCAAGATTGCCACCCCCTCCTCACACACATGACAGCACCCGTGCATTGGTTAATAAGGCACCAGCACTGAATTGTGGGAAGCAGTACACATGAGCTCTATACCCAGTAGTACAGGGTATTTGCATCTGGTGGATCTTGGGAGTGGAGAGGGAATTAAAGGTAAAATAAGGTGCCATATGATGCTTTGCACTGGCATGTTTTGTTTTTCACCCTACAAGTTCATATTTGTTTGGGCTACATTTAGATAGTTTCAAGCTAGTATTGGGCTACTTCATTATTGCATTCCACAACGCTACTGCAGAGCTCCTCCTTAGCCTGAACTGTCCAATAATGTATAATGTAGTAACCATATTTTGTACTTAGCTACAAAGCAGATGTTAAACTAGGGTGCTAGTGTAAACTTAAACGTTGCCAAAATGTTAATGATATTGCGGTAAATTTAACCTAATAATGAGATTTTGAAGCTTGAAGCCATGCTAATATGGAAATTAGCTGAACTTGTAAACCAAACACCCCCAGTATTATATACCGGCTATGCCCAACACGTTTTTAAGATCTTGTTCTGTCTCCACTGGCAGATATGTCATCCTGTGAAGAAGAACTGGCCAAACACAACTCCTATTTTTTAATTTTAAGCCTTTTCCATATGTTTGACAGTTGCTGGCCTATGGACTCCATAAATAAGTAATTTTTCCACAGAAAGGGTTGCTATTTTGTCTTTGTTTTTGTACTTTCAATAGACCTTTATTGCTAGTTTATATGTCAATAGAGCCAAGGATGGCTTTTATTTAAGAAAATTTAACTATGTCTAGTTATACTTCTATTCTACTGATGAATTTCATCAAAGAATGGGTTTTGCAAAGATTAGCATGTGAATATTATTAATAGCAATAATAGCAGTTTTCCTACAAATAAGCACTGCTCTAATCCCAGCATGCCCCCAGGTTTGTAGACAGCTGGGGACCCATTGCAGCATCCTTTGCACTTGTCTACATGCATATACAAATTGGTACACTAAACACACAGGCTTTGGCTGGCTGGGAGCTTACTTCTCTTCACCAGATTGTCAGTTTGCACATTGTATTACCAAGTAGCCTTAACAGGGAATAGACAGCCCAGTCACTTGGCATTTCAGTGTAAATGATGAAGACCAATCTCTGTAGTCTAGTGGAATTTGTAAAATACATATGGGGCCTGCTAGGAAATACATTGAATCATTCTGTGGTCCTGGTGGGGAAATATACTTCCCAATTCCGAAAGTCCAGTGGATCCACTTACTCAAAATTAGTGCTGCAGTGCTGTTCCCACCTGTGTAATGTTTGCTGCTACAAGAAACAGATTTTGGCACGAGACAGAAATACAAAAGTAGTTGGCATTTTGTTTTGCCCAGGTATCTGCCATACTGTCAGTCTTGCTGAAAACAATATACAACGTAAGACATACTTGTTGACTTTTTGCTGTAAAGGCTCAGCAATAGAAGTCTATGGGGCAGATGTATGAAAATATGCAGATCTTATAAGATACACTAGCACTATTGTAAACCTACAGTATTTTAACATTCAGACATGTTAGTGTAGGCCTGAAACGTGGTCCTAATATTGAAGGCAGTTATGCCCTGGCAAAATGTCCATTTGTCCATATGCTCCAATTTTTTATCTGGTACCTAGATAAACTCAAGTTTTTTTTATATAAGAGATCTTCAGGGAAAAAAAAAAGATTCAAGACAAGTATCTTAAAGTGACACTAAACTCAGGAGTTATATCTTAAAAATGCATTCAAGTACCTTAACTATTAACAAAAATGTATCTTCTTTGTGTATCACTCAGCTGTAGATCCTCAAATCATCTCTGAATTCAGCTGACCCTCTCCTTCCTTCTGGAGGGTGGCAACTATTATTCCCCATGGCCCCTGTTTGTGTTGTAAAGTAGCCACCACTCCAAGCTCACTCCTATGATGGACTATAGTCTCATCTGTATTGAAATTGTAGTCCATCACAGGAGCAAGCTTGGAGCGGTGGCTACTTTTGTTCCTCGTGTGCTGTAAAGTAGCCACCACTCCAAGCTTGCTCCCATGATGGACTAAAAACTCAATACAAATTGGTAAACAAAACATTAGATTGTAGTCCAACATGGGAGTGATCTTGGAGCAATGGCTACTTTACAACACAAACAGGGACCATGGGTAACAACAAAAGTAGCCACACTCCAGAAGGAAGGACAGCGTCAGCACCAATTCAGAGATGATTTGAGGATCTACAGCTGCGTGATACACAAATAATATATATTTTTGTTAATCGTTAAGGTGCTTGAATGCATTTTTAAAATTTAAATCCTGAGTTTAGTGTCACTTTAAAAAGAGGAAACTGTAACTGCCCTGAAACCCATAGGATATTAACCTTTATGAACCATAAATATAATATTAGTGAAATCTTGTTGCAAAATAAACTTCACCAAAACCACTGTGCTAATCCTGAATTAAGCCTATAGCTCGAGCTTGGAAGAGCCCATGGAATTTGTGCACATTTGGTAAAAGAAAACTTACTTCACGCAAGTATAATACAATAACTATAGGTAATCTCTCCTAACCTCTTTTTTGTTGAAATCAGTTGTGCATTTATATTCCATGATTAGAACCGAGGATAAAAGCTTGCAGAGAAATGGCTATAGAAGAACTGGGACTGCCCGAGGCATTTCCTGCCCTTCACTTTGCTAAAGGCAAAAAGCACAGAAGGTCCTCTCATTAATGGAATGAAACAGAGATATGTTCAAATAGCTAATAGTATCTGATTTCTGTAAAATATGCAGTTCCCAAACAGCAATACAAATAGAGTAGATAGCTCCTCTGACTGCATAAGGACATTGTCCACTTTACATACAGCCCTGTTTTCACATGCACTGAAACAGATCAATAGGGACAGGCTTGGAGTTTGAGTGCCATGGCTTAAGTTAAAGGGTCCTCAAGCATAATTGATGTTATAT
>NW_017306651.1:1197701-1200430 GCF_000935625.1 Nanorana parkeri | reverse complement strand
TATATATATATATAGTGCAATATAAATGGGTAAGCCGAATAATATGTGACCCCCCTGCAATTCTTCTTTTACCATTACTAACTTACCATGCCTTGCACTGTATCTCTGCGTGAAGAAGACCATCTTTGTGGAGGCAGGGCATAGACACCATCATAAATCAGGAAGTGCATTGCTATTTTTTTGGAGGAATCTAGGTGTTAGCTGTTCCCTATAATTCAGCATATCTTCACTTTTCCAGTTCAGTTTCACATTGAGCCACTTTCTACTAAGGAATACCCCCTTGTTTTAGCAGTTTCTGAGATGGCCCAGATAGCAGCATGCCCACTTAATCATGTAGAGAAAGTGTATTAGCTGTTATTCTTCTCCGCATGAGGACAGTTCATACATGACCCAGAACATGTATTACTGTACAGTAGCACCTTTCATAAAATTGTACAATGATAAGTTGCCTGTGAGCACTAAGTAATGACATTACCTATTGTAAAACATCAGAATAGGAGATATCAATCACTTATTGCTTACGACTTCACTGCCTTTCTTCATATATTCAACTTGTATTGTAAACAAATCATAGAGGGAGACTAACAAAGGACTGCACTGCCCTTTCAATATAAGCACATTTTACTTTATTAAATGCAGCTGCTTTTGACAACTATACCTGTATTAAACAGAAATGTGCAACCACATTTTGTAAACTTCTCATATTTATTAAATAAAGAACACAGGGCAGGAATAGCATGACCTAAAGTGACACTAAACTCATGAGTTAAACCTTAAAAAATGAATTCAAGTACCTTAACTATTAACAAAAAATGTAGTTTATTTGTGCATCACTGTGGATCGTCAAATCATCTCTTAGGTCATGCTGACACTGTCCTTCCTTCTGGAGGGTGGCTACTTTTCTTCCTCATGGACCATTTGTTACCCTGTGTGTAGCAGTCACTCCAAACATGCTCCTATGATGGACTACAATTTCAATACAAATTAGTAAACTAAAGGTGAGATTGTAGTGCATTACAGGAGCAAGCTTGAAACGACTTTACAACACAGTGGCCATGGGGAACAAAAGTAGCCACCCTCCAGAAAGAAGGACAGTGTCAGCACCAATTCAGAGATAATTTGAGGAGCTACGGCCGAGTGATACACAAATAAACTACATTTTTGTTAATAGTGTACTTGAATGTATTTTTAAGGTTTAGCTCCTGAGTTTAGTGTCACTTTATCTATTTGCAAATATTTCCTACAATGCTTATCCCTCCCTACACACACTTTTCATTTGCACTGGTAATTTTCTGATGACATGACCAGTCCACTTTGATTTGCCAAAAAAAACCCCAAATGTCTCATTCTAAAACCTGATGGATATGTGATCTCTGGTGCCACATTAATATGCATTAGCAGTACAGGGAGCTTAATAAAAAAGCTAATGGTCAGCAGAAGGGCTTTTTGGGTCCTACTTTTGCTGCCAAAAATGATGGATCACCAAGAAATCAATGAGATCTCAAATGCTTAGGTCTGTGAAGTTCTTGACCTGGACCAATAAAGAGCCCACATTGTCCACACTCAGCACCACAACCTTTACTTCTGTTCAGCATCTGGGGATAAATGCTATGACTTGTACTGAATAATATCCAAAGACCATTTAACAATATGCTGAGCATTAGTCACTTTACATTAGTGCTCTGCACTTCTGACTTCAAGATATCTACAGCTTATTACTGGGAAGTTATAGACCTAAATTGACAAAGTGCTATCATTGTCCCTACACAGCATCTAGCCAATTCCTTATTAAACATGTTTCCATTAACTGTGAGCTTTCCAACTGCAAGGACTCGTGAATCTGTGGAAATGTAATATGTGTATATAGATATAAATATAATTTATGTAATTGTTCAATATCTATCTATCTATCTATCTATCTATCTATCTATCTATCTATCTATCTATCTATCTATCTATCTATCTATCTATCTATCTATCTATACACACACACACACTATAATGCCAAAAGTATTGGGACACCCCTCCAAATCATTGGATTCAGGTGTTCCATGAAATTTCCTTGCTACTAAATATTCCACAGTCACCTGTTAGTGGTATTATAACAAAGTGGAAGCAACTGGGAACAACAGCAACTCAGCCACAAAGTGGTAGGCCTCGTAAAATGACAGAGCGGGGATAGCACATGCTGAAGCGCACAGTGTGCTAAAGTCGCCAACTGTCTGTAGAGTCAATAGCTACAGACCTCCACACTTTATGCGGCCTTCAGATTGGCACAGCAACAGTGTGTAGAGAGCTTCATGGAATGGGTTTCCATGGCCAAGCAGCTGCACCCAAGCCTTACATAACCAAGTGCAATGCAAAGCGTCAGATGCAGTGTTGTAAAGCACGCAGCTACTGTACTCTAGAGAAGTGGAGACGTGTTCTCTGGAGTGACGAATCACACTTCTCTGTCTGGCAATCTGATGGACATGTCTGGTTTGCTGGATGCCAGGAGAAGGGTACTTGCCTGACTGCATTGTGCCAAGTGTAAAGTTTGGTGGAGGGGGGATTAAGGTGTGGAGTTGTTTTTCAGGGGTTGTGCTTGGCCCCTTAGTTCCAGTGAAGGGAACTCTTAAGGCATCAGCATACCAAGACATTTTGGACAATTTCACACTCCCAACTTTGTGGGAACAGTTTGGGGATGGCCCCTTCCTGTTCCAACATGACTGCACACCAGTGCACAAAGC
>NW_017306651.1:1163453-1193962 GCF_000935625.1 Nanorana parkeri | reverse complement strand
TGCCACCTGTGCAATAAGTCCATCCGTGAGATTTCCTTACTATTAAATATTCCACGGTCAATTGTTAGTGGTATTATAACAAAGTGGAAGCAACTGGGAACAACAGCAACTCAGCCACAAAGTGGTAGGCCTCGTAAAATGACAGACTGGAGTCAGCGCATGCTGAAGCGCACAGTGTGCTAAAGTCGCCAACTGTCTGTAGAGTCAATAGCTACAGACCTCCACACTTTATGCGGCCTTCAGATTGGCACAGCAACAGTGTGTAGAGAGCTTCATGGAATGGGTTTCCATGGCCAAGCAGCTGCACCCAAGCCTTACATAACCAAGTGCAATGCAAAGCGTCAGATGCAGTGTTGTAAAGCACGCAGCTACTGTACTCTAGAGAAGTGGAGACGTGTTCTCTGGAGTGACGAATCACACTTCTCTGTCTGGCAATCTGATGGACATGTCTGGTTTGCTGGATGCCAGGAGAAGGGTACTTGCCTGACTGCATTGTGCCAAGTGTAAAGTTTGGTGGAGGGGGGATTATGGTGTGGGGTTGTTTTTCAGGGGTTGGGCTTGGCCCCTTAGTTCCAGTGAAGGGAACTCTTAAGGCATCAGCATACCAAGACATTTTGGACAATTTCATGCTCCCAACTTTGTGGGAACAGTTTGGGGATGGCCCCTTCCTGTTCCAACATGACTGCGCACCAGTGCACAAAGCAAGGTCCATAAAGACATGGATGAGCGAGTTTGGGGTGGAGGAACTTGACTGGCCTGCACAGAGTCCTGACCTCAACCCGATAGAACACCTTTGGGATGAATTAGAGCGGAGACTGCGAGCCAGGCCTTCTCGTCCAACATCAGTACCTGACCTCACAAATGTGCTTCTGGAAGAATGGTCAAACATTCCCATAGACACACTCCTAAACCTTGTGGACGCCTTCCCAGAAGAGTTGAAGCTGTTATAGTGGCAAAGGGTGGGCCAACTTAATACTGAACCCTACTGACTAAGACTGGGATGCCATTAAAGTTAATGTGGGTGTAAAGGCATGCGTCCCAATACTTTTGGCAATATAATGTGTGTGTGTGTGTGTGTGTGTGTGTATATATATATATAAAAATAAATATATAATAATATAATTTTTCTATATTGAAAGTCCTATCTCTACCATGTCCATGTTCAGTAACCAGGATTTCCAAAATTGATCAAATATATTGCATTTCTTCTTATTTCTATAAAGCTTTATTAGCATTCACACTGCCCAGGACACGTGTAAAGAATGTCACTGCTTTGTATGATTTGATTCTTTGTTATACAAAAAACTAAAACTCACAGGTACAGAGGAAAAGCAGTATATATTAACAAAAAGAAAAGCCGTTAAAATAAAGAAATTCAACCAATTAGTAGTTCATCCCCCTTTCTTAGTGACAGGAAAGATGCCAGAATTCTGTGCATTATCTGATATCCTGATATTATATGTGTCTGTGCCCATCTCCTCCAGTACATCATGTTGACAAGATTGTTCTCCTCAATTTTGGGGAAACAAAAAACTCCTGTTTCCTCTCATTCCTATTAGGAATCAGTTTGTGGTGGATTTAGCAGGTTCAAAGTTGAAGGTCCCAAAGAATTAATGTGGAAATTATTTGCAAAAACATAATGCACTGCCTGACCTTTCAAATGCAAAGCATGGTTACAGTGGCCAATAATGGGGGCTTTGTTATATGCCAGCCCACTCACTATAAAAGTGTGGGTTCCTAGCAGCTATTGTCATTGTGTGTTGGAGTAGTTTAGGGAAAGCTGAGAGTCAGTGTAGGGAGTGTTAGTTGCTGTACAGTGCTATACATATAGTTTAGGGAGTTTTAGTTGCTGTATAGTGCTATACATATAGATGACTATATTACACTAAATTACTGTGGATTCCAGTGTGGTAGGCTACATTTTTTTTTGTCGGAGGGTATTTTTTTTTCTTTTGCCAGGGCCTTTTTTTGGGGGAGTCTGCAGCATATACTTATTGCTGACCCAGACAAAGCTGCCCTATATTTGCATCATTGCACCGCATTTTTGTGCAGTAAAGTAGTGTGCACCAAAGCACTACATATTTTCCCCCGTATCGCCATAGCTTCCATTAAAATTAGCACTACCTCAACCTAAGAACAAAAATGTAATATATTGCAGATGATCAGTCCTTAGATTGGATGGATTCATTAATGCATTCATTTTGTTTTGCTTTTTTCCCCCTGATGATCCTAAAGGTATTAGGGGTAGAGCAGGTTCTGTAGGACATAGCAGTGGTTGGGCCGCACCATCTAGTGGGAGGGCAGGTGTGCCTTTTTTCTCAGAGTGGCTATGCTATACAGCCAGGTCATACACAGGAGGTACTTGAGTGCCTGACTAAGCTGAGACTGCTAGTAGGGTCACTCTTTTTCTTCCTCCTCCTCTCCTGTTAATTCCACCAATAATACACTTTAATTTCTATTCCAAGATAAAACCTGCCTTATATTTTGTGGCCTAACTAAGCTGCTTACTTACTGCCCATCCTCTGTACAATATGTGTGGCTATTGTCTCTTAAATAATAGACTCTGGTGTCTTTTAGAAAAAAATGCTTTCTCTCTCTCTCTCTCTCCATAAAATTGCAGCTTTACCAAGCTGCATAGCATACATGCTGTCCTGCTACTGTTCAATTTTTGTTGCTATTGTCTCTCAAATAATACTATAGTGCTCTTTATTTTACGATAATACATGCCTCGTCTCCCTGTCTTACATTATGGCCTTTTAAAGATGCTTACTCACTGTCCAGCCACCGTACAATACTCGTGGCTATTGTCTTTCAAATAATACACTCTAATGTTTATTTTATAAATAAAACCTGCCTTGTCTCTCCCTCTTATTTTGTGACGTAACCAAACTGCCTACATACTGCCTAGCCACAGTACAATATTTGTGGCTATTATCTCTCAAATAATGGGCTCTAATTACTATTTCAAGATCAAATCTGCCTTGTCGAGACCTTGATGTCAATTTTAGATCATTTTATATCATTTAAAATATTGGTGTCCCCCCTTCCCCTTTTTCTGTTGTTGTTGTAGTGTTTTGTTGGTAGTGTTTGGGTGGGAATGGTTTGCGAGGAAGATACGATGATGTTTATCCTTGTAGACCATCAAAGCCGATGGTTGTCTGTATGTAAATGTTTTTGTGATATAAAATCAATAAAATCTTTGAAATAGAAAACCTGCCCTGTCTCAGCTTCTTATTTTGTCGTCTAACCAAGCTCCATATTGTCCATCCACTAAACACTATCTGTGGTTACTGTTTTTCAGATAATACACTCTAATTTTTATTGCAAGGTAAAATTTGTGTTTGCTTCTGTTTTCTGCCTATATGTGCTTTAATGTGGTTTTTTTTGTTAATTTCTGCTAAACACATATTATAAGTCTAGATTTTGAAAATTTGGGGAGTTATTGGGGATACAAGGATGGATGGGGGTTCGGGAAACATGAGCTTGTGGTTTAAGGTGCTTTTGTGCACTCTGTTTTGCCATTTTATTAAACTTTTGAGACAATGCAGTGTCATGCAATGGAAAAGAAGCTCACAAGCTATACTATTATTATTATTATACAGAATTTATTATTATACAGAATAGCGCCAATAGTTTGCACAGCGCTTTACAATATAAGGAAGACATTACAGTCACAATACAATTTAAGACAAGATGGTAAGGACGGCCCTGCCCGTGAGGGCTTACAATCTAAAAGGGAGGGGCAAGTGATACATGAGGAGGTAGCTGCGCGGGGATGATTGTTTGAGAAAGTGATTGTTCAGTGGTTAGGTTGAGGTGGGATAGGCTTCCCTGAAGAGATGAGTCTTAAGGGATCGCCTAAAGGCAGTCAGTGTGGGAGATAGACGGACAGGTTGGGGTAGAGAGTTCCATAGAATGGGAGACACTCTAGTGAAGTCCTGGAGGCGAGCATGGGAGGAGTTGATGACGGAGCTGGAAAGCAGGAGGTCTTGTGAAGAGCGGAGGGGACGCTTAGGGTAATACTTTGAGACCAGGTTGGAGATATAGCCGGGGCCAGAGTTGTGGATGGCTTTGTACGCGGTTGTTAATATTTTGAATTTTATCCTTTGGGCTATAGGAAGCCAGTGTAGGGATTGACAGAGGGGGGTTGCAGACACTGAGCGGTTGGTTAGGTGGATGAGCCTAGCAGCTGCATTCATGATAGACTGAAGGGGGGATAGCCTGTGTAGAGGTAGGCCAATGAGGAGGGAGTTGCAATAGTCAAGACGAGAGATAACAAGGGAGTGGATGAGCAATTTTGCGGTTTCTTTGGTGAGGAAGGAGCGTATTTTGGAGATGTTACGAAGGTGGAGGCGGCATGATTTGGATAGTGATTGGATGTGGGGGAGAAAGGTGAGGTCCGAGTCAAGGATGACACCTAGGACCTTAGCATGGGGGGAGGGCTGGATAGTTGTGTTAACAATCTCAAGGGAAAAGTTGGGGGAAGGTGCACGGGCAGGAGGAAATATCAAGAGCTCAGTTTTTGAAAGGTTGAGTTTTAAGAAGTGTTGCGACATCAAGATAGATATGTCAGTTAGTAGATTAGTGACATGCAAGGACACTGAGGGGGAGAGTTGCGGAGTAGAGAGATAGTTGTGAGTGTCATCGGCATAGAGATGGTATTGGAAGCCATGTGTGGTTATTAACTGACCAAGAGAGGTGTAGATAGAGAAGAGAAGGGGTCCAAGGATAGAGCCTTGGGGGACCCCTACAGAAAGAGGAAAAGGAGGGGAGGAGTTAGATTTGATCTCATAATGTACAACAATGTATATAGAGTGCAAGGGTTATGCGGTTGTAACACACAACACAGATTACAGATGTGGTTCAGACTATGTAAAATAGTGTTCTTTATCTTGGTGGTTAGTGTGAACAAAATATGCTCCAGCACTAGTGGTCAGTGGGATGAAGAATGTGAATGCAATGGCAATCAGTGGAAAAAAAATGCCTTGGCATGGCCAATAAGAGGAAGAATGAACTGCCATCAGTGAATGGTGGGAGGGATGGGGACCAATCACCGGTGGGCACTGAGAGGAAGCATGTCCTGGTGTCAATAATCAAGTGAAGAATACTCTAGTATTGGTGTATAGTGGATGAAAAATTACCCCAGCATTTGTGTCCAGTGGTTACATGCCCTTATTATTTGTGTCAGTGGGAACTTAGTCAGCAATATATCATTAGTGTTCAGTTTTCCTTACCTGGAATACAAATACTTTGTTTTTGTTTTAAGCACTGACAACTTGTCCATCTTTCCAAAGGGTGTATGTGGAAATGCATGCCATATTCTGTATAAATGCATGTATAAGTGTTACTGTACCATTATTTTTCTAGCTCAGAGACTCCCCGCCCTTGCTTTTTATGGAATATTGCACACATCTTCATATTTGTATTTATTTTCTTTTTATGTGTCAGTGCATCATTTTTTATTTATGCACTTTTTTAGATAAAAAAGGCAAGAATAAAAAAAAAATCTCCCCATATAATTTTAGCATCCTTATGTGATGTGTTTTGATGCAAAGAAAGAACTTGCCTTAAAAAACCCAATCATTTACATAAGAGGAGCCTGGAGATAGCAATCACTGTCTGTCATTTATTTTTAGGAGCCATCGTATCTTGTACATGTCTATTTACAAAAGGAATCAATCTCAGTGGATGGATACCTGTGTCTCTGGGTTTATTTTTCGATTTTGAAATGACATAGCTACAGTTTTTATATAAACTAAGCCTTGGTGATGAATATTTCAAGAAGGCTGTCAGAAATTAGAATTTAAAAGCATACTACAGACCAATGTGAAAATCTTGCATTTAGACTTCATGAACACAGCTTACCTGCTTTAATTTTCAACTTGGTGCTAACTTTTATCTTGCCATCTATCTGTAAATTGGGACTGCCACATTCACTAAATTCCTATGGTCTCTACCCATCCTCATTTGAATGACCCTATCTCGACATGTGTAAATGTAGGCAGTATGCCCCTAGGTTTAAACACTCCTCTGTAGGCGTTCTCCATATGACCGCCTGCTCTTTCTAATTATAAAAATATAACTGTATGATATACATGGATATTACAGTCAACTAATATTGAATATTCTATATAAAAAATAGGAAGTGAATGGGGATATGTGTTTTAAACCAATAGTTCAGGCTGCTTTGATTTTTATGATATATTTTTTAACCCTAAATATTGAATACATGTACCACTGGCCCCTCCCTTGTAGATTGTAATCCCTCACGGGCAGGGCCCTCCTTACCATCTTGTCTTGAATTATATTGTAATTGTAATGTCTTCCTTAAAGAGCTGCACAAGCATATAAATCCTGTATAATAATAGTAACTGCTGCTTTTTTATTTTTTAATGATGCTGGACTCTTGAATTTAATATAAAAACATGACCTGAAGTTACATCTAAAAGGTTTATAAGGGTTTCCTGGCACAGCTGTAATACTTTTTGTATAGTAGAACACTATGGGGTCTATTCACTAAGCTGCCGTAGGCAGCCGAGTGAAAGACCAGCCTGAAGTGAAGTGAGCCGAACGCTGTTCGGCTATTCACTTCAGGCTGGTACGGCTGATTTCAGCCGTATATCGGGTGGCTTCACGTGGCTTCGGGTCGGCGTTCGGCGACCCGAAGTGCAGGAGGAGTTCGA
The DNA here is from genome assembly GCF_000935625.1 of Nanorana parkeri. Classification (NCBI taxonomy): domain Eukaryota; kingdom Metazoa; phylum Chordata; class Amphibia; order Anura; family Dicroglossidae; genus Nanorana; species Nanorana parkeri. The sequence goes on along the minus strand of NW_017306651.1, from coordinate 1,187,279 downwards.
CTCAGCCGATCCAACATCTGGATCGGCTAAGCCGAACCTCCGGCAGGCTACTCGCTGCTGTTCGGTCTATTCTTATAGATGCCGAACAGCAGTGAGTGAATAGCCGAATGCCGCTCGGCTGTTCTGCTCGGTCCCTGAGAGGGACCGAGCAGAACAGAAAATAGTTTTAAAAGTCCAAAAACATAAATAGAAAACGATTGTGCGGAGCTAGCAATGACAGCTTGCTCCGCCCAATAGTTTTCTATTGGCCGGCGGTGAAAAAAAAAGAAAAAAAACCTCTCCCGGGCACTCTGGGAGTCTCCCGCTCCCGGCCGCCCAGGAGAAAACACTGATTTTTCTTTTTTTTTCTTTATTCTGACACAGAGCCGTGTCAGAATAGAAAAAAATAAAAATACATTTTTGCCCATTGGAATGCATTGTTAGATTCCTATGGCTATTTCAATTTGAAATAGCCAATAGTAGACTATCATTGCACCCGCCCTTTGCTGCAGTTCTCCATCAGGTCCATCAGCAGAGGGCGGGTGCAATGCTAGTTTACTATTGGCTATTGCAAATTGAAATAGCCAATAGGAATGTAGCAATGCATTCCAATGGACAAAAACATATTTTTTTTCTATTCTGACACGGCTCCATGTCAGAATAAAGAAAAAGCAGTGTTTCTCTCCTGGGCGGCTGGGAGCAGGAGACTCCTGGAGCGCCCGGGAGAGTTTGCTGTCTGGAGATCAGTGTCCCTGGTTAGCTGGTAACCAGGGACGCTGATCTCTCTGCAAGTGGCCGGAGCTAGCCGTAAGATCACGGCTGGCTCTGCCCAGCTGTCAGAAGCAGGCTGTCGGCCGGCCAATGGCTTTCGACTGAGCCGTTCGGCTAAGTTCGGGAACTGTACGGGCTATTGTAGAACCGAAGGGGTCCTGGGGCCAAAGCTAGCCAAAGGATCGGCCGAAGCTATGGCTACATCCTTCGGCTGCTTTGTGAATAGACCCCATAGTTTAAAGCTGTGCATCAATGTTTAGTAGTTTAGTGCACTTTTATGGCACCAGCGCAAATACAGACATTCCATCCAGCTGTCTCATATCCTGGCTTCCCACCTAATATTCTTAACAGTCCAATTAAAAGACACAATTTTTGATGAGGTGGGTTCGGGTTAGTAATGTTCACGTTTCTCTCTGCGTTGCTTTGAAAGTAGTACAGAATCCTACTTTTTAAGTCACTCATGCAGATGTCTCCTTTAAAAGATTTCTCCTCTACCCTTGTTCTAACACAACTGTAACATTTTTTGTCCCCGTGATCATGGTCACTAGGACAAATAGTAAAATGGATCTCTCTTACTGTGTCACAGACCTTAAAAAAACAACTAAGGTTCAAATCCTTTAGTCCTTTTTTTAAAGCTAAAAGCCCTTTAAATTGGAGTTCTGCTTTCCTGTCTGTTTTATTTCCCTTCACCTTCTGCCCTAGAGACACACCAGAACATAAGAGAAGGTCTCTTCCATGCCATGGAATATCCCTTTTTAGACAGGTTTCCTTATTGGAAGATTTTCCCTCACCTCTGACAGCTCAAAAATTGCCTTCTGCACTGAATATAAAGGTCACCAGGACAAATATTTTGGATGCATTTCCCTAGTGGGTACAGCAAAAAAAAACCTGACAAAGGTGTAAAACCTTCCAAATTCTAAACATTTCTAAAACTAAACATTTTTTTAAAACCGAAACCCCTTTAAGTGAAAGAGTGGTTCCTTCAGATGAGAGCTTGGTAACAATGTTTGTGGCTTAATTCTAGTGTCCATATTTCGCAAAACCAGTGTGGAAAATCCTACTATTTGTTTCTTGTGTGTTCCCATTCACACAGCATACCTAAAAAATATATTTATCTTTCTTGTTATTTTCTTTAGAACAGGATTATACACAGGACTGCAACCTATTCTGTGCAATTTTTGAGGGACAGACAGATCCCTCTCATGTCTCTCTAATTGTTACCACAGACAGTGTTTAAATCTAGTTTACAACTGAAAATGAAATCTGACAGCACAGTAGAAACAGGGCTAATTATCATAAACATTAACTCCACAGCCCCCTCCTTAACATTACATAGGGGGGAGCTAGGTAGCATTTTTAAGCAAATAAAAAGCTCTTAATGTAAGTAGCAATTTTAACATATTTTTATGCTATGTGAATGGGAACATGTAACAAATATACAGTAGGTGTTATCCCAATTTGGCTGCAATAGTGGAAATACACTTTGAAGAATTTTATAGTATGATATATAAATCCAAACTATTTACATAGTTACATAGTTACATAGTATTTGGGTTTGAATAAAGACATACGTCCATCAAGTCCAACCCATATAGGTCTACGCATCATCTCATTCTTAGGGATACTGGTATCCCTGGATATTACGGTCCCTCAAGAAATTGTCTAAACGTTTCTTGAACAAATCTACACTCTTGGCTGAAATCACTGCCGATGGCAGTGAGTTCCAGAACTTAACCGCTCTTACTGTAAAGAACACTCTTCGCCCATTGTGCTGGAATTTTTTCTCCACCAACTTTGGGTTGTGGCCTCTAGTCTTTGTAATGGAGTTAATCTCAAACAGTTTGTTGCCAATGTTGCTGTCACCATTGAACATCTTGTACATGAAAATCATATCCCCCCTTAATCTCCTTAATTCCAGCGTAAACATGTTTAAGGTCAGAAGCCTTGTCTCATAGCTCTGGTCCTCCATTCCCCTAATTAGTTTTGTTGCCCTCCGCTGGACTCTCTCCAGTTCAAGGACATCCCTTCTCAGTACCGGCGACCAAAACTGGACCGCGTACTCCAGATGTGGCCGAACCAACGATCTATATAGAGGCACAATTATAGACTTGTCCCTGCAATACATCCCCTTCTTAATACAGGACAAGACCCTGCTAGCTTTGTTTACCGCAGCTTGGCACTGCAAGCTACCATTCAGTTTGTGGTCTACAATGACCCCCAAATCTTTTTCTATTTCTGACTTCCCTAGCGGCATACCCATGATTGTATAGCCTATTTGTTTATTTTTATGTCCAAAGTACATTACTTTGCATTTATCGACATTAAACCTCATCTGCCATAGTATTGCCCACTCCCCTATTTTATCCAGGTCCTCCTGCAATGTTATATTGAGACGATCCGTTTCTAGTACCCTCCCTATTTTCCGGGTAATTGAAGTCGCCCATCACGACTACATTGCTCTCCCTCCCAGCTATTTCTATTTGGGAGTGTAGATTTGCTTCCCCTTCCTCCCCTATATTCGGAGGCTTATAGCAAATACCCACAATAAGTTTACGGCTATGGTCCGCCATATCGAGCTCTAGCCATAAGGTCTCCACATCTTCTCCACTGTTTGACGTGATATCGTCCCTTATATGCATATTTAGATATTTTTTAACGTAAATGCACCCCCCCTCTCCCACATCTGTCTCTCCTGAATAGTTTATACCCCTCTATATTAGTAGCCCAATCATGTGTGCCGTCTAGCCAGGTCTCCGATATACCCACTATATCTAATTTATTTACTAGACTTCTAGCGTTGGTGTACATACATTAAATTCCTGTCTTGTTATGGGACAAAAGTTTATATCCTACTTGTTTCCCACTAGTTTTATTGTTTGGCCTTGATGTTGTTTTGTTTGTTTCTTATTTTATTCACTTCTGACAACTTATTTGCTACATTGACTGTTTCTGCTATTTTAACCTCGGTGATTACTTTAGCTGTGTTGACTGGAGTGAGCCCACTATCTATTCCTCTATTACTTCTTTCTGTATTATAATTTTTTTATCTAAGAAGAATTTATCTCCATTTGAATTAAGTAATTTTATTTTAAGCCCACATCCCCCATTAAGGTGCAGCCCGTCTCTGCTGTAGAGCCGGTAGCCGACTGCAAAGTCAGCCCAGTTCTCCAGGAAACCAAATCCCTCCTTCTGACACCAGCTCCGGAGCCACTTGTTAAGCTCCCCCAACTCGCGCTGTCTGTCCGGAGTTGCTCTTGGCACTGGTAGTATCTCTGAGAAAACTACTGTGGAGGTCCTTTCCTTCATCCTAGCACCTAGGTCTCTGAACTCCCTTTTTAGGACACTCCAGTTTCCTCCTATTTTGTCATTGGTGCCGATGTGCACCATGACAACGGGGTCGTGCCCAACCCCATTCAGTAATCTGTCAATTCGTTCCGCAATGTGTCGAACACGAGCCCCCGGTAGGCAGCACACTGTTCGACGCTCACAGTTCCGATGACAGATTACCCGGTCAGTCCGCCTGATGATAGAGTCTCCCATCACCATGATCTGCCTCTCCTGACCCTCCATCTGGCTTCCCTCCTCGCTGGAGCAGTCACTCCCCCTCCGGATAGAGGATGCGTCCTGCTCCAGCAGAGTCCCCCCTGAACTAGTATCCCCAACATCATGCAACTTGGCAAACTTATTGGGGTGAGCCAGATCAGGGCTGACATCTCTAGCACTCTTCCCTCTCCCCGCCTTCTAACAGTAACCCAGCTCCCCACCTCAGGATCCTGCTCCTCCAACCCCCCCTCCACCACAGTCTGGTGCGTTATGTCCAGACTCTTTTCCATGACTGTTATGCTCCTAAGTGTTGCCAGTTTCTTGCTTAGATCCAGAATCTGGGTTTCCAAACAAGCAACTTGCAAATGTATTCCCCCTCGAACGCATGTTCAAGGAACGCATACATTGCGCACGACATGCACCTGGTTGCATACCCGGTTGCATAGCTTTATGATGGAGTGCAGCCTGTAAATGCATTCAGATCAGCTGGTAATGGGACCCAAGGACCCCTTTACTAGCTGATAAAGTAGAAAATTGGTTCACCGGTGGAGAATCCATGACAAGCATTTACTTGTCACTGATTTCTCTAATCCAATGCAAATCTAATTTCAAGCAGACAAATCTGTTCACCCCTGTACATTTTCAGCATGATTAAACCAATTTTATATATTTAGCACAGGCAGGTTATGCACATGTACACTAAGTGGGAGGGGGAGGGGGGATCCGTGAATATTATGGCTTTGGGAACTTCATCTTCCACATTGGCAGTAACATCTTCTGGTAGAAATCAAGAACTAGCCTACCCTGATTTCAGTGTGCAGGTATATATGAGAGCTAGATCAGGAATACTTTTTCCCAAGTAGATATAAGGAGCCAATGGAGTGCTACAATCTTCCAAGCATTATTATTAGTCAAAAAATGAAAACAATATTTCCTGTCCTCAGGAATCTATAGGAACTGGTACAATTACGTGTATGTAAACCCTATCATTAACCTTATTTTTTTGCTCACCTTCCGTACATTTAATATACTTTTGCAAGCATTCTGTTCATCTGTTAGATAAGTGCAAAAAAAAATTGAAGCTCTTCGGTGGCTTCTCTTTTTTATAAATTCTGTATTTAAGATTTTGAGCTTAAACAGGTTATCAACAATAGGTCAGGGTTGACCACAAAGGGAAGACATAAAATACAACCAAAAGGAACAAATTAAAGAAGCATAACATCGCCGATTAAAAGAGGGGATATTCAAAGTAGGTGTAACCAATAGTGAACAAGTGTTATCACTTGTCGGGGTCAGAAATGTAATAAGATAGTAAGTATTAATACCGTATCTTAAAGAATGGGGGGGAGGTAGAGAAGGAGAAAAAGAGGAGGGATGATAAAGGGAAGATAAGAGGATCAAGCAAAGAGGGGCACAGAGTGCTTTGGTGTATTCGCCACACCTCTTATCTCAAAGAGTCCATTGTAGTTCTTATCTTGGACCACAGGATGATTGGTCTCCATCTGGCGATGGAGGAAAAAAATTAACTTACCAGACCCATGTTAGGCCTATGGGAGATGGATGTAAGTAGACATGTGTCTGTTTACATCAGATTACACCCGATCCCCCATCCTCATTTCCGCCAAAATGGCACTCTTTTCTATTTGGTTCTCCATATCTGCCCAGAGTCAGGAGTAATCAGATGTAAATGGACGCAGATCCAGCTGCCCATAGACTAACATTGGGCTTCCGATCAGTTTTTCTGGCGGACCTGATAGCACCGCCTGTCTGAAAGGGGCCTTATGTGGACCGCTACGTTTTTATATGCCAAAAATGATTGATTAAAGCCAGAATTGTTTTTTTCACCATTACTTTTCCTTTATTCTGGCTTTTTGATATAGCAAACAAAATAATTAGGAGATGAGATGAAGTTTTTAGTTGAGAATTACACCTTTGGTAGTTAAATAGAACCTTTTTGTAGATATCTGTACATCAATCCAAAAAGTGAAAAAACTGTAGGAAAGAGGGATCGGGAGGTTTGGTTCCAATTGTGGGACAGTCCCTCCAAATGAGGGACATTTGGGAGGAATCCCCATTGCACCCTATAAATGGAGAAAATGTATACACAGTGAGACCAATTTACTAAAGGAGTTGAGAATGTGCACAAAATGAATTTGCTTCAATTATCCAATAATGTGAAAAACTAATTCCCCTGAACCTGTTTCATCTGTGCACTATTCAAAGTGCACAGGAATTTGTTTTTTTACATGCTCGAATAATTAAAGTGAATAATTACACAATTTATTATGTAAAGATTCTCATCTCTTTTAGTAAATCAGCCCCTCTGTGTATGGAAACACTACATTCGACAGCCCAGTACAAGATAACAAAGGACAGCACAGTCTCCTGGCCATTATTGGGGAGCTGAAGCTGAGTGCAAAACATTTCCTGCATAAGTCCTAATAAACTTCTGATTATTAGAATTTTTATCATTTCCAAAGGTGCTTTGTTTATCTATTCCTATTTTAAATTGTTCTAAAAGAAAAAAAAAAATGCCTGACCTTCACATTAATATCGTCCCGTGTACAAAATGGCTTATTTTTCTGCTCATTTTGAGATAGGAAGATGTCAAATACGATAAGCTGCTTAGAAGTGCTTTAATTTAAATTCCCAATGTTCCTTTTTAGCATTCATTTATTAATAAGACCTCTCAAAAGTGATTATGAATTAGAGTTCTCAACAGTTCATATTTCATCTGTCAAATACCAAATAAATATCTTATTTAGCAACCCATAAATCCACGTAATGACATTTATGGAAATCCAATATGATTAACCTTTTTCGTTACATTCACATACAAATTTCAGGACTCTAAATTTATGACATTTAAAACTTAGAAATGAATAAGAAAATATTGGGGAATTGGTGTTATGTACTGCACAGAAATGCTGAAAATAGGGTTTATTTCATTTACTTGTATTTAATAATAAATTTATGCTGAATGGAGTGTACAATTACGTGCATTAGAAATACCTAGAATCAAGTGCAGTCATTTACTGTGACATTTTATAAAAGTGGCACATTTAGTAGGTGTTTGAAGCCCATCATCTCCACTGAGTTTTATAATATCGGGGAATTATAATACCTTCACTGATAAGAGATTTTTTTTTATTTTCATGTTTATATATTTTATAAAACATTTCATTAGGTGATTGGAGAGATATTAATGCCTTTTATCAGAATCGTTGGGTGCTATGTTTTTATGGACAAGGTTTCCAGTGATCATCTCTCTTCCTCAGGTGACAGTAACGCTTTGATCTAAAGAGGAAAACTGATTTCTTGAAAACGCTTCCAGTCTAATAAACTGTGTAGATCACATATATAACTCATCTGTTTTATTTCACATACGGAATCAGATTTGAATGTTAATTAGTATTAAACTCTCAAACTTTTTTTTCAATAATTAATGTAGATCAAACAAATATACATTACTGTCATCAGTTTTCCAAACAGATCCATCTCTCTCAGCTCAGCTCCCCTGAATTCTCTGAATTCATACACTAACTTTAAGAAGGGAGGAGGAACGAGGAGTGGGGCTCAGGAGGGAGGAGGGGAGTCACTCCTTGCTGTGTCTGTGTGTTTGTAGAGACACACACACAGCTTACTAGCACACACAGGAGTGGTTCCATTGGATCCTGCAAGGAAAAAGAGCCACCCTATAAAAGTATGCCAGGGTCAGTGCTCAGTGGACAAGCTGATTCTGCAGGAAACTAAAACTTTCATACATCAAGAAGCAGCTTCTGTTGTAAGTGATTTTATCAGCATTTGAGATAGCTTTAAAATATTTTGACTTTGTCAAGGTTTCAGTATAAATCACTCTAATATATAACAAGTGCATACAGTAAAAACAAAAAACATTCAAAGTTTTTTCCTAAAAACATTGTAGATTCCTGCTGCACACCATACAGCGTTATGACCGGTAGTAATGAAGTAGGTGCTTGGAGTGACCACCACAAACCCATGATCATATGCCTGTGCTTTCTTTAAAAAGGTAGCCACAGCCAGAATTGAAAAGCCTGGTCCCTTCCAGCATATTGTAGAGAAGGACCATTGTTCTCTATGTAGTAGGGGAGTGTATCTGGTTTCTCTCAACACATCCCCTGCTGAAACAGGCCTATAATGCTGCAATCACAATAGCTTATTCTCCCTGTTGATTGGAGAGCTCTAGCACTGAGTCAGCAGGGGTCATGTCACACTTCTGCAGAGAGACCAGTGCTTCCACACAGAGAGAAAGGATCCTCTTCTGCAGCACACTGGCAGGGGACCAGCTTTTCTACTAAGGCTGTGGCTGCTTCCCAAAGCAGCTTTGCAAAGTGAATATATTCTACTTCCATTCATACTTCCAGTGACTTTTTTCAGGGACCAGAACACCAACTTGTGACACTATGGTGATGTTATCTGAAGATTGTTGTTGCAGTGTCCACCAGTGGGTGTCTCTCAGCAGCCAAATGTCAGAAACCAGAGCACCTGCTGGTGGCACCGTGATTTGAAGCTTGTAGTTCTATTGTTGTTGTTTGTTACCTGCATTGTTCACAATAAATCTTGCTTATCACTTAGTTTGGGCTTAGTGTATACAGTGGAGTCAAGATATTAGATCATATCGGTTTTATTGAATATCTGCATACGGTATCATGACAACTTTGGCCTATTCACACACACAGACTCCATTAAAAATAACCTCACCACTTCGTATCCCCACCCAAAGCTATTTTACATCTTTAAAATGTTGTTTAGCATATATCACCTCATATTGTGAAATTATATATCTATATATATATATCTGAGGTTATATATCTAAGCACAATAAAATACATTCAAGTAAGACATGAAACATTATGGAATGAATTGTACATAGATAATGTTGTGAAATACTTTTTAATGTTCTATATATTCCAATAGTGCCTCAACAGAGACCCCCCAGGAAGCAGAACATATATCCGCAAAACGCGTTGAGTTAACTCCATCCTTCAATATTGGGACACGTTTCAGAATATGTTGTGAAATATACTAAACAAGACATTAAAGGTCAAAGATGTGAAATCGATTTGGATGGGGATATAAGGGGACATGGTTTATTTTATTGTTTTGTCATTTTCACACTAAGCTGTTATTTAATAATTTTTAACATATTATCTATTGAAATAAATTGTATACTTTTATATATAAGTCTGTATCAGAGTGGGCACCTTAAAAGTCCATGTTGCTATGTACAGCTACTCCTCACCTAATGACCTACATGGTTAATGACCATACTGTCTTATGACTAGAACAGGAACTTGGGCATTTACAGTATGCAAACCTAAGTAATCAACCGTTTGGACTTACGACCAACTCTCCATAAGGTTGGTATTGCACACTGTAATGTATATTAGAGCTGATTTCCTTTATTCCTCACTTAGCGAACAATTCACTTGTGCCAAGAGCCACTCCGGACAGACAGCGCGAGTTGAGGGAGCTTAACAAGTGGCTCCGGAGCTGGTGTCAGAAGGAAGGTTTTGGTTTCCTGGAGAACTGGGCTGACTTCGCAGTCGGCTATCGGCTCTTCAGCCGAGACGGGCTTCCACCACCTAAAATTGGTGGAAAAAAAATTCCAGCACAAGGGGCGAAGGGGGTTCTTCACAGTAAGATCAGTTAGGGTCTGGAACTCACTGCCACAGACAGTGATTTCAGCAAAGAATGTGGAATTGTTCAAGAAACTTTTGGACGATTTCTTAAGGGACCGTAATATACAGGGGTACAGGTACTCCTAGAATGAGATCCTAATAGGTTGGACTTGATGGACTAATGTCTTTATTCAACCTCAAATACTATGTAACCTAGTTGTAGGAACGGAATTGTCCACTATTATACTATTGAACTACTATAACTAGACACCAAGCCATATTTTAAAAATATCAATTTACTTTATATTTTAGGATGCAAAGAATAATAAGTTAACTGCAATGGATGTACTGTATACTTAAAGTGACCCTTAACTCAGTAGTTAAATCTTAAAAATGCATTCAAGTACCTTAACTATTAACACAATGTAGCTTATTTGTGTATCACTCAGCTGTAGATCCTCAAATCATCTCTGAATTGGTGCTGACACTGTCCTTCCTTCTGGAGGGTGGCTACTTTTGTTCCCCATGGTCCCTGTGTGTGTTGTAATGTAGCCACCTCTCCAAGCTCTCTCCAATGATGGACTACAATCCCAATACAATTTAGTAAACTAAACATGAGATTGTAGGCCATCATGGGAGCGAGCTTGGAGCGGTGGCTACTTTACAACACGCACAGGGAACATGGGGAAGAAAAGTAACCCCCCTCCAGAAAGAAGGACAATGTCAGCACCATTTCAGAGATGATTTGGGGATCTACATCTAAGTGATACACAAATAAGATTTAAAAAAATTTAATAGTTGGGGTACTTGAATGCATTTTTAAGGTTTAACTCCTGAGTTTAGTGTCATTTAAATTGGATGTGTACTTTAGATTGTACCACTGAGCTCTTTTATCTCAATTTAACTTAAAAGCTATTCCTATACCCTTTCAAAACTTTACAGCACCAAGAACCACTGAGGCTTTATTAATATTCAATAACAAAAATAATAACTCTTTATTTTGCGTCATGCATACTATTTGAGTGGAAGGTAGAGATACAATTATATTTCCATTATTCTTAACCAAAGAGATCAATACTGCCTATTCTAGTTATAGATTTGAAATTCCAGGACTGTCATTACAGAGATTAATATTTGCATAAGAACAGCTGCATGAACAGCTCCAAATGAAACATTGATGTCCTATATTTCTAGATGCAAATGGATTTTAATTTGCATGACCTAGCTTACTAACACAGTAATACTTCTGGCCTGAGGTTCAGTGGACGAGAGATCTTTCCATAATTCGGGGCACTATGCATGAAATATATTATTTTAAAAAAAGAAAGAAATCAAAGCATTTCAAATACAATATTTCTATCTATAAAAAGCATTATAGCAGCAAGCCGTTATTGCAGCAGGAAATATAGTAAACACATGCCTATGTACTCTGCTGAATTCCTGGTCTCACTCACCTTCCACCTGCTTTCTGGCTGACTATCCCCCTCCTCACTTACTGAGGCCGCATAATGACCTCCCCTCCCATGCCGCACAAAAATTAGAAGCAAACTTAAAAATCACAACAGGTCATGTCCTCCTGCTCTTTCTTACTCTAAAGCCCCATTCACGATTGCCACATTAATAATCTTTTTTGTGCATTTTAATGAGTTTGCTGCACATCTACATAGGGTGACCTATTCATTTCAATGGGCTGCCCTACGTGCAATAACAGCAGCACTGAAGCCAATGCAGCTGTTTAGCTAAGAGCTTTGCATGTTTGTTGATTAATGTCATTGCACATTTGTCACATGTTCTTGCATGCACAAAACCACGTTTTACCCATATTTGGGTGCCATGGGATCCACTTTTCGCAGGTTTCGTGAAGGCGCAAACAACTGCATGATTTTACCTGTGTTCATGTGCGTGCCAAGTGGCAATGGGGCCTAATTGTGGACTGCAACAGTGCCTGTGCACTAAGTTCAGCTTCTCACATCTAAGAATAAAACAGAACTCCATTAACAAAATGCACAGCCCAGTAAAGCAAATGTTCTCATAGTCAGGCTTCATTTTCTGATACAAGCCATGCAATTATTTTTTTTTCCTGATGTCCAGAGCATCCTAGAAAAAGGAAACACACAAAGCAATTCCACTTCTATGTGTTTTTTTTGTGTGGTTTTTTTTGTCTGGAGTTCTCCATTATTTATTATGCAGATTGTTGAAACTCACATTAGTCAGTATTCTAAAAAAAGCTCCTAACCTTTATGAAAAGAACAGCAAAAATGTTATTTTTCACAAACAGGCTAATTGGCAAAAATATGATTACATCTAACCTAAGACTGCTAACATTTAAGTGAAGGATTTACTATAACACTGGAGGGAGCATCCACATTCATTAATCAAAATGCAAGGAATAATATTTTACTCAAACCCTAATGGAACACACGTTTATTGATAAATCAATACATTGTAGCAGTTAATGTTGTACGTTGCACTGTAGGATAATGAGAAGGACCTTGTGATAAGTGCACCTAAGTGTTAATTGTCTCAATAATATGGAATATTTTTGCTCTTTTTTTCCTCCCTTTTTCCTCCATGGTGTGCACTGCTTTTCTCTCACTATGAAAACGTAACGGTTTTGTGCATCTTAAAATAGCTGCTGATTTTCCTGAATGGACTATGCTGGCTTCATCCCACCCCCCATGTTCATAAATCCCTTTTAGAAATCACATTGGAGAAAGTGCAGCGAAGGGCTACTAAACTCATAAGAGGTATGGAGGAGCTCAGCTATGAGGAAAGATTAACTCACCTGAATTTGTTCTCTCTGGAGAAGCGGCGACTAAGGGGGGACATGATCACCATGTATAAATACATAAATGGTCCATATAGCGAGCTTGGTGCCAAATTATTCACTTTAAGGTCACCGCAAAGGACAAGGGGGCACTCTTTGCGCCTGGAGAAAAAAAGTTTAACCTTTACATACGGAAAGGATTCTTCACAGGAGCTAGTTCAAAATTGCGTTGCCGGGTGAGTGGGAATGCAATTTTGGGGGTGATTCTCAAAGGTCAATGTATCTGTACCAGGTTTTAGCCCGGTATAAAAATATTGACAATGTCCTGATTCTTTTGCATGGACCTGAAATGGAAATATGTAAATATATTTATCTTTTGAATGAAAACATTTTAACTCAAGGTTCGCATATTATTACAGTGAAGTGGGGGTCCAAATTATACAATGACTTTGCCAGTGAAGTATACAAACCTGGAACATTGTTGGAACTGGGCAAGTTACGTCAATTCTTATCTGTTTGACATTGCCACAGTCATATTGTCTCTGCTCAGCTGATTTCTTAGGATGACTAGCTTTGGAGTTACTGGGTCATCAAATCTAAGCTGTCTATAAATGCTTTTTTCTGCCCCCAGTAGGTTGTTCGGGATTATGAGCTTTATACTTACCTGGTCATCAGTTTAGGCTGTCTATGAAGGTTTACTACTCTACATTTTGCTTGAACTTTCAAACCATGTTTGTGATATGTAACAAGCCTTTTGGATATTATGTAACCGAATGGTTGGGATGTGTCACTCACAGATACTAAAATCACACAGCTGGCATGCAAAAAAAACAAAACAGAAAACTAATTACATCATCTAACAATTTGCATTTAAAATAGAAGTATTGCAAAACTTTTGCAAAAAATGTGGAAGCCATACTGTCTTGTCATGGCCCCTCTGTGTAGTGTGGTACTAAAGCCTGGTTCACACTGAGCGTATTGTTGCAGATGATTCAATCATGTGAAAAGTACATTTAAAAAGAACAGCACTTTTGCATGCATATGGATGATGGAAGTCGGCCGAGCTTCACCTCATTTTCTATACTAAGGGAAAACTGCCTTGCAAAGTGAACAGCCTTTTTGCCTTTAGTGAATCAACCTCATTATGACACTATTGACAAGGAACAGGTATGCAGGCAAGGACTGCTTTGACTTTCCTGGTTGTAATACTTGTCCTGCACCAGTGACTCAGCCCCTGAAATTTTCTCATAAGAAGGATTGCTTTGCAACATATTCTCGAGATTCACAAATGTGTTATGATTGGTTGTGGTCTATAGTTATTTTAGATAATTCAGGGTTCCTTTATAGATCACAATCTGAGAAGTTGGCAAAGGCACAGCAGTAAAATAAGCATTGCGCTCGTGCTCCTGGAGCTCCAGCAGAGAGTAGCAGTATTTTGAGATCAGCATGAAGAGCTAGTATAAAATATTTTTCTCCTATAGAAAATGTGCTGGTAAACATTGATGTTTCAGTAACCATATAACCGCCTAATGATCACAGTACAGTGTCATATTTCATTTTATACAGTATATCTCGAGAAGTGTGCATGATGTTTTACACAGAACTAAACGGAAACAAATTATGGAAAGGAAAAAGTCACATTGCAGTTTTATTTCAGATTTATAGATGGGATAAGAGTAAGTTTTATGAAAGCCATCGGTGGCATTTATCTGACGCTCTATTCATCTAATATTCATTCTTTTCCCAATCAAAGATAAATATTTTTTAGTTGTACCCTCATCTGTCTGCAGATTTTATACTAGTAAAAAAAGCAACATGTTAAAGCATAACTATTTAAAATGTTTGTAAAGCCGAAACCTTTCTTTCTTTACCTTTTAATAGAGTTGGGAAGTGTTCAGACCCCCTGTCAGGTGGGGGTGTTCAATCCCCTGGGAAGATTCACCCTCTCTTTTTGTCCAGTCTCTAGTATACATAGTGATGGGAAATCCAAAATCTTACAGTTGTCACAGGAAGAGGATGTGAGGGGAAATCTTCTAATGGGGACATCACTGCAGTGGAGAAGACAGACTTCAGGGACCAGAGTAGCAGTTGTCTGTAGTTACCAATTATTTTCAATTATTTTCTTTCTTCAGTTTGTACAGTGAAGCTTTGGAAATATAAGAGGGAAGCTGATTGGTTGCCATGGGCAACTTCTCCAGATTCTGTTTGCTCCAGTTTAGATAAATTCCCCTCTATGTATTTATTTTGCTTTGACATGTGGGTTTATAAAACCATATTTTTGCCCCTGGTTTGCACGATCCAACAAACACTTTCCTGCCACAAGATATATATATATATTTGTTATGTGCTCCTCTTTTTACAGAATATCCTAAAAAAATGTTTTAAATATTTATTTTCTTTTACATATCTCTGTTGAGCAGACCTTTGGAGCTTCTCTTTACAATTTCAGTGACAGGAAACTTCAGCTGTCCCCATACAGGGACTATGGATAGATGGAGATTCCCCTCATTAACATACAATGTTTCTAGATCATTAACCCTTTTTTAAGGACAGACAGTGTTCAAATCTAGTTTCCAACTGATAATGAGATCTGCCAGCACAGTACAGACAGGGTTAATTAGGTTAAATATTAACTCCCCACCCCCCTTGTATTCAAGAGGGTAATGGAGTTTAGAAAAGAGCATGTAATATGTAAGCAGCCGTTTTCCCACCACCTTGTGCATCACTACAGGAAATATGAGTTAGTGGAATAAACCACTAGATTCAGCAGGGGAAACAGGCATTCAACCAATTCCACCGGTTGTGTACTTGCAGCTGCATTTCAAGACATGGGCTCCCTGAAAGGTAGGTATTTTCCTTCTTCTTTGAGCTGGTATGGTTTTGGGTACATGTGATCCCATATGGACAGGGTCATTTTACAAATTAATGTTCAGTTTTGATGAGAGAGAATTAGGGATGCTGTCAGGACTTACCTGCTCTGGGCTGCGGGCACGGCCTTTATGTCATATACATGAGCCCACCACTGCTTCAGGTCCCACGCCGCCGGGCACTAAGCAGGGATGATAGTAGGGATCACCCTGTTGTGAGCTCAGCTGCTGTAGAGGCTCAGCTGAGCTCAGTAGATCCTGTAATGTCACTGGCACCCCCTGCTGCTGACAACAGTATAGTGCCAGGGAAACGTGCACACACTGTGCTAATAAAAGACACAGTGCATAATAGTGAAACCAATGTCTCCTCCTCCTCCTGTGACATCACAGAAACACCAGTACCAATAAATATGAACTTTCTTCACAAAATGGTGCTTGGTTATTGCAGAGCTTTGCCTTTAGTAGTCCCTATCCTACGTTATTTTCCTTTCGTCTGGCTCCTGGTATTTTGACCCCTGGCCTTGTTAGTCAACCTCGATAGTATTGCTTCCTGCCCTGACCTACTATTACGTATAAGACTACGAGCTTGCCTGCCAAGTTGGATACCCCACCTATCTTTCCTGGTTGCCACTATTCCGAGAACAGCATATAACATCCCTGCTACTTGGATAGGAGCACCTTAGTACAGGTGACTACCTTGCATACAGAGTCCAGCCTCCAATCCGGCAACAGATGGACAGATAGCAGTTCCGATACCAGTGCCGATATTTGGCATTTTCACAAGAACTACCAAAGTTGCAGCTGTGACTGAGCCCTGGTGCTCCACCACTGTCCTGAAATCATTAGTCTGTATTGTTTTAGAAAAAATGTCACATGACAATAAAAAAAAGGTATCAATAATTGGTATTTGTGAGTACTTGGACAAGTATTGGTACTTGTACTTGGTGTGGAA
Source organism: Nanorana parkeri (assembly GCF_000935625.1). Classification (NCBI taxonomy): domain Eukaryota; kingdom Metazoa; phylum Chordata; class Amphibia; order Anura; family Dicroglossidae; genus Nanorana; species Nanorana parkeri. The sequence goes on along the minus strand of NW_017306651.1, from coordinate 1,170,758 downwards.
GAAATGGTATTGGTGCATCCCTAATATATATGTATATATACAGTATATGTGTATATACTGTATATATGTATATGTATACCAAATCAAATCACACATTAATACAGGAATGCACAAATCCCAGGAGCCCCATAGCCAGTGCTCCTTAAAAATGACAGCTGCCTCCTAACTTTTGAGTTTTTCTCTACTCTGGTCTTGGAGTTGGAACAGTATCTGTACTTGTACTTGTACCAAGCACGGTACTTGGTATCTGTGCATCCCTAGAGAGAGTCCTAAAAGGCCATACAATATTTTTTAGCACTGATATCTCAGAGAAAAGCAGTAGTTTTGATTTCTTTTGTTAGAAGCAATTCTAATTTGTTTCAATAGTTTTCATAATAGATCCTTTAAGGAAAACACTTACTGAGGGAAAAGTCTGTATATGGAAAATTAACTTTAAATAGGATCGTTATGCTGCTGACTCATGAACTTAATAAGGTTCTTTATTTTAATTAATCCTGATGAGTACAAGGCCCCTAAGGGGGTGACTCTTGCTTCTCCACCAGAACTATAATGTTTATGCAGATATAAAAAAGGAAATCTACCTATTCAAAGCAAGGTAAGGCCCATCCTGGAATCAATCTGATGCAGTTGACTCCTCCACAAGCCTCATCTGTAGAGTTGCCAGAATCCTCATCAAAGTGGCCCTCATCTGAGCATGCAACCATAAAGATCAAGTGTTGCCAGTTTCTGAATATGTATCTTTGTAGTTTTTACCACAGGATCACATAACATGAAACCGCACTCCATCAGAAGCACCATATTTAATTTGTTCCAATAGATTTTATAAAACTCAGACCTAAAGTGAACATGTGGACAGGCTTTGGGCATTCAAGTATTCCCACATACCTTCAAACTCTGAAATGGGAAAGAGGGACACTTTTTAGCAAATTGTAGGCAAAGGACACCCCCCTACCATGCCCCCAGGTACATGAAACATGAAGAATAATATACAACAAATGATTGATTGAACCCACATATTCTTTTTTTCATTACTACGTTTTCTTTATATTGGCTTTTCAAAGTTACAGAAGCAATTATTTACAGGGCTATTTACAAAGGGGTGAAGAGTTTGGAGAAGGCAGGAGAAGTGAACAATCTAGGGCAAAATAGTTGATTTGTAAAAATTCTGTAATTCAGCTCACTTTCCAGTTCAGCTATGTTGTCCCAGATTGTTCACATCTGCTGCCTTCTCCAAACCCTTCTCCCTTAATGAATAGCCCTGTTAAGAGTTTGAGTGAAAGCTTAGTGCTGAATCACAGTTTTGCTATTTATATACAGATTTATACAGATTTTATACAGATTTATTTATACAAAATGCTAGCATTTTTATACAGATTTACACGTTAGATAAAAAAGACCAGTGAGGTGGAAACAGGACAAAGGGATTTGGCTCCAAAAGAAGGACAATCCGTCTCAATGAAGGACAGTTGGGGGCATGTTTACACGACAGGCTATAAATGCGCTTTAAAATAAACCCTTTGCGACCACAATAGATAAAGCCACTGTAGAACAATTAAACCTCAACTTTCACAGCATAAGTTGTTCAAGTTGGGTCTCAGTACTCTACTCCCCCTTTCTTAGAGCACATTCTTTATGTTTACATAAGAGAATAGAAGGCTGGAAGGTTGCAGACTCACTGTTGGGAGATAAAGCAATGTGCAGCTCTGTGGGTGAAAGTGTATCTGAGGTGCATTTTGTGCATTAATTGTGGTTGAATTACTCCAGAGCATCTGCAACTACAGAGTTTAGTAAGGTCTAGTTCTAAAGCACATTTACTGTTTGTTGTGAATTCTTAAATGTCCCTAGCAGGCTACATTTGGACTTTAAAATCCCAAGTTCTGCAAACAGTTTTTAATTTGTTTTGATTACTGTGAGTAAAGGTTAGAACATCTGATTTTTATTATTGTCGGCGTCCTATTAGGTGAGATTTTACCTCATTTTACACTCAGGTGTCACAGACAGCTATAAAAGCTTTACAAAAGCTCTAATCCTGTTGGAGCAGGAAATCAATAAAACTTCAACAGATGTTTAAACCCTTCCCACTCTTTCAAAAACTAAAAACGTTTTGGCGGGAGTTGGGCTTTACAATAATACGTGTTGACTTTCTGACATTATTACAACTGTACTGTTGCCAACACAGCATCAGCAATTCACTGAGCAGCATTTACCAACGTACAGTCACAGCCTGTTATTGATTTGCACAGATGGGCTGTACACAATACCTGTGCCTTCTGGGCACAGAGATCCGGCCATTTTTATTTTTACAGTACACGGACTTCTGCGCCTGTGTGAATGAGCTCTAAGGGCTCATTCGGATGGGCGCGCATGCCCATAAAATGACCCAATCCCTAAGGGACAGGTGGTGTTTGTAATTGCGCGCAGCTGCCTCATCTTTCCTATGGGAGGATGTGGCTGCACACTATTAAACACGGCCATATGCAAACCCAAACCTGTACATCCCTGCAAGTCAAGATAGGGTGCATCCATGTGCGGGCACCCGGACCCACACGGATGTGTGGGTTTGAGTGTACATGTCATTACGTGAAATTGCATGCAGCTCGTCCTCGCATTGGGAAGAACAGGCTGCTGCCTGAAATTACATGCAGCACCTGTCCCTTCTGGGATTTTAGTAAGTTTACGAGCGTGCACGCTGTACGGACATGCACGCCTTTCTGAATGAGCCCTAAATCAGGACTTCAGTCTTCTTTAGATCTGATACAGCTAGTGCCGGCAGATATCACAGCCCCATGTGATGGATATTTACACATAATAATGTCCTCTATACTCCACTCCCTTCCAAAAGTACTGAATGTCTAACTTTTTCATTGGATTGGAACGATAATTGAATAAAGTGTAATGGCTAAAGATATCAGTGACATCAGACACTTCAAATACCATAAATGAGTTTGTTCAGGTCAGTATCTGCATTAATGTCATCCCATGTTTTATTGAATATTTACCCACAACAATAATATGAATAATAGATGTAATTTATATTGTAAAAATTCAGAGGCCTTGCAATAACGGTTTTCCTCAAGTGGAACATTTTAGTGTACAGTGACTAAATGGTAGCCAACTCTTTCACGTAAATAAAATGAAAAAAAAAAAAAAATGAAAGCGAAGATTCCTGTGGGAAAGGTAAAGTTAGTGAAGCAAGGATATGTAGGATGGAGCTGACAAAAAATAAATGTAATTTATCTTGTCGTTTAGCAGAGATTCCACCTCTCTGCTCGAAAACGAGTCAAATTAAACATTAAAGTGTTAAATCACTTTTAGCGCTACAAGGTTACCATCTCTTAGGACGGTAAGGACCAGGGAGAGTCTGAAAGTTCTTTGCGGAATAATTTAATCTGTAACAAATCTTCACTTCACATAGAATCAGGATCAGCGAAAGCAGGAACTATCAGATCTAACATTTCCAGCATTTCATTTATAAAATGTGACCACCGAAATCCTCCAACCATGCCGACGGCAAGTAACGGATGTACCATCATGTCAGCGTTAATGCACGGTGAAAACTATAAATACTGGTAATTTATTTGTGTGACCAACTATGACAGCTGACAGATGATCTGTTGACCCAGAGAAATCGGGCAAAGTGTCCACAAAATGCAGAAACTACATTTTTAACAACTCGAACACGCTTTGTATGTCCCCTTCACCAGCTAAAAAACAAACCTAAATTAACATGGTTTAAGCCTTTTAGAATTATAGATGTGTTGTGATTAGATGCTACCACTGACTCTGAGGCTATAATAATTCAGCAGAGCAATGTAATTTTGGATAGAAGGATTCTAGGCCCCAGAGCATGAAAATGACAAGGATAAAAAATTAGCCTGTTTTGTGTCGGAACTTTTTGTTTACTTGAGCATCTCATCAACACACAAATGTCTTTATTCAGAAGTTTGAACAGGACCATGCCAAAGACCCTTCAAGAGGCTCTGTCACCAGACCATTCATTTCAACAATGAACAATATCCCATACCTCATGTAACTTACCCTTATATGTTAATTTATCATATTTTATAAATGGTTTTTTTTCTCTAAAAGCTTTCCTTGTATAGATATCCAAAAGCTCCGAGACTTCTGCTGAGAGCCGCAATCTTTGATGTGATGGCAGCAGCCCCAAAAGACTTAAAGCTGTTGCTCAAGTGAAACTCTATATTATGCTCCTTTTCTGCTACCCCGTCTGCTACAGAAAAGTTTATGTAGGGGAGGAGGGTGAAGATGCTGGGCCAGCACAGCATTAAAGTGGCACTAAACTCAGGAGTTAAATATTTATAATACATTCAAGTAACCTATTAACAAAAATGTATCTTATTTGTGTATCACTCGGCTGTAGATCCTCAAATCATCTCTGAATTGGTGCTGACACTGCCCTTCCTTTTGGAGGGTGGCTACTTTTGTTCCCCATGGTCCCTGTGTGTGTTGTAAAGTAGTCACCGCTCCAAGCTCACTCCTGTGATGGACTACAATCTCAGTAAAAATTCATAAACTAAATATGAGCTTGTAGTCCATCACGGGAGTGAGCTTGGAGCGGTGACTACTTTACAACACACATGGACCATAGGGAACAAAAGTATCCACCCTCCAGAAGGAAGGACAGGGTCAGCACCAATTCAGAGATGATTTGAGGATCTACAGAAGAGTGATACACAAATAGGCTATCGTTTTGTTAATAGTTCAGGTATTTCAATGCAATTTTTAAGGATTAAGTTCTGAGTTTAGTGTCACTTCAACATGCAGTGAGAAAGGGGGCTGTGCTGTGGTAGTAGTCATGCTGGATACACACTGTTAGATCTGTTAATCTTTCAGTTTGAATGGAAACAATCTAACTGATTCCTCCATCTATGTTGTTTAGCATGAATCTTCAACTGTGGGAGATACAGATCAATTGTATTTTGACACTTAGCCCCCGGATGGTAAAAATACCTGAACAGTGCCTACATCTGATTGGATGCAGGCACTGTTAGGCCAGCAATTTTTCAGTCTAAGGATGTCAGGCCACAGTCAGCAGGCAGGCTCACCCACTGTGCAAATTTACTTGCCCGGCATTGGGCTCTATAAATGTTCTACAAGAGTTTACATTGGATGTATAACCTAAGTCCCTGTTAAAAATAGTACTTAGGCACTCTCGCCCACTGTAGACCGCCGCTGGCTGTCCATGCTTCTGGGCTGTGAGCTGTGGGAGGTTAGTGGGAGGGGCCGGACAGTGTCAGTGTTCTATATTTGTTCTCGATCCTATACATTTTCTCAACTGTGTCACTTCCAGTGGGGCCGAGTCATCCAAATCAGCTGTTTTCATGACCCCCTTTCTTCATGACATGCACACCTGGAAGAGACTCGGTAGAGAAATGTATCGGTTGAGGAAAATTATAGCACGCTGGTAGTGGAGGGATGCCTCGTCAGTACTGTGCACGTGTACGACTGCTGCGACCCTGGTAGTTCTGCCACTAACTCCAACCTGTAGAGGGACTACAAATCTCAGCACATTATACAGCAATCAATGCAGAATGGCAATGGTTATAGAGGACTACAAATCCCAGTAATACATTATACAGCGCAATGCAGAAGACCTCCAGCAATAGTACATTATAGCTGGCGGTATTCTGCATTGTGCTGTATAATGTACTATTGCTGAGATTTGTTGTAGTCCTCCATAGCTGGTGGTATTCTGCATTACACTGTATGCGGCGTGTGTGGAGCTGTGAACAGGGCCAACTAATCGAAAGCCGATAATCGATTATTGAAAACTTGGAGAACTTTTTCAATCATCAATTATAATGGACTTAGTTGATTAGTTGTTGCAGCCCTACATTCATCCCCGATTTCTGGGGACAGTCCCTAGATTGAGGAGAGCATCCCCTGACAATTTATGTCCCCGGGAAACATAAAATCAAACATTTTTTTTTAAATACTCACCTGATCCACCGCCAAGTGCAGCCTCCCATCTCCCATGCTGTCAGAAGCTTGCGCGTGCTGGAGAAGATAGACTATTAGTGTAGCGAGGAAGCTGGCTGCGCATTTTGCAAAGAGCCAGCTACGCTTCTGACAGCGTGGGAGGCTGCACTTGGCTGGTGGATCAGGTGAGTATTTAAAAAAAAAAAGATGATTTTATGTTCCCGGGGGCATTTAAAAATGTCCCCGGAATCTATTTTTAAAAATGTGTCACCTTACCTTGGTGGTCAGTGGGGGCTCCACGGTGGTCAGTGGGGGCTCCCTGGACCCTGGTTGTAGGGGGGGGGGGTCTGCTATGGCCGCAGCTGCAGTGGCTCCCTCCCTCCGCCGCCTCTTTGCCACATGCACCCGGCCAGCCAGCCTGCCATGTACAGTACAGACAAGTAGTGGGGGCACTTTTATACATTGCAACCACAACCACTACACGCCCAGATATAAGAGTTGCTATGTCATGCAGATGTGTAAGTAACCTCTGGCAAAGGAAATGGAATGCAGTCATAAGAGTCATCCAGTACCTAAAACAGACTCAAGACAAGAACCTGAGGTTAGCTGCAAATGGTCATCCAGAACTAAAGATACAGTACTGTATGTGGACTCAGACTAAGCCCAGTACTGAAAATCTATAAGCAATTACTTGTTTCAATTGGGCAACAGTCCAATATCTTGGTCTAGCAAAAAGCAAATCTAAGTGGCATTATCTTCTACTGAATAGGCTGAATACATCTCAGCAGCCTATACTTGTCAAGAAGTCATTTGGTTGCAGCAGCTACTTGAAGATCTTGGAGAACCAATGTTTCAGCTACGGTAGCAGTTTTATTGAGGACAGCTTTATTAGGGACCATAAAGGATGTATAAAATTTGCAAAGAGTGAGAACATTAATGGCAGAACCAAGTACATTAATGTCAAACACCATTATCTCCAAGACATCCTGGAAGAAAATGTAATTGTGCTTGAATGCCGTGAAACTGAAAAGATGATAACGTAGTGGGGTGTATTAGCAGGGGCATCCCGAGGCTGGGTGACACCCGAAGCGATTACCGGGTGTCAACCCGCCGACTCGTGGTGATGCGCGTGACATCACCACGCACGTGCGCAATGACGTCATCGCGCATGCGCAGCACTCTTCTGATACCTGCCGGCGGCCATCTTGGTGATGGACGCCGGAAGAGAGAGGAGGGGACAGTCACCCGGTGGGATAAGGTATGCAGTCGGGTCCCCTCCTCTCTCTCCTGATACTGTCGGGCTTTCGGTCCATGACCGAGCGCCCGACTTTTCAGAGACGGGGGAACCCCAAAAAACTGTCAGTC
>NW_017306651.1:1161760-1163419 GCF_000935625.1 Nanorana parkeri | reverse complement strand
CCAAAATGACTGTCAGTCATTTTGGTGTCACCCCTCCAATGGTGTCACCCGGGTGCGGGCCGCACCCCCCGCATCCCCCTTGTGGCGCCACTGGGTATTAGCATACTTTTTATACACACATAGGTGCAACAATTATTCTCATATATTTTTCTGTGATTAGTAGTTCTGCCACTATGTGGCAGTATTATATTATTATGTTTCATTTTTGTTATTGTATTATTCTCTCTTGGAACTCCATGGTTATGATGTAATTTACTGTCTCCTGTGTCCCAGTTGTTTCCAATAAAACAAGAAGGGCTTAACCATGTGTCCAGCAATGTCTTGACCGGTAAGAGTCATATGTGCTGCAGTTTTTCAACATTAACCCAGTAAGGCATGATATAGATGCTTTGCATTCTTTTTTCTTCTGCTTTTGCACAGCTTTATTTGTTACTTCGGTAATCACATTTGGGACATTTTTTCTTTATATCATGTTTCTTGGGAAACAGTTTTAAATAGCTGTCTCATCACCACTCCAGCTTGATAAACTTTTCTGTTTTACATATGGACATCATTTCTCAAAAAACATATGTTTTGCATGAAAAGTGCATTTTTAGTTGAATGTTTTCCATTTCCCTGGAGTGCCGTAATTCTTTCTATCCTCATACAGCAAAGCACAATTGTACAGATTTATTCCTAATGGTTTTTAGCCTATTTCCTTGTCCCTAAGCAGCATGTCTGAGCTTTGCCTGCAGCAGCTCCACTTTCCTCATACTCATGTATTAAATCCTCCAGCTCTAGAAATAGAATGTGGCGCCAACATTACTCATTATCCTTAATCCACGTTTGAACAGAAATCTTAGACTGCATTTTGTAAACTGTAGTTGCAGACGCATTATGCAGTGTTGATGGCATTATTCTGAAAATATAGCTTGTTTATCGAGCCTTGATAATACTGCCGACACGTTCTTGACATCATTCAATTAAGGAAGTACAAATAATAACGGGTGGAATAACTAATCAGATTTCACTTTGCTAAGATCATATCAGGCAAGACAGGTCTTCTGATTGGTTTCCATCATTGGTCTTAGTATCAAATAGGTCTAAAGGTGTTAGAGTGTAAGTGCAGCCATAAGAGATCAAGCAACAGCTATGGGTTCACTCCATACAGGGGGCCCAGTACTGTCAGGCAGCAATAACCTTCAGCAAATCATTTTGTATGATATTACATCTCATATATCTGATGAAAGCCATTAGTATGCTTCATTAATTTTTTATTTGTATTTGTTATAAGGTCTCAGTAGTGGGATTACCTCTAAAATAAAGGCTGAAAAACAGTGGACCTTAGATTGATATTGTTAGGGGCCTTTATAATATACAGCTACAGCCTTAACACCCCTAACAGGATATGATTTAAAGACATCATGCATTTTCAGAAATACATTAAAGTTACACTAAACGCAGGAGTTAAATCATAAAAATGCATTCAATTGCCTTAACTATTAACAAAAGTGTATCATATTTGTTTATCTCTGGGCTGTAGATCCTCAAATCATCAAAATTGGTGCTGACACTAGCCTCGCTTCTGGAAGGTGTTCCCCATGGTCCCGGTGTGTGTTGTAAAGTAGCCACTGCTCCATGCTTGCTCCCGTAATGGACTATATATATATATATATATAT
>NW_017306651.1:1155173-1161510 GCF_000935625.1 Nanorana parkeri | reverse complement strand
ATATATATATAAAATATCAAACACACCTTCAAAAATATATATATTCTTTAGAGACTTCTTAGCTTTTAGAAATGTTTAGGTTGCATATACTGTACATAATACCTGACTATTAGGAAAGTGTGCAGTCACCAAACGTTGTTTTGCTTTACAGTGCTGGCATACACACTTATTGCTTCAGCATATTTTGCAGCACTTAGTTGAGGACACTGGACAATTCACTGCACTAGCTGCCTACAAAAGACATCACACTCTATATGCACTACTACAGCTATATGAAGTCGGAAGTGGGGCTGGTCTTGAGATACAAAGTTGAATTGTATAGTTCCAAAGGAATCTTTGGTTGGTTATCTTAAATAGGTAGAGTACACTGAATTAAAAGGTTCTCTCGTGGCTGCTTAGGTCTTTGATGGGACTGTCATTTGAAAAGATTTTTCACAGGTAAGCAAAGGAGAACTAATCTGGGAGGCAAATACAAACACCTGGCCCTTTCATGGTATGGGCAGTTTCCTTCCGAACTCATGAAAGTGCACTATACAAAGTGTGCTGCAGTAATTTGTGGACATGGTGAAAGGTGGATGTTGCATAAAGAATATGGTTAATTGTAACCTATAAGCTGAACAAGATGAACAAGATACAGAACCAAATAACATGCCATCATCATAAATAATGTCTCAGAGCCACAAAAGGAAGTAGATGTTGGAAGACCTTCTTCTGTTAGGTGCTGTGATCACAAGACTGAACTGGGAACCGATAGCTATAAAATGCCCTGTAGCTGTCATTGACTAAATGTCCTGTTCAGAATGAATCCTGAATGGGGCAGTATCTTAGTTCCACCAGCTCAACACATTTAATCTGTACTAGCTTGGTGGGCAAATGGCTACCTGTCTCTAACTCAGTCCTTTCAGCAGGTAGGTTTGTGTGTTGGTGGGTAAGGAGTGCCACAAAAAGTAGTCGGAATGCTTGCAGTTTTGCATAACAAATGAGGGTGCGACCAATATGTTTTAAGGGGATTTTAGGAATCCCATTCATCGGGGCTGTGGAAATATATCAGTTCAGATCCAGTTGTTGACTCAGTCCTTTATGCTTTGGAGCATTACAATTTTTTAAACACTACATTTGTGACTGTGGGGTTGATTTACTAACCTTTTAAACACACCACGAACGTGTATACACCTCTGTAGTGTGTTCCCTCCCAGCATGATCTATGGGAGGAATCGAAACACCTTTGTAGTGTGTACACACCCAGCAGGTGTGTTGTGCAAAGCCCTGCAATGAATTGCAAGGTAATGTGGTGTAAATTAGCTCTATGTTGTGTTGCTTGCGTTGATGAATCCAGGAATGTAAATGCATGAGCTAACCATTTTTGTCTAAACTGTGAAGCAGCATTATATATGCATCATGTGCATGATTTTTCCATATATGGCATTAGTGGAAATATGCTTTTAGAGACTTTTTGGTTGATAAATACGTTTTGCTGTGTGAAAATCACACACACCTGGTGTGTGTGTGTGTTTAGGTTAGTAAATCACCCCCTGTGTGTCACACACTGAGCACTTTCTACATTGTAATCCCCAAGGCGCCATAGCATTAATGATCCATTTACCAACCTGAACCAAGCCAACCAGGAATTCAGAGACATACGAACACTGTGTAGATATAAATTTACAATAGCCTGAACACTTTGCCAGGGAATTTTCCCTTGGCTTAATGAATTATTTTAAGCTATGATAACTTCTATTATCCAATTGTATATAAGCAAAAATACTGTTTTTCCCCACATTCAATAAGCTAAGGCAAAATTCATTTGCATAGTGAACTCTCTATTTGCTATTGGTTTCAGCTCCACACATCCCTCTTATGCACAGCAGTTGCGGGCTGCAGTGTTCTCATAGATGATGGTGTCACCTCTCCCCACCTACAATTATTATGATACATTCCTGCCTCTTCATTTTTCATCGTTGTAATAAGTGTACCTTTAATAAGCACCTTAATGATGTCCCATTGACTTAGAATGCCAAGAGCAAAAACACTTTCATAAGGGGTCTTTAGGAAAAGAGAATAATAAAAGCAGGGAAGTAGAAAAGAGAATAATAAAGGAATATGTTCCTAAGCTCAGATTCTGTGCAGCATAGAAGAGCACATACTCATTAACATTATACTGTTGGCAAAATGTTTGTATAATTTGTGACTTTTTAAAAAAATTATTGAGAGCAAAAGTATCATCCGCTTTGCTTAGATTTTGCATAAGTCTCAAGTTTTACTTGTTGTACACTGCAGCAGTTATCACCTTTTTAAGCAAATAAAACATTTATATTCAAAGCAGGAACTGTATTATTTTTACATAGCAGATAGCTGAAGTTCTGTACATCAGGAAGAATAGATAAGAAAGAATAGCAAGGCATTCTGAATATACAATTCATCTCATAAAGCAAGGAAGATACGCCAAATTATATTATGCTATCCTTGTCCGTTCCATTATGCCAGGCCTGGCCAACTTGGCACTCGACTGCTACACCCATAGAGACGTCTCAAATAATGGATATTCAGTTCAGTTAAATAATTGTATTTGCCCAAAGCATAGCTGGTGTGCTATCTTTGAAAACAGCCTGGAAGTGGACACACCAACCTGGAATATTGCTTTAGAGTAAACATATAATGTAGAATCACATTATAATTACAGTATGTTCCTATATCAGGATGTCAAGCTTACAAAAACAAAATGGAGTCGGGAGTTGGTGTGGTTTACAAAGGGTTTCCTACATGCGTGCACCCATCAAACAGAGAAAAGCTTGGGGACCCCAAATCATCAATTGCCATTGCTTTACGTACCTTTATAGCTCATCAGTTTAGAGTTAAAGTGACACTAAACTCAGGAGTTAAACCGTAAGCTTGAAGTGGTGCCTACTTTACAACACACACAGGGGCCATTGGCAACAACAGTAGCAGTCCTGGTGCAGTCCTGAAGTGGTTATACCAATATCACAGCTGCTGCAGCATCCTTGATCTTGGTACTATTTTTTACAGCCAGTGATGGATGTCACATACAAGGGACCCCCTCCCCCATGCAGTTCACCCCCAAGCATGAATGTAAACAAGCTTGCATGAAGAAAAGGTTTTACAGACGTAATACAATATTAATTGGGCAGTGTGAAGAATAACTCCACCTAAAACTAACACAGAATTATTAGATTCTTTGCTAGGATTTTATTGCTGTCTATGTCTCTGTTGGGAAGTTTTTTTGTAGACTTCCTGACCTGTAAAAAATTGGTCAACAGCATAGTAAGTGTGAGGAGGTCTCCCCTTTCTGGAAACAGACACCAATAAAAAGGTAGAAGAGATAATATGTTTGATTTCTCTAGTTCTAGCACTGTTTTGGTATGTTTTTTATTGTTATTATTATTGATAAATATGAATAAAAACCTTAAAGAGGTTCTAATTCTTCCCCCATACCAAACAAAAACATTTCTATTTCTATCTGTGTTCTAAGTGAGGAAATTTTCTCTGGCTTCCTGTCTGATCTTTCTCTGGTCATCATCATCAAGACAGAAAGCTATAGGAACATATGTCCAACGGGGAAACAGACAACAATAAGAGCCTGACAAAGGCTAAAAAAAATTATTTGGCTGGAGTTCCGCTCTAATAACCAGGATTATCTCTACTGTTGTGTCAACCAGATCAGTTGACCACCGGTCTTCACTCCCGGAAAAAGCACTACAGTGGATCACCTGACACTGGACTCAGGTGGGTAGAAAAACGAAAATCTTGTTTGAAGTTTACAAAAAAATATTGTGAATGGGTGAGAGAGATTGTTGGGTAGGGGGCTCAAATTTGCAAAAGGCCTGACAAAGGTACTAAATCTTCCCAACCTAATTGAAAGCTAAAAAAACCTTTTGGCTACAGTTCCATTTTAAAGACCAGTATTCCCTCTGCTGTTGATAGCAATTAGACCAGTTGAGGCGCCACAGCGGGTCACCTGAAGGTGTAGTCAGGTGGGTAGAAAACCTTGTTAGAGGTTAATTTAAAAAAAACATTGTTAATAGGTTGAATCATTATTGGAGGGGGGCTGAAATTTGCAAGGAGATAAGCTTAAGATTCAGGAGTTGAAAGGAAAAAAAAACCTGAATTGATAAATTAGCACATAACGCAATTAACAGAATAACAGGATGAGCATACGTATTGTGAAAAAGCTTTAGTGTGAGTACAGTATCTATGAGCACCTTGCCTCACTAACTTTAGAACCTTTTAACCATGCCCTCTTAAATGACACTTATACTTTGACCTCTCCCTAACACAAACATTACCAAGATAACCCAATGTTGCCCCTAGGCCTTTTTGGACCTTATCAATATCCTTCATTTCTCCTGGAAAAAAAAAAACGTTAAAAGGGATAAATCTTTTTCTTTTTTCAGCTCCGTTCTGTAGAGTATATAAAAACATTTATAGTGGTTCTTGCTATTTAAGGATCTGGCCTTTAAAAACCTCTCTGCTATTAACAGGCATGTAGCCAAGTCCACGCTTTCTTCATTTGACATAAGTCAAAGATACATTTGTAAAGAACTAGCTCCAAGCACAAAATCTATGATAAGCAAGGCATTAGTGCCAAAAAGAAGGAAATCGTGGTTTTGCTGCATAATAGAAACAATTTTGAAGAACTGCTTTGATATACGCTGAGATAACATACAGCAAACAGTGAAACAGAAGACCCAATTATAAATACAGATTACAAAGGTAAAATGGATAATGTAATCCTTGTAAATGTAATGCATTACTATATATATATAGTATATATACTGTATACTTCATATACTGTATATATACAGTATATGAAGATAGGCCCTTACAGCACTCCAACTCTTTTACTTCATAATCAATAGATCACAAAGCACACGCAATTATGTTACTTTTAACATTCATTCTGTTTAATGTATTATTATATAAATCCTCCTACTGAGTGGACTCCTATTGATGTTGTTTCCGTAAAGTGACATTTCCTGAATGAACAGTACTAGAAGCCTATCTCCAGGGAAAAAAGAGAACAACTCCCTTTGTGGTGGGGCTATTCCCGCATTGCAAAGGTTGCCTGCTCGTCTTTGTCTAGAAGACCTGTGCAAAGCCCTTTAACGTATCTGATCCCCACTCCCACAGATTTCAAAACCAGCACCTGCAGCCTTTTCTCCCCCTTCACTCTGGCAGTCAGAGGCACGCTGACGTCATCACACATAATACAGGGCATTATATATGAGGTGTCCAAAGACAGTCTGCAATCCGATGTGGAGGAGAGATGAGGAGCAGAGGGGGGATCAGGTAAGTAAAGGTCCTTTACGCAACTGTAAAATTTAGGATTATCCATCACATTCTGTCCCGGGGGAAAATAATCGAAGGACAAAGAGAAAGGGTGAATCTTCCGAATTAGAGACACAAACAGGAATAAAAAACTGACATGGATTTCAATACTTCCCTATTCAGTCCAAAACTAAAAAAAATTATGTTTTGGTTGTAAATATATTTTAAATATGTTACATGGCCATCACATTTTTAAACAAGTCTTGTGTTCCCATATACAGTAGTTAGCTACTGAGACTCTGCCTTTACATTTCTTCTACATAGGTAATTCTTTATTAAATTACAGCTCAACTGGGTATATAAAATGCAACACATTGATTGTAGATTTTATTGATACGTGTGGTGCATTTTAAACACCAGTACACCTTCTGCTTTATTAGGATAATTTAATTTAGGTGGGTAGGATTAAACCTAGGAGCGCAGATATATTGAGGAAAGTGTCAACTAGGCATAAGCCCTCCCAACGGGCAATAAGTCAAGGGTTTTGTTACTTACAGCAGATAAGTTATCAATTGAGCATTAATCGCAGCACTGTGCATTCATGAGTGACTATCTCGGGTCTTTGGAACTTAGATAGCAAGATTAGCAGTTATAAGCTACAAAACCCTTAACCAATCATACAAGGGCAGAGAAGATTCTCAGTGACTCTGTAGAATTACACCTATTTGTCTGTATGTCAAAAATTGTATAAAAACTAGATGAACAGAAAATATGAGGTGTTAATATGAACAATAATATTCAACTTAGCTGTCATTTTTCTAGTGATGGTTAGAACATCAATGATAATATGGCCATTTTTTTTTCATTGTAGTAGACACATTGCATCCCAAAGCTGGTCATAGATATTACACAGTCTTGTCAAGTGTGGACATGACATAACTGCCAAAAGATTTTTTTTTCAACCCTGAGATTTTTTTCAACCATTTATACAGCTCAGACAAAGTTCACAGTACTGAAACAGAGTACATAAATCATTGATATCATGTCCGGCTCC